>NW_020837960.1:11679494-11715909 GCF_003676395.1 Aethalodelphis obliquidens | reverse complement strand
GGGCCCAGCCGCTCCGTGGCATGTGGGATCTTCCCGGACCGGGGCACGAACCCGTGTCCCCTGCATCGGCAGGCGGACTCTCAACCACTGTGCCACCAGGGAAGCCCCTGAAGTCTTTAATACATTTTAAATTTTTATGTATGGTGTATGATAATGGTCTAGTTTCATTCTTTTGCATGTGGCTGTCCTGTTTTCTCAGCACCGTTTATTGAAAAAACTATCCTTTCTCCATTATATGTTCTTTGCTCCTTTGTCATAAATTTGTTGTCCATATATGTATACGTTTATTTCTGGGCCCTCAATTCTGTTCCATTGATATGTGTGTCTGTTTTTGTACTAGGACTATCTTGTTTTTATTACCATAGCTTTGTATTATAGTTTGAAATCAGGGAATGTGATACTGCCAGCTTTTTTCTTCTGTTTTAAGATTGTCTTTGCTATTTAGGGTCTTTTGTGTTTCCATACAAATTTTAGAATTAATGTTCCAGTTCTGTGAAATATGCCATTGGAATTTAGATAGGGATGGCATTGAATCTGTAGATTGCTTTGGGTAATAGGGAAATTTTAACAAATTTTAGCAATATTAATTTTTTCACTAGCTTGGTTAAATTTATTCCTAGGTATTTTATTCTATTTGATGTGATTGTGAGATTGTTTTCTTAATATCTCTTTGTACTAGTTTGTTATTAGTGTATAGAAATATCACAGATTATTGTATACTGATTTTTGTATCCTGTGACTTTACTGAATTCATTCACTAGTTCTAACAGTTTTTGGTGGAGTCTTTAGGGTTTTATATGTACAATATCATGTCATCTGCAAATAGTGACAGTTTTACTTCTTTTTTTTCCAATTTGGATTTTTTTTTGGTCTAATTGCTGTGGCTAGGAACTCCAATACTGTGTTGAATGAAAGTGTTGAGAACGGGCATCCTTGTCATCTTCCTGACCTTAGAGGAAAAGCTTTCAGGTTTTCACTGTTGAGTATGATGTTAGCTGTGGGCTTTTCACATATGACCTTTATTATGTTGAGGTATATTCTGTTTTATACCTGAATTGTTGAGAGTTTTTACCTCAGATGGATGTTGAAATTTGTTAAAAGCTTTTTCTGCATCTCTTGAGATGACCTTATGATTTTTATATTTCTTTTTAAGTGATATATTGACTGCTTTTATGGATGTCAAACCATCCTTGCGTCCCTCTAATAGATTCCACTTGATCATGATATATGATCCTTTTAAAGTATTGTTGGATTCAGTTTACTAATATTTTGTTGAGGATTTTTGTATCTATGTTCATCAGGGATATTGCCTGTAATTTTCCTTTCTTGTGGTGTCCTTGTCTGGTTTTGTTGTCAGGGTAAGGTAATGTCAATTCATACAATATTTGGAAGGTTTACCTCCACTTCAGTTTTTTGAAGAGTTTGAAAAGTGTAGGTATTAAATCTTTGACTGTTTTATAGGATTCACCAGTGAATCCACCTGGTCCTGGGCTTTTTGTTTGTTGGGAGATTTTTGGTTACTGTCTTACTCTCCTATTCAGTCTATTCAGATTTTCTATTTCTTCCTGATTCATTCGTGGAAGATTGCACATTTTTAGGTCTTTAAACATTTCTTATAGGTTTTCTAATTAGTTGGTGTGTAATCGTAGTAGTCTCTTATGATCCTTTGTATTTCTGTGGTATCTGTTGTAACTTTTCCTCTTTCATTTTTATTTGAGTCCTTTCTCTTTTTTCTTGGTTAGTCTAGCTAAAGGTTTGTTGATTTAGTTTATCTTTTCAAAGAATCAGCTCTTAGTTTCATTGATATTTTCTATTGGTTTTTTAATCTATTTCTTCTCTAATATTCTTTCATTTCACTAATTTTGGACTTCATTTGTTCTTCTATTTCTAGGTTTTTTTAGGTATGAAGGTAGATTGTTTATTGGGGATTTTTCTTGTTTCTTGAGGTAGACCTGTATTGTTATGAACTTTTCTCTTAGAAATGCTTCTGCTGCATCCTTTAATTTTTGGTGTGTTGTATTTCTGTTTTCATTTCTCACTAGGTATTTTTAAATTTCTCTTTGATTTTTTTTAGATCACCCATTGGTTGCTAAGTGGCATGTTGTTTAATATCCATGTTTTTGTGCTTTTATCTATTTTTTTTCTTGTGGATGACTTTTAGTTTTGTACCATTTTGGTTGGAGAAGATGGTATTGTTTCTTTTTTTTTTTAAATTTACTGAGGCTTCTTTTGTGACCCAGCATGCAGTGTATCCTGGAGAATGTTCCATGTGCACTTGAGAAGAATGTCTGTTCTAGTGCTTTTGGATGGAATGTTCTGTATATATCTATTAAATTTATCTAGTCGAGTATGTCATTTAAGGCCAGTGTTGCCTTATTGATTTTCTGTGTGGATGATCTATCCATTGATGTAAATGGGGTGTTGAATTCCCCTACTATTATTGTATTGCTTTCAGTTTCTCCCTTTAAGTTCATTAATATTTGCTATGTGTCTTGGTGCCCCTATGTTTGGTGCATATACATTTATAAATGTTATATCCTCTTCATGGATTGACTTATTTATCATTATATAACACCCTTCTTTGTCTTTTATACAGTCTTTGCTTTAAAGTCTATTTTCTCTGGTATGAATATATCTACCCCAGCTTTCTTTTCATTTCCATTTGCATGGAATATCTTTTTTTATCCCTTCACATTCAGTCTGTGTATGTCCTTTCTTCTAAAGTAAGACTCTTATAGGCAGATATATAAAATGGGTCTTCTTTTTGTATCCATTCAGCCACTTGATGTCTTTGGTGAATTTAGTCTGCTTACATTTAAATTAATTATAGATAGGTATGTACTTATTGCCATTTTGTTCATTGTTTTCTGGGTGTTTTATTTTTAATTTTTGAATTTTATTTTATTTATTTTTTTATACAGCAGGTTCTTATTAGTCATCAATTTTATACACATCAGTGTATACATGTCAATCCCAATCGCCCAATTCATCACACCCCCACCCCCACCCCCTGCCGCTTTCCATACGTTTGTCCTCTACATCTGTGTTGCAGTTTCTTCCTTGCAAACCAGTTCATCTGTACAGTTTTTCTAGGTTCCACGTATATGTGTTTATAATAGACAGTATTTGTTCTTCTCTTTCTGACTTACTTCACTCTATATGACAGTCTCTAGATCCATCCACGTCTCAACAAATGACCCAATTTCATGCCTTTTTATGGCTGAGTAATATTCCATTGTATATATGTACCACATCTTTTTTATCCATTCGTCTGTCGATGGGCATTTAGGTTGCTTCTGTGACGTGGCTATTGTAAATAGTGCTGCAATGAACATTGGGGTGAATGTGTCTTTTTGAATTATGGTTTTCTTTGGGTATATGCCCAGTAGTGGGATTGCTGGATCAAATGGTAATTTTATTTTTAGCTTTTTAAGGAACGACCATACTGTTCTCCATAGTGGCTGTTTCAATAAACACTACCACCAACAGTGCAAGAGGGTTCCATTTTCTCCACACCCTCTCCAGCATTTGTTGTTCGTAGATTTTCTGATGACTCCCATTCTAACTGGTGTGAGGTGGTACCTCACTGTAGTTTTGATTTGCATTTATCTAATAATTAGTGATGTTGAGCAGCCTTTCATGTGCTTCTTGGCCATCTGTATGTCTTCTTTGGAGAAATGTCTATTTAGCTCTGACCATTTTTGGATTGGGTTTTTTATTTTTTTAATATGGAGCTGCATGAGCTGTTTATATATTTTGGAAATTAATCCTTTGTCCGTTTAATTGTTTGCAAATATTTTCTCCCATTCTGAGGGTTGTCTTTTCGTTTTGTTTATGGTTTCCTTTGCTGTGCAAAAGCTTTCAAGTTTCATTAGGTCCCATCTGTTTATTTTTGTTTTTATTTCTGTTACTATAGGTGGTGTATCAAAAAAGATCTTGCTGTGATTTATGTCAAAGAGTGTTCTTCCTATGTTTTCCTCCAAGAGTTTTATAGTGTCCAGTCTTACATTTAGGTCTTTAATCCATTTTGAGTTTATTTTTGTGTATGGTTTTAGGGAGTGTTCGAATTTCATTCCTTTACATGTAGCTGTCCAGTTTTCCCAGCACCACTTATTGAAGAGACTGTCTTTTCTCCATTGTATATCCTTGCCTCCTTTGTTATAGATCAGTTGACCATAGGTGTGTGGATTTATCTCTGGGCTTTCTATCTTGTTCCACTGATCTATGTTCCTCTTTTTCTGACAGTACCATACTCTCTTGATTACTGTAGCTTTGTAGTATGGCCTGAATTCAGGGAGCGTGATTCCTCCAGCTCCGATTTTTTCCCGTAAGACTGCTTTGGCTATTTGGGGTCTTTTGTGTCCCCATACAAATTAAAAATTCTTTTCTAGTTCTATATAAAATGCCATTGGTAATTGGATAGGGATTGCATTGAATCTGTAGATTGCTTTGGGTAGTATAGTCATTTTCACAATATTGATTCATCCAATCCAAGAACATGGTCTATCTCTCCATCTGTTGGCATCATCTTTAATTTCTTTCATCAGTGTCTTATAGTTTTCTGCATAAAGGTGTTTTGTCTCCCTAGGTAGGTTTATTCCTAGGTATTTTATTCTTTTTGTTGCAATGGTAAATGGGAGTGTTTCCTTAATTTCTCTTTCAGATTTTTTATCATTAGTGTATCGGAATGCAAAAGATTTCTGTGCATTAATTTTGTATCCTGCAACTTTACGACATTCATTGATTAGCTCTAGTAGTTTTCTGGTGGCATCTTTAGGATTCTCTGTGTATAGTATCATGTCATCTGCAAAGAGTGACAGTTTTACTTCTTCTTTTCCAATTTGTATTCCTTTTATGTCTTTTTCTTCTCTGATTGCCATGACTAGGACTTCCAAAACTATGTTGAATAATAGTGGTCAGAGTGGACATCCTTATCTCGTTCCTGATCTTAGAGGAAATGCTTTCAGTTTTTCATCATTGAGAATGATGTTTGCTGTGGGTTTGTCGTATATGGCCTTTATTTTGTTGAGGTAGGTTCCCTCCATGCCCACTTTCTGGAGAGTTTTTATCATGGAGCGTTTTTATCATCAGTGGGTGTTGAATTTTGTCAAAAGGCTTCTTCTGCATCTATTAAGATGATCATATGGATTTTATTCTTCAATTTGTTAATATGGTGTATCACATTGATTGATTTGCGTATACTGAAGAATTCTTGCATCCCTGGGATAAATCCCACTTGATCATGGTGTATGATCCTTTTAATGTGTTGTTGGATTCTGTTTGCTAGTATTTTGTTGAGGATTTTTGCATCTCTATACATCAGTGATATTGGTCTGTAATTTTCTTTTTTTTGTAGTATCTTTGGTTTTGGTATCACGGTGATGGTGGCCTCATAGAATGAGTTTGGGAGTGTTCCTTCCTCCACAATTTTTTGGAAGAGTTTGAGGAGGATAGGTGTTAGCTCTTCTCTAAATGTTTGATAGAATTCATCTGTGAAGCCTTCTGGTCCTGGACTTTTGTTTGCTGAAAGATTTTTAATCACAGTTTCAATTTCATTACTTGTGATTGGTGTGTTCATATTTTCTGTTTCTTCCTGGTTTAGTCTTGGAAGGTTATACCTCTCTAAGAATTTGTCCATTTCTTCTAGATTATCCATTTTACTGTCATAGAGTTGCTTGTAGTAGTCTCTTAGGATGGTTTGTATTTCTGCGGTGTCTGTTGTGACTTCTCCTTTTTCATTTCTAATTTTATTGATTTGAGTCCTCTCCCTCTTTTTCTTGATGAGTCTGGCTAATGGTTTGTCAATTTTGTTTATCTTCTCAAAGAACCAGCTTTTAGTTTTATTGATCTTTGCTATTGTTTTCTTTGTTTCTATTTCATTTTTTTTCTGCTCTGATCTTTATGATTTCTTTCCTTCTCCTAACTTTGGGTTTTCTTTGTTTTTCTTTCTCTAGTATCTTTAGGTGCAAGGTTAGATTGTTTAATTGAGATTTTTCTTGTTTCTTGAGGTAGGCTTCTTGAGGTAGCTATAAAATTCCCGCTTAGAACTGCTTTTGCTACATCCCATAAGTTTTGGATTGTCGTGGTTTCATTGTCATTTGTCTCTAGGTATTTTTTGATTTCCTTTTTGATTTCTTCCATGATCTCTTGGTTATTTAGTAACGTATTGTTTAGCCTCCATGTATTTGTGTCTTTTACGTTTTTTTCCTTGTAATACATTTCTAATCTCATAGCATTGTTGTCAGAAAAGATGCTTGATATGATTTTAACTTTCTAAATTTACTGAGGCTTGATTTGTGACCCAAGATGTGATCTATCCTGGAGAAGGTTCCGTGCACACTTGAGAAGAAAGTGTAATCTGCTGTTTTTGGATGGAATGTCCTATAAATATTAATTAATTCTATCTGGTCTGTTGTGTCATTTATAGCTTTTGTTTCCTTATTTATTTTCATTTTGGATTATCGGTCCATTGGTGGAAGTGAGGTGTTAAAGTCCCTCACTATTATTGTGTTACTGTTGATTTCCTCTTTTAGAGCTGTTAGCAGTTGCCTTATGTATTGAGGTGCTCCTATCTTGGGTGCATATATATATTTATAATTGTTAAATCTTCTTGGATTGATCCCTTGATCATTATGTAGTGTTCTTCCTTGTCTCTTGTAACATTCTTTATTTTAAAGTCTGTTTTATCTGATATGAGTATTGCTACTCCAGCTTTCTTTTGATTTCCATTTGCATGGAATATCTTTTTCCATCCTCTCATTTTCAGTCTGTATGTGCCCCTAGCTCTGAAGTGGGTCTCTTGTGGACAGCATATATATGGGTCTTGTATTTGTATCCTTACAGCAAGCCTGTGTCTTTTGGTTGGAGTATTTAATCCATTCACGTTTAATGTAATTATCGATATGTATGTTCCTGTGACCATTTTCTTAATTGTTTTGGGTTTGTTTTTGTAGGTCCTTTTCTTCTCTTGTGTTTCCCACTTAGAAAAGTTCCTTTAGCATTTGTTGTAGAGCTGGTTTGGTGGTGCTGAATTCTGTTAGCTTTTGCTTGTCTGTAAAGCTTTTGATTTCTCCATCAAATCTGAATGAGATCCTTGCCAGGTAGAGTAATCTTGGTTGTACGTTCTTCCCTATCATCACTTTAAGTATATCACGCCACTCCATTCTGGCTTGTAGAGTTTCTGCTGAGAAATCAGCTGTTAACCTTATGGGAGTTGCCTTGTATGTTATTTGTCGTTTTTCCCTTGCTGCTTACAATGATTTTTCTTTGTCTTTAATTTTTGCCAATTTGATTACTATGTGTCTCAGCATGTCTCTCCTTGTATTTATCCTGTATGGAACTCTCTGCGCTTCCTGGACTTTGGTGTCTATTTCCTTTCCCATGTTAGGCAAGTTTTCTACTATAATCTCTTCAAATACTTTCTCACATCCTCTCTCTGTTCTCTTTCTGGGACCCCTATAATGCGAATGTTGTTGCATTTAATGTTGTCCCAGAAGTGTCTTAGGCTGTCTTCATTTCTTTTCATCCTTTTTTCTTCATTCTGCTCCGCAGCAGTGAATTCTACCATTCTGTTCCAGGTCACTTAGCCGTTCTTCTTGCTCAGTTATTATGCTATTGATTCCTTTTAATGTAGTTTTCATTTCAGCTATTGTATTGTTCATCTCTGTTTGTTTGTTCTTTAATTCTTCTAGGTATTTGTTAAACATTTCTTGCATCTTCTGGATCTTTGCCTCCATTCTTTTTCCGAGGTCCTGGATCATCTTCACTATCATTATTCTGAATTTTTTTTCTGGAAGGTTGCCTATCTCCACTTCATTTAGTTGTTTTTCTGGGGTTTTATCTTGTTCCTTCATCTGGTACATAGCCCTCTGCCTTTTCATCCTGTCTCTCTTTCTGTGAATGTGGTTTTCATTCCACAGGCTGCAGGATTGTAGTTCTTCTTGTTTCTGCTGTCTGCCCTCTGGTGGATGAGGCTATCTAAGAGGCTTGTGCAGGTTTCCTGATGGGAGGGAGTGGTGGTGGGTAGAGCTGGGTGTTGCTCTGGTGGGGAGAGTTCAGTAAAACTTTAATCTGCTTGACTGCTGATGGGTGGGGCTGGGTTCCCTCCCTGTTGGTTGTTTGGCCTGAGGCAACCCAACACTGGAGCCTACCTGGGGTCTTTCGTGGGGCTAATGGCAGACTCTGGGGGGGCTCATGCCAAGGAGTACTTCCCGGAACTTCTGCTGCCAGTGTCCTTGTCCCCAAAGTTAGCCACAGCCACCCCCCGCCTCTGCAGGAGACCCTCCAACACTAGCAGGTAGGTCTGGTTCAGTCTCCCCTGGGGTCACTCTTCCTTCCCCTGGGTCCTGATGGTCACACTACTTTGTGTGTGCCCTCCAAGTGTGGAGTGTCTGTTTCCCCCAGTCCTGTCGAAGTCCTGCAGTCAAATCCCACTATCCTTCAAAGTCTGCTTCTCTAGGAATTCCGCCTCCCGTTGCTGGACCCCCAGGTTGTGAAGCCTGACGTGGGGCTCAGAACCTTCACTCCAGTGTGTGGACGTCTCTGGTATAAGTGTTCTTCAGTCTGTGAGTCTCCCACACAGCATTTATGGGATTTGATTTTCCTGTGATTGCACCCCTCCTACCATCTCATTGTGGCTTCTCCTTTGTCTTTAGATGTGGGGTATTTTTTTGGTGAGTTCCTGTGTCCTCCTGTCGATGGTTGTCCAGCAGCCAGTTGTGATTCTGGTGCTCTCGCTAGAGGGAGTGAGAGCACGTCCTTCTATCCGCCATCTTGGTTCAGGGCTCCTGTTTTGTTTTTTGTTCTCGGTGATTTTTGTAATTTCTGTTTTCTTCTCTTTCTGTCTTGTGTTTTGGCAGTTTTATTTAGTGTCCTTTTATTTAGTGGTTACATTCCTTTCTCATTTTCTTTTGTGTATTTACTATATGATTTTTCCTTGTGGTTATGATGATGTTCAAATATAACATCTTATGTAAATAGTAGCCTGTTTTAAGTTGGTAGCCAGTGAAATCTGAACGTATTCCAAAGCTTTATCTTTTTACTCCCTCCCCCCATGTTTTATACTTTTTATGACACGTTTTACATTTTAAAACTTTATGTATCCCTTAACTAATCACTGTAATTTTAGTTAGTTTTGCTACTTCTGTCTTTTAACCTTCATACTTGCTTTATAAGTGGTTGATTCACTACCTTTATTTTATATTTTCCTTTTCCAGGGAGATTTTTACTTTTTAAGTTTTATTATTATTAATTAGTGCCATTTTTCAGCTTAAAGAAGTTCCTTTAATATTTCTTATAGAGGCAGTTTAGTGGTGATGAACTTCTCTAGATTTTGCTTATCTGGGAAACTCTTGATCTCTCCTCCTATTCAGAGTGATAAGCTTTGCTGTGTAGAGAATTAGTTGGAAGTGTTTTTGTTTTTCTTTTTTAGCACTTTGATTATGTCATGATACTGCCTTCTGGCTCATAAAGTTTCTGCTGATAACTTTATGGGATTTCCCTGTACCTTTTTGATCGCTCTTAATTGTGGATCATCATGGCTGGTGTGTGGTTTTTTCCTTGGTGAGACCATATTTCTTCCTCTCCTCCCCATGTCAAGGCTGTCCTTTTACCCTTTGTTTGGAGGCTCTGTTCATCCAGTTTTCAGGTCCCTTTCCATGGGAATTATTCCATTTATATTTGTAGATTTCTTGTGTCCATTGGCGGAGGTAAGTTCAGGATCTTCCTACACCAGCATTTTCTCCATACTTTTTAGATTGGTGGTGATTATAAAGGCCCAGTTCACCATATCATGATCCCTTAAGATTGAAGCATTTTAGGGAAGCAGGGTCCTTTACAGTCATCCTGCCAGGCTCAGAGTGATTGGATGATGGTAGCTTAATCCGTGGGAAAGGAGCTCCTCATAAAAGCAGAATTAAAAAAGAAAATGCACTCATCACTTCTTCTAGATACCAGTCAGGAAAATCTTAGGTTATCCTTCCCTGCCAAGGTGAAATGCTTTAGAATTACAACTTAATAATCAAGGAAGTTGGGACATACATGCCATGTGATAATGTTTGAATTCCTAATGTGCAATAAAATGTTACCTCAGCTTTGTCTTGCCAAACAGCAGAGCGTTCAGTGCTGGCTGTCATGCTCTGTCCTTCCCCTTCTCTCAGTGGGCCTGTGCTCTCATGATGAGAATAATAGAGTCAGATAATTTTTCCTTTGTCATTATCTCATATATGCTTACTTCATAGCAAGATGAAGCAGGGTAACTGAATAATGTAAAAGTGTATTTCTTGCATAGATTTAAATAGAAGCTGGCTGTGTGAAAGGGAGAGATGGTGAAGGGGAAGGACAGAAAAGGGGGGATGGAAAGAAAGGAAAGTGTATTCTTTTGAGGAAGGATGAATTATATAAATATGAATTGGAAACAATCCAGAATCTTTAAGTTCATTTCAGTTTTTAGTTGAATTTCCTCCAAAACCTATTACCAGGGTTATAATACAAAGGCAAACTTGACTCGTTTTTGTTTAATCTTTACATATGCATTTGGTGTTTATTGAGTTGCTACTATTGTGCTAGTCAGGGGAGACACACAAATGAATAAAATTGTCCTTGTGCCTAGGTTCAGACAAGTAGATTGCTTCCCTCTCTCCACATGTTGCCAAGGAGAGATGGAAGCATGGGTGCTATGGGAATTCCCTCTTCTGTCCTTTCCATCCATGGGTTGGAGGTATTGATAAAACAGAGATGTCAAAAGGAGGACAAATCAGGGGAGGTATCAGACATATCAGGGGAGTATACAGAGGTTATACCAGGTGTGTTTGAATTTAGCATTCTGGGTCCTGAGGAGGATAGATATGGCATTCCTATTTGTACAGAAGCATTTGGGACCTTTCATGCATGAAAAGCCCTTTGTACACATTTGATTTATTTAATTGAAAGGAACTGGTAGAGAGGCAAAGTAAGCACTTCCATTTGGACAGTAGCAAAAAGAACATGAAAAATGGACCCCCAGAATCTTCCTGGTGTTCACAGCATTATTTAAAAGACCTAGTGTGATGTCATGTATGATTTATGCTGTGTAGGTATTTTTCTACTATGTTTGAAGCAGATAGGTATTAAAGTGTACTAGATCATGTAGTTTCACATATAAAAACAGCCTAGTGATGTGAAGAGATAAGGTGTTGTACTGCTGATCAGATAGCACAGAATAATTGTTTTCAGTGGCAGAGCTTATATTTGGACATTTTTATCCTAATGAAACATTCAGGAGTCTAATTTCCTTTTTTCCTACTTGTAGCTTGAGGGTTTGGTCCAGTTCTTCTTTCTTTCATATATATATATATTTTCTTTCTTTCTTCCTTTTTTTTTTTTTTTTGTCTTTTTATCTTTTCCTCCAGGCATTTGTATAGATTCTTGAAATGCTACCACCAATTTGATGGAGAGTAACATGTGGTCAGAAGGAGTCTTGGATCCCGTTTCTAGCTATGATATCAACTCAATTCTAAATCTGAGTGCTTTCAGTGACTCTCCTGTCTTGGGCTTTCCCTTTTGCAAAAGTGTGCTAAAAATACATCTGTACTCACAGAGTGCTTTGTTTCCTACTTGAAATGAACAGAAGAAGTTTAAGAGTTTGAAGTGCTTTTAGGAATAGCAGATAGAGTTGGCTGTCTTCTAATTCTGAATTTTCAGTTGAAATTTGCGGTGATGTCATTTCAAAACAATCCTAACGGGTAGAATATAGAACGCTTATACGGCTCCTGAGTAACTTTTTGAAAATGGAAGCATTTAAATGAGCATCCCAGTTTTGCTTTTACAGATGTTGGTTTCAATCATGTCCTGGGCTTAAGTGGTAGGAAACAAGCAAGGGGAAATGAATACTGTCCCACCAAGAGGTAATTTCACACCTGCCAAACTTCCAAGAGCCCAAATATGGCTTTCCTAGGGTGATTTTCAAGATGTGTAAGTATAAAAAGCTGCAATATCTGTATTAAAATGGGACAAAACTACTGAGAGGCAGGCCCAGGCCCTCACTTGCCCTGCAAGGTGGAAGGTGAGGGCAATGTTTAGGGATTGTCTGTGTAGTGATAGAACTCCAGAACCTCGAATGTTTCTTCGGATGGCGTAACAGTATGGGGAAGGCTGGAAGCTCAGTAACTGTGTGGATAGTCTAGGAAAGAAAACATCTTTTGTCTCCTGGATTTTTTAACGGTCTGCTTGATAATGTAAATGATGTAATTCTCCCTGACAGTTTATTGCATTTTTTTAGGTTCCCTCATAATGATTCAGATGGAGACGGTCACATTTGTGTGAAGTTGCGGGGACTGTCTTGGGAGTCTTTCACATTCAGACATGGGATTTGTAATCATTCTCATTTCATTTAGCATTTGTCCAATATTTCTGAATCTCAGAGTTTGAAGAAAATTCAGTGGAAGGTGGCTGTCTTCATAACAAACTAGTTTTGTGATCATGAATAAATTAATTTACACTTTCTTCTTTATCCTCAGAGTAAGAATAAAAGTAATAAGAGAAATATTGCCCACCTTGTGGATTGGTTGTTACGATTTAATAAGATAGTATATGGTAAAGTGGCTCTCATAGTGTCTGGCATTTAGGATGTACCAGGAAACCATATCCACCCCAATCATTGTTATGATTTTATGTCCTAATCTTTATCTGATATTACATGTTTCTTAAAACTTTGTCAAGTACTCCTCTACTCTCTCAAGAGATAGAGAATTTATTGTATCCCCAGGCAGGCCCACGTTTGCCTCTTCAGAAATTCTTCTTCATACTGTTTTTCTGCCTTCTCAGAAGTTTCCTCCCATTGGTTTCTACGTGTTTTCTAACCCTTCTGTTTTCTCTGTGGCAGACATTCAACAGTTAGAAGTCAGTGGTTGTGGTCCTCCTAGGTTTTTTTTTTTTTTTTTTTTGCGGTACGCGGGCCTCTCACTGTGTGGCCTCTCCCGTTGCGGAGCACAGGCTCCGGACGCGCAGGCTCAGCGGCCATGGCTCACGGGCCCAGCCGCTCCGCGGCATGTGGGATCTTCCCAGACCGGGGCACGAACCCGCGTCCCCTGCATCGGCAGGCGGACTCTCAGCCACTGCGCCACCAGGGAAGCCCTAGGTCTTTTTTTTAAAATACCTTATTATCCTTATTTTGCAAAAGTGAAAACTGACACTCACAAAGGTTAATTAACTTCCCTTTGGTTATATAGGTAATAAGTTGCCAAAACAATTTGAGCCCAGTACCTTTTGATAGGTTATTTTCTACATCCCTTTTCAAATGTGACCCCTGGAACTGAGCTTACTACCCCAGCTGTGGTCTGCCGGGCACAGAGTAGAGAGACAGATTATTGTTTTCCTAGCTTGGGACCCTATGATCTTTTGTTCTTTATTATACCCACCACATTCGAGATCTAACAGGTGTTTACTGAATGAACTCAAATTAGGGGCTGAGGTGCTGCAATCACATAGCCATGGATAGAGCAGAGGCTGTGCCTCCTGGAAACTTAAGTCTTAGGGGCAAGGCTGGCTATGGGGTCCAGTGCAATTGAAAATGTGGGGTCCCTTGTTCAAAAATGGGAAAAGAGGCCATTAAAGGTGTAAGACAGAAAGTTTTTTCCTCTCTTTTGTGGTTTCTTTTGTTTTGTACTTGCTATTTAGTGTCATTCTAAGTAAGGAATAATTGAAAATTTAAATTATTAGCGTGAACTTTACCATTCATTTTTATATTACGCCATCCAGGTTTTAAATGTAAATATAAGAGCACTAAACTTGTATGTGGAATCACTGAAATTACACAATTCCTATGTGTCCCGTTCTTATCAGAACAGTGGAAACACTGAACAAAACTACCTCAGTTATTTATTTCACTTCTTATGTACATATTCTGCCTAACACTATCTACCCTTGCTTACTGATAAATAATGAAGAACTGAAAGGAAAACCATGGGTTACCCTCTCTCTCCTTTTCTTTCTACATCATTATTTTCAGCATAAACGGTTGGCTAACACTTAGAACTGTTGCCTTCTTTCTACAGTCAAATCAAGTTCTGGTTCAAATAAAAAGCATGGCCTTTGGGGGCATTCAGTGCCTCCACTTACTCACTACTCAGTGATCAATGTAATACACTTACCTTGTGCTTTGAGTCTTGCCAAACTCGCACACATCGTGGGTCCCCGGAATTCCGTCCTTGTGGGGTATCGGGAAAGCTCTCTGCAATGAGGGGGAGAAGCACTGTGGACATACGTGCTGTGTACTCCTCTGCTCACGCTCCATTCACTTACAAAACACAGCTTCAAAGATAAAATTATGAAGATTTTCAAGATGTTGACAGAGGGCATCAAACCAAGTGGGGGCATGAGAGTGGGGCTCCGTGTGACTTCACAGGTCACATACCCATGATGCCAGCCCTGCCTACTGGAGAAACAGGTAAGTCGAATGCAAGGCAGATGGAAACTGAGCTATAATTGGGAGAGCCCTATGGGCTTGGGCGCCTGGCGAGAAAGTTTCAAGGAAAAGGTGATGTTGAGTAGCCATTGAGGGAAGGGGTCGATAAAGAGAGGCATTGACTGTGTTTCTGATGCTGTATTGCATATTTGAAAGTTGCTAAGAGAGTAGATCTCAAAAATTCTCATCACAAGAAAAGAAATTATAACTATGTTTGATGATGGATGTTAACTAAACTTATTGTAATCGTTTCACCATAGATACATATATTGAATCATTATGTTGTACACCTGAAACTAATAGAATGTTACATGTCAATTATAACTCAATTTAAAAAAGAGAGGGGCATTGAAAGGATTTCTACATGAGGGAAAACATGTGCCAAGGCATGGAGGATGGGAGTGCAGAACTCATTAGGTGCAGGAGCAACCGTGGTCCAGGCTGGCCTGAGCAAAGACAGCGTGGTGGGTTTATAGAACGTTTACTCTGTGTGGCACGAGAATAATTGAATAAGATCCTTGCTTCTTTATTCTCATTTATATTGCATAGGGTCTGTAAATCTGCAAACATTGTCCTGAGAGAAACATCAGATTTGTATATGTGATTTTTCAATAATAATGTAAGTAATTTATATTAACTTTAGACAGTTTGCCCCCAAAATGAAACACTGTTAATTCTCTGTCTTGATTTTAAAATGAATCCAGTTAGAGATATAAATCTTGACTTTTTTCAAATATATCTGCTTGAAGAAAGGATTAGGTGAACAGGCTATAAGTTTTTTTCTTCATATGTGAAAATTCCAGTGAATTTAAAAATGTCGCCCTTATCATGTCTCAGAGATAGCATATGTGTTCTGATATCTTCTCCAGAAGCCTGAGTCAGGAGGTCAGAATTGGGCAAGAGACTCATTCATCTAGACAGGCTAGGGGTTAGGAGGTGATGTGGTCCATTAGATCCATGGTCAAAGAGGATAGCAAACCCTTTTAGGATTCAGGCTAGTCTCTCGGAGTTCTGGCTGTCCCATTGCATGTTTTGAGGTTGTCCATACTTGGTGAGCTGCATTTGGGTCCCCTGGTGGTTGCTGCTTTGGATTCCTTATGTTGAGATGAGGTCTTAAATCAGGTGTCTTGCCTATGAATGCCTTAGGACTTGGTGCATTTCTAGTTTCTACTCCTTTCACCTGTGATCTTCTCCTTATCTCACAGCTTCCCAGCCACTGGTTGATTCCATTGGTTTGGGGAGGATTCAGGGCGAGCCTGAATGCTTAGTCACTGCATGATCACTTCCAGCTCCCAGACAGAAAGGCAGCCTAGAAGCAGACAAAGCCATAGAAACCAACACCTAACCCTGAACATGTGAGTGCGGATGCATGTACGTGTGTATGTATGTGAATGAGTGTATGCACCTGGTGCACCTGTGGGTAGGTGTGCAGTGCTGCAACTCAGTGGAAAGTATAAGAACACAGTTCTCTCCGCTGAGAGACATCTGACTCTAATAGGCAGTGTACGAGCCTTCGGAATCTTGATGAAAGCGAGCATCTGGGAGGGTACTCCAGACCTTCACGGAGGGTGGCCAGTGGGAACTTAAATGCTACTTCTAGATCAGCTTGGAATTAGACTTGGAGACTTCAGAGAGAGGTGGAGAAGGGTTGTGGTAGGAAACAGAAATGAGGGACTAACAACAATTTTTTCCTATGCATGGAGTATTTCTCCATTAATCCCTTTGTATCCATTACAGCTGACCTTAACATGGTTTTAAGGTTTCTCCGTAAAGGACTTGTGCGTTCTGAAGATAATTTAGAGATATTTTGTTTTATTGTGGATGTTATTTTCTTTTATATTTTTTACTTGGTTATTACTTTTGTAGGCCATGTTATGGACTTTTGTAAGCCGATTTTCAGCTTAACCACCTTGCTCAAATTTCTTATGCTATTTTAAATTTATTTATATATTGATTCTGTTCATTCTTACCTTGGTTTAGCTTATTTTATTTTTTTATGTTGATGGTCATATTTTCTATTGATTGTGTTAAATTTTTTTCTATGTTGATAGTCACACTTTCTGCTAATCAGTTTTTTCTCTCCTCCTCCGGTCATTATGCCTCTGATTTCCTTTTCTTCTCTCACATTGTTGGCCTGAAGTAGTGATCGCAGGTAAAATGTGTCTAAAGTTTTTCAGTTATGGTCGTAGCTGTAGATTTTGGTACATAATCATTCTCTGGTTAAGAAACTACCCTCATTCTTAGTAGTCTGAGAATTTTTTTTTTTTTTTAACATCTTTATTGGGGTATAATTGCTTTACAATGGTGTGTTAGTTTCTGCTTTATAACAAAGTGACTCAGTTATACATATACATATGTTCCCATATCTCTTCCCTCTTGCGTCTCCCTCCCTCCCACCCTCCCTATCCCACCCCTCCAGGCTGTCACAAAGCACCGAGCCAATATCCCTGTGCCATGCGGCTGCTTCCAACTAGCTATCTACCTTACTACGTTTGTTAGTGTGTATATGTCCATGACTCTCTCTCGCCCTGTCACAGCTCACCCTTCTCCCTCCCCATAACCTCAAGTCCGTTCTCTAGGAGGTCTGAGTCTTTATTCCTGCCTTACCCCTAGGATCTTCATGACATTTTTTTTTCTTAAATTCCATATATATGTGTTAGCATACGGTATTTGTCTTTTTCTTTCTGACTTACTTCACTCTGTATGACAGACTCTAGGTCTATCCACCTCATTACAAATAGCTCAATTTCGTTTCTTTTTATGGCTGAGTAATATTCCATTGTGTATATGTGCCACATCTTCTTTATCCATTCATCCGATGATGCGCACTTAGGTTGTTTCCATCTCCGGGCTATTGTAAATAGAGCTGCAATGAACATTTTGGTACATGACTCTTTCTGAATTTCGGTTTTCTCAGGGTATATGCCCAGTAGTGGGATTGCTGGGTCATATGGTAGTTCTATTTGTAGCTTTTTAAGGAACCTCCATACTGTTCTCCATAGTGGCTGAACCAATTCACATTCCCACCAGCAGTGCAAGAGTGTTCCCGTTTCTCCACACCCTTTCCAGCATTTATTCTTTCTAGATTTTTTGATGATGGCCATTCTGACTGGTATGAAATGATATCTCATTGTAGTTTTGATTTGCATTTCTCTAATGATTAATGATGTTGAGCATTCTTTCATGTGTTTGTTGGCAGTCTGTATATCTTTGGAGAAATGTCTGTTTAGGTCATCTGCCCATTTTTGGATTGGGTTGTTTGTTTTTTTGTTATTGAGCTGCATGAGCTGCTTGTAAATTAGTCTGAGAATTTTTAATGTGAATCATTGTTAGACTTTTTCAAATGTTGTTTCTGCATTTATTGAGATAATCATGTGATTTTATCATTTCAGCTGTTAATGTGGTTGATTACTTTAATAGATTTTCTCATGTCAAACTATCCTTGAATTATCAGGATATTTATTTTCCAGACATAAGATATGTCTGGATATCAGGGTGAACTTTATTTGATCATGACCCCTCCTTCTCCATTATTATTTTAATACTTTGTTGGCTTTGATTGGCTGATGTTTGCTTTAGGATATTTGCATATATGTTGATGAGTGGAATTTTCTTGCATTGTCCTTACCAGGTTTTATAATTAAGATACCAGTGTTCTCCTCCAATATATTAGACAGCTTTTTTGTTTTCCTATATACATTAACAATTTAGTGTATGAGGTAGGGAGTTTTCTACTCCTTCAAATTAGAGCTCACTGGCAAAATGATTTGAGCTTGATCTTTTTTGTTGTGGAAGATATTTTTTAAATTTATCATTATTACAATTACTGGTTTGTTTTTTTTTTGCTGTGTGCGGGCCTCTCACTGTTGTGGCCTCTCCCATTGTGGAGCACAGGCTCTGGACGCGCAGGCTCAGCGGCCATGGCTCATGGGCCCAGCCGCTCCGCGGCATGTGGAATCTTCCCGGACCGGGGCACGAACCCGTGTCCCCTGCATCGGCAGGCGGACTCTCAACCACTGCGCCACCAGGGAAGCCCCCAATTACTGTTTTTTTATGCTTGTTGTTTAATGATGGTTTCTACTTCATCTCAATTTTGATATTTAATATTTTCAAGAATGTGTAACAGTTGTTCTTTTCTCATTTGAAATTTTCTGTTTGTAGTTGTATCTGTGTTTTTATTCTTTTTAACTAATTAATGTTTATTGAGGTATAATTAACATAATATTAGTCTCAGGTGTACAACATAATGATTTGATATTTGTATATAATATGAAATGATCACCACAATTAGTCTGGCTAACATTTGTCACCACACATAGTTACAAAATATTTTTCTTGTAATGAGAACTTTTAAGATCTACTCTCAGAGCAAATTTCAACATAATAAAAGTACATTATGTAATATTACTATAGATAATAGTATTATTATTTATAGTAACCATGCTGTACATTACATCCCCATGACTTACTTATTTTATAACTTTCCAGTTATAAGTTTGTACCTTTTGACTCCCTTCACACACTTGGCCCATGCCTACCCCTAGTCTTTTTTCTTGTGGTAGGTTATTTAGTTTCCAGACATAGGTTCTTTTTGTTGTTTTTTAGCTTCCTTTTTGTTTTTAATTTCGGATTTGATTATGTATGGTCATAGGACACTTTCTGTATGATGTTGATCCTTTGGAATTTATTGTTTCTTGTGGCCTATTACATCATCAGTTTTTAGGAGTGTTGTAACACACATTTCTCTGCTTCTGGGTGGAGTCTTATCTAAAGCTACTAGTTTCACTTTATTCACTATGCTATTATATTTTATTATATTGTTTTGCTACCTTATTGTCTGTGTCATCCATCAGTTTCCAAGAGTGTGAGTTAATATCATAATTACAATTTTAGACATATCCACTTTTCTCCATATTTTGTATATTTTGAGGCAAAATTGTTAGGTGCATTTATGTACATGATGGATTCATATTCTCAACCTACTCTTCCATTTACTAACATGTAATTTCATTGCCCCTTATGATTTTTCCTTGAATTCTATTTTTTGTCAAATATTAAGAATGCTATGCTAGCTTTCTTTTGGTTCATTTATATTTGACATATATTTTATCCTTTCACTTCTATAATTTTATATCCCTTTTAAAAATGTGATTTTTATAAACAAGATATTGCTTGTGTTTTAGAGTCATTTAGGGAATATTTGTCTTTTGTGTGGAGAGACTATAATTGATACATATAAATTGTACTGATTTTAAGTGTATGCTTTGATGAACCAAATGTATATACCTATATAACTACACTCCAAAGTGTGGAAATTTTGATCACCTAGATTGAGCCCTCTTGCCTTTTTCTAGTCACTTTCCACACCCTGCTCTGAAGCACAGATACAATCACTTTTCTAACGTTTATCAATATATCTTGGCTTGACCCGTTGTAGAAATTTATATACATGACATTATACATTATATACTCATGTCTGGTGTCTTTAGCACAGCATGATATTTTTAAGATTCTGCAGATTGTTGTCAGTGTCAGCAGTTCATTTCTTTTATTGCTGTGCATAATTTTGTTGTATGGATATACCACACTTTATCCATCAGGCTATTGATGGAATTTTTAGTTGTTTTGATTAATTGGCTACTATAAATACGGCTGCTATAAACATTTATGTACAATGCCTTTTCTGGTAGAAGAAGGAATAGAGTGTGTAAATACCAGGGAATGGAATTATTGAATCATGGGATAGGTATATGAAAAACTGCAAATAGTTTTCTAATTTGCATTTCCTAGATAACTAGTGACGTCTAATTGAACATCTTTACATGTGCTAATTGACCATTTGTATCTTCTTATGTGAAGGTTCTATTTAATTCTTTGGTCTGTTTTTTATTTTGTTAGTCTATTTCTTTATTATTAAATTATAGAATAAAAAATATTTTGGATACAAGTCCTTTGTCAGGTATGTGTATTTTGAATATTTTCTTCCTATTTACGGCTTGTCTTTCATTTTCTAAACAATGTCTTGATGAGCAGAAGTTTTCATTTTGGTGAGTAATATCAGTTTTTTTTGCCTAACCCTTAGTGGGTTTGTGTGCAGAAAGATCCTTGCCATCCTAAGGACATAAAGGTATTTTCCTATGTTTTCATCTAGCCACATTAGTTTTAGTTTTTAGGTTTAGGCCTATGAACCATCTTGGATTACTTTTTCTGTATATTTTGTGGCTCGTTTTTTCAATTACAGATTTATAGTTGTTTTCAGCATCATTTGTTTAAAAGATTATACTTTCTCTACTAAATGATTTTTGTGCCTTTTTTGGAAATTAGTTGGTCACATATGTCCACACATATTGCTCAATTTTTTTTTTCTATTCTCTTGATTTACTTCATTTGCTTGATTACTGTAACATTTTTGTAAAATTTAAAAGCAGGCTTTGTAAATCATTCAACTTTGTTCTTCTTTTTAAAGATTGTTTTGGTGATATGTCATTGTGGTTTTGATTTACATTTCCCTGATGATTAATGATGTTTAGCAACTTTTAATGTACCACATAAATTTTATGACTTTAAAGAAAAATTTCTGTGGAAAATCCCATTGGAATTTTGATAGGGGTTGCACGGAATCTATAGAATGTTTTGGGTGGTATGGATAATTTTAATAATATTATTTCTTCCATTCCATGAACATGGAATATCTTTCCATTTATTTGTGTCCTCTTCAATTTCTTTAATCAACGTCATACTTTTCCATGTATGTATCATTCATCTCCTTGGTAAAATTTTTTTTTAATTTAATTTTATTCATTTTTTTATACAGCAGGTTCTTATTAGTCATCAGTTTTATACACATCAGTGTATACATGGCAATCCCAATCACCCAATTCATCACCCCCCCATCCCCACCCCCCCGCGGCATTCCCCTCATGTTTTGTTCTCTACATCTGTGTCTCAATTTCTGCCCTGCAAACTGGTTCATCTGTACCATTTTTCTAGGTTCCACATATATGCATTATCCTTGGTAAAATTTATTCCTATTTTTTTTGTTTTGTAAATGAGGTGGTTTTCTTCATTTCTCTTTCTGGTATTTTGTTGTTAGTGTATAAAAATGCAACTGATTTCTTTTTTATTATTATTTGCAGTACGCGGGCCTCTCACTGCTGTGGCCTCTCCCGTTGCGGAGCACAGGCTCCGGACGTGCAGGCGCAGCGGCCATGGCTCATGGGCCCAGCCGCTCCGCGGCATGTGGGATCTCCCCGGACCGGGGCACAAACCAGTGTCCCCTGCATCGGCAGGTGGACTCTCAACCACTGCGCCACCAGGGAAGCCCGCAACTGATTTTTATATATTGATTTTGTATCCTGCAAATTTGCTGTATTTGTTTTTTAGTTCTAACAGTTTTATGGTAGAGCCTTTAGTTTTTTAATATTTAGTATCATATCATCTGTAAATAGAGACATTTTTACTTCTTCCTTTCCAATTTGGATGCCTTTTACTTCTTTTTCTTTCCTAATTGCTCTTTCTAGGACTTCCAGTAACGTAAGTGGCAAGAGTGGGCATCCTTTTCTTGTACCTGATCTTATACGAAATGCTTGAAGCTTTTCACTGTTAAATATGATGTTAGCCTTGGGCTCATCGTATATGGCCTTTATATTGAGATATGCTCCCTCTATACCCAGTTTGTTGAAAGTTTTTATCATGAAAGGATGTTGAATTTTGTCAAATGTTTTTTCTGCATCTACTGAGATGATCATATGATTTTTATCCTTCATTTTGTTAATGTGGTGTATCACATTGATTGTTTTGCAGATACTGAACTGTCATTGCATCCCTGGAATGAATCCCACTTGATCACTTTGTATATAATCTCTTTAATGTACTGTTGAATTTAGTTTGCTAACATATTGTTGAGGATTTTTGCATCTGTGTTCATCAGGGATATTGGCCTTTAATTTTCTTTTCTTGTAGTGTCCTTGTCTGGTTTTGGTATCAGGGTAATGCTGGCCTTGTAAAATCAGTTTGGAAGTGTTCCTTCCTCTTCTATTTTTTGGAAGGGTTTGAGGATTCATATTAATTCTTCTTTAAATGTTTGGTAGAATTCACAGTGAAGTTATTTGGTCCTGGATTTTTGTTTTTTTGGGAGGTTTTGATTACTGATTCAGTCTCCTTGCTAGTAAACCATCTATTTCGATTTTCTGTTTCTTCACGATTCGGTCTTTGTAGGTTGTATGTTTCTAGGAATTAATCCATTTCTTCTGGGTTGTCCAATTTGTTGGCATATAATTTTACATAGTAGTCTCTTACAATCCTTTGTATTTGTGTGGCATTGGTTGTGATATCCCCTCTTTCATTTCTAATTTCATGTATTTAAGTCCTTTCTCTTTTTATTTTTTGGTGAGTCTAGCTAAAACTTTGTCTATTTTGTTTATTTTTTTCAAAAACCAGCTTTTAGTTTCATTGATCTTTTCTATTGATTTTTTAGCCTCTATTTCATTTACTTCCTCTCTGATCTTTATGTCCTTTCTTTTATTAACTTGAGGCTTCGTTTGCTCCTCTTTTTCTAGTTTCTTGAGGTGTAAAATTAAGTTGTTTGAGATTTTTCTTTCTCTCAATAAAGGTATTTATTGTTATAAACCTCCTGTATAGCCCTACTTTTGCTACATCCCATAAATTTTGGCATATTGTTTCCATCTTTATTTGTGTGAAGATTTTTTAAAATTTCTCTTTTGATTTCTTCTTTGACTCATTGATTGTTCAGTAGCATTTTGTTTAATCTTCACATATTTGTGAATGTTCCATTCTTTTCTTATAATTGATTTCTAGTTTCGTACCATAGTGGTTGGAAAACATGCTTGGTATATATCAACCTTCTTTAATTTATTAGGAGTTATTTTTTATTAATGTTTAATGCCATTTTTTAAAGTGAAGTATACTTGACTTATAATGTTGTGTTAGTTTCAGGTGTACAGCATAGTGATTCAGTTATACATATATTACTGAATATATATATGTATATGTGTGTGTGTGTATTAGGCCCATCTGATCTAAAGTGTTGAGGTGCCAGATTTGCGTACCAGCTCCTTTCAGGGAGACACAAGTGACTTAGAGCTGGCTAGAGGGAGAAGGCAAAGGAGGTACCTGCCAGCTTCCCTGGTTTCCAGGGAGGGTAGTGGGTCCCTTAGTTATTTTTAAAAAGTGATTCTTTTTCTAGTTTCTTAACTTGGCAACATAGATCATTGGTTCTAAACCCTTATTATTTTTTAATGAAAGTTCTTTAAAGTGACCAATTCCATTTAAGTACTCTTTAGTTCATTTCATAAATTTTTATATGATGTGTTTCATTATTATTCATTTCTAAATATTTTCTAATTTCTCTTATGATTTCTTCATTGGACCCAAATATTTGAGGGGGGATGTCTAGACCTTAATTATTGATGTCTAATTTAAATGCCTTGTGGACAGATAACATTCTGTATGATATTCAATATATAAAAATTATTGAGAATTGTTTTATGTTCTAATATGTGGTCTGTCCTATTGAATATTCTTCAATGTACTTGACAAGAATGTGTATTATGTGAATTGTACATTGTTGTGTTTTATATTTTATATATATTTTAAGTTAATTTGGTTGATAGTGTTGTTCAAATCTCATATATATACAGGTTATTTTTTTCTCTTTTTATTACTTCCTGAGAGAGATTATAAATCATCAACTATGTGTGAATTTTTCTATTTTCCCCCTTACTTCTGCCATTTTTTTTGCTTTATGTTTATTAAAATTCTTAGGTGTATACATGTTTGGATTGTTATTCTTTAATGAAATGGCCCTGTAAGTAATACCCCTTTTTTTGTGAAATAATTTATTTTCTCTGGTAATATCCATTGGCTTGAAGTATACTTTGTTTGGTATTTACATAGCCACACCAGCTTTCTTATGTGTCATATTATGTGAATTATAGTTTTCCCATTTTTTTCAACCTGTGTCTTTACTTCTAAAGTGCATCATTTTTATAGAACATGTAATTGTTTGCTTCCTTCTCTAGTTTAACAATCTATGCTTTGTAATTTGATGATTTAATCTATATATATTTAATGTAATTATTGATATTTGTGTTTAATTATGCAATTTTACTATTCGGTTTCTGTTTGTCCCCTCTATTTTGTGGGGGTTTTTTTGGTTGCTCCCTTGTCTTTTTGTTAATTGAATATTTTGGGTATCCCATTTTATATCCTCTTTTGTCTTTTGTATATATCTCTTGTATTATTTTTAATGGTCACTCTAGAGAGTAAAACATTCAGCTTCTTCTCATTGTAGACTACCTTCAAGTAATGTTATAAAACTGCATGTAAAATGGAAGAACCTTACAACAATACACTTTTATTTTCATCCCTCTCTGCCTTTGTGCTATTGATAGCTCATATTTTTTCTAACATACGTTATAAAATCCACAGTGCATTACTATTGCTTTTGCATTCGTGAACTGACTTTTAAAAATTGAAGAAAATATGTAGTATTTTATACTTATCCATATATTGTGTCTTCTTTTCATTCTTTCCTATAGATTTCAATATTTGATATCCAGATCTAAAGTGATCTCAGTATTATTTCTCTTTACCCAAAAAGACTTCTTTGGTCTTTTTTGTTATGCAGATATTTTGCTAAAAATAACTTCTGCTTATCTGACAGTATCTCTATTTTGCCTTCAGTTTTGAAATGAAAGATATTGAAAGCTGTTTTTTGGGCCAAATATAGAATTTTAGTTGTTTTTTCCAGCACTTTGAAGATGTCATTCCATTGTCTCCTGGCCTTTATTATATTATTTACAACAGTAGCTCTGTTGTCATTCTTATTCACTCCCTCTCTCCCCCCACAAACTCTCCACTCCCACTGTCCCCCCATATATAGACCATTTTTCATTTCTTCTCTTTTTTTGCTTTTTGGCAGTATGACTATAATTTTCCAAGGTGTGGTTTTCTTTTTATTTATCCTGGATTTGTCATTGCTGTTTTTGATAAAATTTGCAAAATTTTCAGTCAATATTTTTTTCAGTTAATTTTCCTGTTCCTGTCTATTTCTTCTCTCCTCTGAGGTTTCCAATTAGAAGTATGTTAGACTACCTTGTAACATCCTTCAGTTTATTGAGACTCTATAATGATAGTAAATTTATTTGTTTATTTCTGATTTTTATGCTTTAGTTCGGATGATTTCTGTTGACCTTGCTTCAAGTTTACTGATTCTTTCTTGTGGCCAATCTGCCATTTATTCCATTCATTAAAATTTTCAATTTCAGATACTGTATTTTTCAGTTTAGGATTTACATGTTCTATTTTTACAGCTTCTGTACATTGCCTGAAATTCCCTGGCTAGTCATCCTTCAGACCCAAAGTGTCATATAGATTTTGTAACATCTTTACGATAATTATTTTAAAGTTTTTGTTTGCTGATTCCAACATCAGGGTTGTTTCCATTGCCTGAATTTTCTCTTGATTATGTGTCACATTTTCTTATTTTCATATCTAGTGAATTTTTTTTGCATACTGATATCATGGGTGATATGCTGTAGACACTCTGGATTGTGTTATTTTCCTCTGAATATATTGTTGTGTTGTAGCAGCTGGTTGGGTTACATAGAAATCACATTAAACTTATGGAGGCTTGGTAAAAGACTTTGTTAGTGTAGGCATATTTTGGTTTTTGCCTTTAGTCCTAGGACAAATAGTATTTCAACACAGTCTTTTCTTCTAAGGCATGGCCCATCTGTGACATCACTGGAAAGCCCAAGTTGTTTCCCATGTCACCCCTAAGTTGGCAGGACTTGAATTGCAAATTTTGTTTCTTCTGAGATAAACAGCTGATGAGATATCTCTTTAGTCCTTTCAGCCTTCCATTGGTTGGTTTCTCCTGTGCTCTTTGGAGTCTTGCCCCACGCGTGCACAATTATGTAATCAGCCAAGGGTTTATATGAAGACTGTAGGTTTTGGGTTTCCCTACCTCCACCCCAACACTGGCCACTTTTTACAGTGCTCTGGCAGCCCCAGACACTGTCCTCTGATTCCTCAAACCAACAAGACTGGATTTCTGCTTGAATTCCAGCTACACTGTCCCAGGGGAAAAGATGTATAAAAGTAGATCTTACCCAGTGTGGTTTCTTTCTTTCAAAGGTCAGCTCTCCTTTTTGTTTGGTTTATGTTCAGTACCTTCAAAGAGTTGGTTTTATATTTTGTGTAGAGTTTGTACTTATTTTCAGCAGGAAGGTTAGTCTGATAAAAGCTACTCCACCATTACTAGAAGTCAGAACTCCTCTGCAGGTCTTCATTGTTGAATTTAAGCCATTTATAATGACTTTATGTACTGTTACATCAGGACTTGTTTCTGCCATCTTATTCACATTTTATATTTATGTCTTTTTCTTTTTTCCTTTTTTCTTCTAATTTCCTTTGGATATATCAAATTTTCTTTTGTTCGTTTAAAAAGATATTCATTCAGTTTTTATTCTTTAGGTGGTTCTCCCTAACTTATTGAGATACTTCCTTCTTTTTAGTTTTCTCTGTCAATATCTTAATTTAATTGTTACCCATAATCCTCCTTATTAAGAAAAGTACAAGAGTACATTTATCTTTGGTATCATTCCTTATCCCTGACATCTTGGTATTTTAGAATTTTAGTTCTTTGTTATCAAGGATACTTTCTTCAAAGAATATATATAAAACTGAATCAATTTGCTGTACCCCAGAAACTAACACAGCATTGTAAATTAACTGTACTTCAATTTAAAAAAAAAGGATATTTTCTTTAGATTTTTTGCCTGGGTAAGAGATGCAACAGCCTGTTTTAGTTTACTGTTTTGCCATCAATTGCATGTAATTGTTTCTTTTAATAAAATATATTCCATTAGATACAGCGTTGTTTTTTAAAATGCAAAACTGAGAAGCTAATAAAGAGACAGCTTCTTAAGGAAGACATATAGAATTGGTAAATATAGCTTATTTTTATAGTTAGCGATTTCTTTTTGAACAAACGGGAAAACAAAGCAGATACAGTTTTCATTCGGAATTTATGTTAAGTTCTCTCACCTCCTAGCGTATTGCCTGTTGGTTATACGTTTTGCTTTGAATGTCTAACTCCTGAGTAGAAATCCACTATCGAGAAACAGTGTTGAGATAGTCTATAGAACTACGTTAGGAATAGGCTCATCACTGGGCCTTTTGACAGTAGGAGGATAGATGTGTAAGATTCCCAGAGAAGCCTAAAAGAGGTAGCTGAGAATGCCATCTGAAGCCGCCCAGATTTACAGTCTTGATGAGTGGTCTCTACTCAGGGAGACAGCCACATTTCTGGTTACCCATAAATGAAGGGGATGAGCAAAAAGATGGTGAATGGGACAAGAGAAGAAAGCTGATTGTTGGGTGGCATAGTTATTCCATACTCTTTGTCTTTCTGTGGAGGAGAGAAAATTTGTACACTACACCTGAGGAAGGAAGCGTATGGAAAGAACATTTCCCGTTTCACAATGTTTCCTCACTTAGGCCTCTTGAACATTTGACCTTTCTTGAGAGGTGAGTTGGGGAGTACGAACTCAGCATGCTCCGGACTTTCTGATCTGTCTACCAGTAGTTTTCTAGCTTATGCTAGTGGATAAGTTTAATCCTGCAGTGGAATGTTAGCCAGCACTTTTGGCAGCAGATGTAAAGCCATGTTCCCCAATCAGATTGAACAGTAAAACACTGATATCTCTGTCCCTATTATATGACTGCTTTCATTTGCTTTCTTATTTTGTTTGGAACATGAGAGGAGTATTCTTTATCGATCCAGTAAAATCCACTATTATATTTTTGAACCCAATTTGTATGATGATTAAAATGATAGCAATAAAAAGGGGGCAGGCCAAGCTACTAATACATGCAAAAACTTGGACGGATCTAAAGGGCATTATTTTGAGTGAAAAAAAAAGCCAATCTCATGACGTTTCATAATATGTGATTCCATGTATATAACATTCTTGAAATGACAGAATTATAGAAATGAAGTATATGTTAGTGGTAACCAAGGACAGGGATGAGATGGGGGGAGAAGCATAAGAGAGTTCCTTGGTGAGGGAGGATAGAATTCTGTTTCTTGTTTGGAGTGGTGGTTACTTGAATCTATACAGGGGATAAAAATTGCATAGAAGTACAGTATGTACACACACACACACACACACACTCACACACATGCACACATGAGCATAATTAATAGCTGGTAAAATCTCAATAAGGCCTGTAGTCTTTATAAGAGTATCATACCAATGTAGTTTCCTGGATTTGATGTTATATTATAGATACGTAAGATGTTACCATTTGGGGGAAGCTGGGCTCAAGGTACACACAACTCTATAATACTTCTGTAATTTTCTGAGAGTCGATAAGTATTTCAAAGTAAAAACTGAAAAAAAAAAGTCATGTAAACATTGTCATTTAGTCTTAGCAACTCCTCCCCTAAAAAATAACAAGTGGCAGGGTAGAGCTTATAAAGCCGAGGATGCTATGAGAACCTTTGCAGTAATATGTTTTGTCCCAAGCTAAAGTCATGGCGCAAATAATCTTGAAACCCGCCCCCCAAAATATCCTAGTATATAATGAAATTTTAAAGGCCATTTATCTCTTTCTGAAAATTTTTTTTTTTAAGTCGGAAGCAGATTTTATTTCTGCCCTTACTAGATGAGAGTGTTTACTGCCTTGCTTCCTGATTTAAAATCCAAGACTTATGAAACTCAAACTGATTTGTGAATGTACAAATACACTTTCATTTACCATTGGCTACAATAAAAATCAAGATGCTTCTAAAAAACGATGGTTTGCGGGGAAAGAAATGCAGACTTGGGAACAGTTAATGGTTTTGGTAATATTCAGTGCACAGGTATTAACCGGTGTTCACTCTTTAGCAGTAATATATATTTCAAGCCCCTAAATATTCAAAACATGAACTAATTTTTCTCCATTATTGAAATCTGTGTATGCAAACCTAGTAGTATTTGAAAGCTAATCTCCCTATGTGCCAGAGTAATTACAGCAAAGTAAATAATCTCCAGTGTTCTTATTCCCTATAGGAATGGTTTAATATCTTATCTTTCAAAACTGGTTTTCAGCTCATTCAAAAAGCCTGAGAAAAGTTCTTTAGTATTCAGAAAAGGAGTAACTTTAAGGAAGCTCTGGAGCGTGTCTCCCCTCTAGCAATTGCTGTTGGACCACAGCACTTTTTCCATCCGAGAATGGAAACACATCTCTTTGATGCTTTTCCCTAACAGAGGATTGTGTGAGTTCCTCTGCTGAGCCCCAGATCAGAACCCTGAACCAGAAGCCACTGTGTGTAAACGTGAAGTGTTCCGTTTGGTTTATTGATCATTCCATAGGTGGCATTCCTCCATCAAGTCATTCTGAATTGCGGGCCCAGCATGATATTAGGGGCCACCGAGCTTTTCCAGGAGATGCTCCACGGAGGACCTGAGCCACTGGGCTTTTGGTTGTCCCTCACAAGCTTTGGGGTGTTGGTCCCAGTGTCTGTATAGGTTTCAGAATGAGTCGTGCAATTGCTTCTCAAGGTGTAAGGCAGTAATGAGCTGTGATGAGTTCTTTGCTTCTAGATCTGCAGTGTTGGATATCAGGCCTCAAAGTGCCAAAGCAATTCTTGCTTTTTAAAACTAAAATTGTTCTTCACAGGCCTCTATGCTAGTGGATGGGCTGGAAGCTCTACATTTTTTTTTTTTTTTTTTTTCCCCTGACAGGTTAAAACTGTGAGAAGAGTTTCTCGGCATATATGACTCATGTTCCTTCTACAGCAGGATCGCTGGGAGACATTTTGTTTTGAATAAATATATCTTTAGTGAAGTGTGCAAAAGACGTGACATGTGCTGCTTGCAGTTTTCAGCCTGTTATAATTTTGTGAAAAGTATAGCAGTGTTGATTGAAATTTTCTATTTTGGATCTCGGTGTTAAGATGATTTTTGTTTTACTTTTTGTCTCGATCAAAGACAAGGGGAAAAAACAACTATGCCTTTTTGTGAGTTTTTATTTGTACTAAAATTGTTATCATCTAAATTTCCAAAAGATACCTTTTTATAATATAATTGAATTGCTTAAATTTTAGTTCACAGTCTGTCTATTTTATAACCCCTGAGGTTTACATTTTATTATTGATGTCGTGACTTGGAATTCTGCAGCATTTCCGAGATTTTTCTGGCTATTCCAGAAATGAGAGCTTTTGGAGGTCCATATTTCCAATTTATATTTTTGATCTATTCTTTTTAGACAGTTTCTATTGATAGATCCAGATTGGATGTATTCACCAAAAGGTATTTATACAGGAGTTGCCACTCTTACATATTGGTTGCCAAAAACCAAATGGAGAGCTTTAAAAAAGTGGGCCAACAAAGCATTATTTGCGGGAGCGCATCACTGTTGGATACAGTGAAGCGAACATTCGGGTGACGATTAGGGGTATCAGAAGGGTTCCCTGATGACCTGCTTATTTCTTCTGAGTTCTCTGTCCCTCTAGTTGCCCTGACCCGCTCCTCTCCTGCATCCCCGTCACTCTCACTGATGTATATAGAGCGTTGTCTGAATGTTTTCCCTGCCTTATCTTTTTTCTCCCTCTTCCTTCTTTGTCCTGACAAATGTGGATGTTGTGTACGGCTCTATCCCTTCCTTCCTCAACCCTGATTCTGGAGTAACTGTGGACATCTGAAGGTTTGGCGTCACTGGCTTTCTGGGCCTTTCCTGAACAGGGCAGAAAGCGCACCAGAAGCTTTATTTCTTGTAGCGTGTGGGGCCCCAGTCAGTCTTGCCTTCTTCCCCCACCAGGCCAGGTGCTGACAGAGAGCAGACAGGGTGAGTCCTGGTACCCACATCCGCAACCAGGGCCTCCCTCCCCACATCCCGCTGTGTCTGTCCAGCCAGTGGAAACCGGAGTCTTGGTGGAAGCCATCCCTTCAGATGGAACCTGGATATTTTGCTCAGCTTTTTCACATCCTGGGAGGCTGGACCCTGCTCTTCATCTCCTCCATCAGTGCAGGAGAACCCCTCGGAAATGGCCAGCCTCTCCGAGGGGAAATTCCTGCCGCTGTGCCTGACCTACGGGATTAAACCTACCAAGTGTCAGCATTGGCCTGGTTAAGTCTGAGTTTGCCTTGTCCTTCAGAGCATTGTGGTTGAATAGCTGGCCACCTTCCTCAAGGCTCAGTCCTAAAGTTGGGTCTGTTTCCCACATCCTGGCCCTGTCTAGTCCTGGTCTCCTTGGCTTCCCCAGGGGACTAGCTTTCCTGTTTGGGTATAAGTTGAAACAGGCCATTTTTCTTCTCCCTCTTACTCACTCTGAGGGCTTCAGCAATGACCTCCATGAGGAAATATTTCCTAAGCTCCAATTCTGTATTTTTATCTGCCCAGTGGACCCCACCTGCATATGTTACCCTGGACTTTAAACTCTATATATTGATATGTCTGGAAGGGAACTAACTTATTGCTTCCCTCTCATGCCAGGTCCTCTTCTAGCCTTTGCCATTATTTCTGTTAATGGCACTACCATCTATCCTGTACTCCATGCCAAAGACTTGGGAGTCATCTTTTATTACACCTTGTACCTCACTTTGCACATTCAGTCAATTGCTAGAATGTCAGTTCTTCCTTGTTACTTTCCCGTTTTTCTAATCCTCATTCTCATTCCTTCACTTGCTGCCTTCGCTTATACTATTCCTCTGTCTGAGATGCAGTTCTTCCTCATAAATTGAGTTATCCTGTAAGAGCTAGTAAAGATGCTTTCTGCTGCAAAATAATCTTCCCTGATATGCCCAGCAGGAATTATTCTCTCATATGTTAGTTTCTTTGAAACCATATTTTGTCATTATTTATGTTCCTGTTGTATTGTCCCGGTTCTGTGGTAAGCCCCTGAAGTAAAGATATGAGTGTGCTTATATCTGTGTGGTTTATTGTTATAAATCTAGAGCTTAGAAATTTAAACCACATCGAAGCCCACTCAGAACTCCCTGAATTGGTTCCTGAACTCCAGGCACCATTGCTGCCCTGCCGTGGATGTCCTGTCTGTGTGCTCCACACGGCATCACTTTATGTGGCCCCCACACACGTCAACCACCTTGTTGTGTTTTCTCTACCTATAGTGGCTAAAACTAGCTCATTCTGTAGAAAATACCTTTGCAATCACCCCAGTTATTTCCCAGCTGAGCCCAAACAACCAGGAAACAGACACAGAAGGAACCCAAAGAGGTCAAAAGCAAAGAGGATGGTGTAACCACTTTGGAAGACAGTTTGGCATCGCCTCAAAAGGTTAGACATAGAGGGGCCATATGACCCAGCAGTTCTTCCCTTAGGTGTATACCCGGGAGAACTAGCAGTGCATTAGGTCCACAGGAATACCTGTATGCAAATGTTCATGACAGCGTTCTTCACATTAGCCAAACATGTCCATCATCTGATGAGTGGATAAGTGAAATGCGGTATATCCGGACAGTGGACTTTGATTCAGCTATAAAAAGGAATGAAATACTGACACATGCTGCAACATGGGTGAGCCTTGAAGACATACAGGCAAATCCATAGAAACAAAGTAAACTAGTGGTTGCCGCGGGCTGTGATGGGGGAATGGGGAGTGACTGCTAACGGGTGTGGGGTCTTGTTTTGGGGATGATGAAAATGTTCTGGGATTACATAGTGGTGATGTTGCACAACACTGAACATAACCAAAAACCACTGAATTATATACTTTAAAAGGGTGAATTTTTATGGTATGTGAATTGTGTCTCAATAAAATTGTTAATTAAAAAAAAACAAAAGATTAGAGAATTGGAAGGTAAAAGGAGAAAGGGCTTGAATGTTTCACTGAAACATGGTGGGCCCTCTGACTGTGGGGAGAAAGCTGGTTAAAGCACTTTTCCAGATGAGGAAATGAAGGCTCAGAGAGGTTAAGTAACCCTATGTAGGACCCTGTGGAGTGAGGGTGGAGTGAGGGACCATTCTTTGAAACACATAACCAATTCCACCAATTATGTTTCCCTCTGCGAGGAGCTTATACCTCCTGTCAGGTGTATCTTGTGAACATGCTGCTCTGTGAGGCCTGATGACTGAGTGAGTTTGAAGTCAGACCTGCCTCAGGATGAAGCCCCACCGACTGTGTGCCTTCCCTCGCCTGGACTGACGGGGGCTGCGGACTGGACTGTGTTATCAGTGCCCTCGCTCCTGTCCCTCTGTTCTTTGGGTTTTCCATCCTCACTAGAAACAGAGCGGTTTTTGGCTGTCCCTGTGAGAGGAGAAGGGTTGCAGCTTACGCTTAGCAGTGGCTTTTCACTTCTTCAGTGCACCACGTGGGAGACAAGATGCCCCAAACAATTAAGGAGAGGGTCCTACTCACATTGTTACAAGGGAGAGAATGTTCATTAATGAGGACCGTCTCAAAGAAGAGGGCGAAAAATTGGGTTTCATAAAACAAGGGAGTCATTGAATAAGGGTGGCAATGGGTCTTATCTCAGAATCAGAGAAGGCAGGGTGGACCTTGCGGTTGGCCACTGCTTCAGTCACATCTTCTGGAACACCAGCAATAACTGAAATGATGGACGCTTTCACTGAGGTTATAAAGATGGGAGCAGTCTTGAAGTGTCACTCAAGAGAATATATAGTCCCCTTTTTACACAACTGAAATGAGACCCACTTACCTTTTGGTGGTCAGTTTTAAAGAAAACTAAAAAGACTTAAGGAGAGTTAAAGAAAGGGAAGACTGACCTGTGTGAACCAAGTTCAGTAGGTAAGTGAGTGTCCTGGCAAAGCGACCGCTAAGCCAGAGCCACTGCCAGCTAGGGAAGCGTAATCACAGCAGGAGAGGAACTCAGAGTAGTAAAGTGATGGAATGCTTTTTCATAAGGGCTGATGGAGTTCTTTGTGAACATAAAAGTGGTTTTAAAAAATCCCAGCTTTGGGGTTAAGACTGATGTTGTTCTAGCCCAGACTAGCTCAGTAACAAATTAATCTTTCTTAGTGTTGTTGTTGTTGTTGTTTTCCCCCCTAAGCCTAATTTCCATGATTTTACCATATGGAAACTCTGACTTTTACAAAGAAGTTGCTCCGTGGAGCAAGCTTGGTGCATTTTTCAAATGTTTCCTGACATGAACAGCTCTATTTCTCAATTAGCAAAGGGAATAAAGTTGATTATGCATATCCACGGGCTGACGATTTACATCTGATTAGCCAGCTTGAAGGTAAACAATCAAAGGTCACTAGAAATAACTTCTGTTTCTTTTGTCTTCAAAAAGACCACCACTAAGTCCTAGCTTTCTCCCACTCCCCATGGTTGAGACGCCCCGTTTAAAAATTTATTTATTTATTTATTTATGGCTGTGTTGGGTCTTCGTTTCTGTGCCAGGGCTTGCTCTAGTTGTGGTAAGCGGGGTCCACTCTTCATCGCGGTGCACGGGCCTCTCACTGTCACGGCCTCTCTTGTTGCGGAGCACAGGCTCCAGACGCGCAGGCTCAGTAGTTGTGGCTCATGGGCCCAGTTGCTCCGCGGCATGTGGGATCTTCCCAGACCAGGACTCGAACCCGTGTCCCCTGCATTAGCAGGCAGATTCTCAACCACTGCGCCACCAGGGAAGCCCCGAAACGCCCCATTTTAAAGCGATGGACTTAAAATTATATCGAGTAATAAAATATGTAGAATCTAAATCTTAGCTGACATTTTGTTTGTTGTTTTCCTAACCATATTCTGATACCCATCTGTTTTTGTGATAACTATTAGCTAATCGTAGGCATTAAAATACAGGAGGGGGGACATATGTGTAGACTTACAACATGTCCTGGTAACCTACTCATGGATTTATTCTTGGAGCTGAAAAGTCTTCCAACCTTTTTTTTCTGACTAAAACTAGGCAAACTGTCAGACTGAGGGAGGGAGGAAATTAGCTCTACTACCTCTGTTATGAAAATGAAACAGTTCATCCTTGTTTTAGGCTCACTGGGGTCAGAATATGTTCTTCTGGTCTTGTGTATGAGAAAAATTCAGTAAAGTAAATTTATAGTGTGAACTGTTCAGTAGTTCAGGTGGTCTTGTGGTATTGCGTCAGTTGGGTTTGGCAGACCTGAAGACGATGAACTTTATATGAGTGTCCCCTGTTCCTGGTTGGTATAATTTACTCAAAATAGCAGCTCTTTTAGACACATGACCCGGCTCTCTCCACCCATTCACATGAACACTGTTTTTGTCTTCTTTCTCCATTGAAGTCATCCTTTTTATTTATTTCTTTACTTATTTATTCTTAACATCTTTATTGGAGTATAATTGCTTTAAAATGGTGTGTTAATTTCTGCTTTATATCAAAGTGAATCAGCTATATGTATACACATATCCCCATATCCTCTCCCTCTTGCATCTTCCTCCCACCCTCCCTATGCCACCCCTCTAGGTGGTCACAAAGTACCGAGCTGATCTCCCTGTGCTATGCAGCTGCTTCCCACTAGCTATCTGTTTTACATTTGGTAGTGCATATATGTCCATGCCACTATCTCACTTCCTCTCAGCTTACCCTTCCCCCTCCCTGTGTCCTCAAGTCCATTCTCTACGCCTGCGTCTTTATTTCTGTCCTGCCCCTAGGTTCTTCAGAGCCATTTAATTTATTTTTTTAGATTCCGTATATATCTGTTAGCATACGGTATTTGTTTTTCTCTTTCTGACTTACTTCATTCCGTGTGACAGACTCTAGGTCCATCCAACTCCCTACAAATAATTCAATTTCGCTTCTTTCTGTGGCTGAGTAATATTCCATTGTGTATATGTGCCACATCTTCTTTATCCATTCATCTGTCGATGGACACTTAGGTTGCTGCCATGTCCTGGCTATTGTAAATAGTGCTGCAAGAACATAGTGGTACATGACTCTTTTTGAATGATGGTTTTCGTAGGGTGGGATTGCTGGGTCATATGGTAGTTCTATTGTTGGATTTTTAAGG
>NW_020837960.1:11672614-11679484 GCF_003676395.1 Aethalodelphis obliquidens | reverse complement strand
GTGGGATTGCTGGGTCATATGGTAGTTCTATTGTTGGATTTTTAAGGAACCTCCATACTGTTCTCCATAGGCTGTATCAATTTACATTCCCACCAACAGTGCAAGAGGGTTCCCTTTTTTCCACACCCTCTCCAGAATTGATTATTTGTAGATTTTTTGATGATGGTCATTCTGCCTGGTGTGAGGTGATACCTCATTGTAGTTTTGATTTGCATTTCTCTAATGATTACTGACGTTGAGCATCCTATCATCTGTTTGTTGGCAATCTGTACATCTTCTGTGGAGAAATGTCTATTTAGGTCTTCTGCCCATTTTTGGACTACGTTGTTTGCTATTTTGATATTGAGCTGCATGAGCTGCTTGTAAATTTTGGAGATTAATCCTTTGTCAGTTGCTAAATTTGCAAATATTTTCTCCCATTCTGAGGGCTGTCTTTTCGTCTTGTTTATGGATTCCTTTGCTGTGCAAAAGCTTTGAAGTTTCATTAGGTCCCATTTGTTTATTTTTGGTTTTATTTCCATTTCTCTAGGAGGTGGGTCAAAAAGGATCTTGCTGTGATTTATGACATACAGTATTCTGCCTATGTTTTCCTCTAAGAGTTTTATAGTGTCTAGCCTTACATTTAGGTTTTTAATCCATTTTGAGATTATTTTTGTGTATGGTGTTAGGGAGTGTTTTAATTTCATTCTTTTATATGTAGCTGTCTAGTTTTCCCAGCACCACTTATTGAAGAGGCTGTCCTTTCTCCACTGTATATTCTTGCCTCCTTTATCAAAGATAAGGTGACCATATATGCGTGGGTTTATCTCTGGGCTTTCTATCCTGTTCCATTGATCTATATTTCTGTTTTTGCGCCAGTATCATATTGTCTTGATTACTGTAGCTTCGTAGTACAGTCTGAAGTCAGGGAGCCTGATTCCTCCAGCTCTGTTTTTCTGTCTCAAAATTGCTTTGGCTATTCAGGGTCTTTTATGTTTCCATACAAATTGTGAAATTTTTGATTCTAGTTGTGTGAAAAATGACATTGGTAGTTGGATAGGGATTGCACTGAATCTGTAGATTGCTTTGGGAAGTATAGTCATTTTCACAATGTTGATTCTTCCAATCCAAGAACATAGTATATCTCTCCATTGTTTTGTATCATCTTTAATTTCTTTCATCAGTATCTTATAGTTTTCTGCATACAGGTCTTTTGTCTCCCTAGGTAAGTTTATTCCTAGGTATTTTATTCTTTTTGTTGCAGTGGCAAATGGGAGTGTTTCCTTAATTTCTCTTTCAGATTTTTTATCATTAGTGTATAGGAATGCAAAGAGATTTCTGTGCATTAATTTTGTATCCTGCTACTTTACCAAATTCATTGATTAGGTCTTGTACTTTTCTGGTAGCATCTTTAGGACTCTCTACGTGTAGTATCATGTCTTCTGCAAATAGTAACAGTTTTACTTGCATTTTTCCGGTTTGGATTTCTTTTATTTCTTTTTCTTCTCTGATTGCTGTGGCTAAAACTTCCAAAACTATGTTGAACGATAGCGGTGAGAGTGGGCAACCTTGTCTTTTTCCTCATCTTAGTGGAAATGATTTCAGATTTTCACCATTGAGAACGATGTTGGCTGTGGGTTTGTCATATATGGCTTTTATTATGTTGAGGTAAGTTCCCTCTATGCCTACTTTCTGGAGAGTTTGTCAAAAATCGGTGTTGAATTTTGTCAAAAGCCTTTTCTGCATCTATTGAGATGATCATATGGCTTTTCTCCTTTAATATTTTAATATGGTGTATCACATTGATTGATTTTCATATGTTGAAGAATCCTTGCATTCCTGGGATAAACCCCACTTGATAATGGTGTATGATCCTTTTAATGTGCTGCTGGTTTCTGTTTGCTGCTATCCTGTTGAGAATTTTTGCATCTGTGTTCATCAGTGATATTGGCTTGTAGATTTCTTTTTCTGTAACATCTTTGTCTGGTTTTGGTATCAGGGTGATGGTGGCCTCATAGAATGAGTTGGGGAGTGTTCCTCCCTCTGCTGTATTTTGGAAGAGTTTGAGAAGGATGGGTATTAGCTCTTCTCTAATGTTTGATAGAATTCATGTGTGAATCCACCTGGTCCTGGGCTTTTGTTTGTTGGAAGATTTTTAATCACAGTTTCAATTTCAGTGCTTGTGATTGGTCTGTTTATATTTTCTTTTTCTTCCTGGTTCAGTCTCAGAAGGTTGTGCTTTTCTAAGAATTTGTCCATATATTCCAGGTTGTCCATTTTATTGGCATATAGTTGCTTGTAGTAATCTTTCCTGATCCTTTGTATTTCTGCAGTGTCAGTTGTTACTTCCCCTTTTTCATTTCTAATTCTGTTGAGTCGTCTCCCTTTTTCTTTTGGTGAGTGTGGCTAATGGTTTCTCAATTTTGTTTATCTTTTCAAAGAAACAGCTTTTAGTTTTATTGATCGTTGCTATCATTTCCTTCATTTCTTTTTCATTTATTTCTGATCTGATCTTTATGATTTCTTTCCTTCTGCTAACTTTGGGATTTTTCATTCTTCTTACTCTAATTGCTTTAGGTGTAAGGTTAGGCTGTTTATTTGAGATTTTTCTTGTTTCTTGAGGTAGGATTGTATTGCTGTAAACTTCCCTGTTAGAACTGCTTTTGCTGCATCCCCTAGGTTTTGGGCTGTCATGTTTTCATTGTCATTTGTTTCTAGGTATTTTTTGATTTCCTCTTTGATTTCTTCAGTGATCTTTTGGTTATTTAGTAGCGTATTATTTAGCCTCCATGTGTTCATATTTTTTACAGTTTTTTTTTTCCTGTAATTGATATCTAGCGTTGTAGTCAGAAAAGATAGTTGATGTGATTTCAGTTTTCTTAAATTTACCAAGGCTTGATTTGTGACCCAAGATATGTTCTATCCTGGACAATGTTCCATGAGCACTTGAGAAAAAAGTGTATTCTGTTGTTTTTGGAGGAATGTCCTATAAGTATCAATTAAGTCCATCTTGTTTAATATATCATTTAAAGCTTGTGTTTTCTTATTTATTTTCATTTTGGATGATCTGTTCATTGGTGAAAGTGGGGTGTTAAAGTTCCCTACTATGATTGTGTTACTGTCGATTTCCCCTTTTATGGCTGTTAGCATTTACCTTATGTATTGAGGTGCTCCTGTGTTGGGTGCCTAAATATTTACAATTGTTATATCTTCTTCTTGGATTGTTCCCTTGATCATTATGTAGTGTCCTTCCTTGTCTCTTGTAACAGTCTTTATTTAAAGTCTATTTTATCTGATATGAGAATTGCTACTCCAGCTTTCTTTTGATTTCCATTAGCATGGAATATCTTTTTCCATCCCCTCACTTTCAGTCTGTATGTGTCCCTACATCTGAAGTGGGTCTCTTGTAGACAGCATATATACAGGTCTTGTTTTTGTACCCATTCAGCCAGTCTATGTCTTTTAGTTGGAGCATTTAACAATTTACGTTTAAGGTAATTATCATTATGTATGTTCCTATTACCATTTTCTTAATTCTTTTGGGTTTGTTATTTTAGGTCTTTTTCTTCTCTTGTGTTTCCTGCCTAGAGAAGTTCCTTTAGCATTTGTTGTAAAGCTGGTTTGGTGGTGCTGAATTCTCTTAGCTTTTGCTTGTTTGTTAAGGTTTTAATTTCTCTGTTGAATCTGAATGAGATCCTTGCTGGATAGAGTCATCTTGGTTGTAGGTTTTTCCCTTTCCTCACTTTAAATATGTCCTGCCCGTCCCTTCTGCCTTGCGGAGTTCCTGCTGAAAAATCAGCTGTTAACCTTGTGGGGATTCCCTTGTATGTTGTTTTTCCCTCGCTGTTTTTAATATTTTTTCTTTGTATTTAATTTTTGATAGTTTGATTAATATGTGTCTTGGCATGTTTCTCCTTGGATTTATCCTTTAATGGACTCTCTGTGCTTCCTGGAATTGACTATTTCTTTTCCCATATTAGGGAAGGTTTCAACTATAATCTCCTCAAATATTTTCTCAGCCCCTTTCTTTTTTCTCTTCTTCTGGGACCACTGTAATTCGAATGTTGTCTGTGTTTAATGTTGTTCTAGCGGTCTCTGAGACAGTCCTCAGTTTTTTCATTCTTTTTTCTTTATTCTGCTCTGCGGTAGTTATTTCCACTATTTTATCTTCCATGTTACTTATCCGTTCTTCTACCTCAGTTATTCTGCTATTGATTCCTTCTAGAGAATTTTCAGTTTGTTTCATTTATTGTGTTGTTCATCATTGTTTGTTTGCTCTTTCGTTCTTCTAGGTCCTTGTTAAATGTTTCTTGTATTTTCTCCATTCTATTTCCAAGATTTTGGATCATCTTTCCTAATATTACCCTGAATTCTTTTTCAGGTAGACTGCCTATTTCCTCTTCATTTGTTAGCTCTGGTGGGTTTTTACCTTGCTCCTTCATCTGCTGCGTATTTCTCTGTGTTCTCATTTTGCTTAACTTACTGTGTTTGGGGTCTCCTTTTTGCATGCTGCAGGTCTGTGGTTCCCGTTTTTTTTGGTGTCTGCCCCCAGTGGGTAAGGTTGGTTCAGTGTGTTGTGTAGGCTTTTACCCTCATTTTATAAATAAGAAAGTAAGAGCTCTGCGACATTAAGAACTTTGTCTAAGAATATATACCGGGGCTTCCCTGGTGGAGCAGTGGTTGCGAGTCTGCCTGCCGATGCAGGGGGTGCGGGTTTGTGCCCCGGTCTGGGAAGATCCCACATGCCGCGGAGCGGCTGGGCCCGTGAGCCATGGCTGCTGGGCCTGCGCGTCCGGAGCCTGTGCTCCACAATGGGAGAGGCCACAACAGTGAGAGGCCTGTGTACCGCCAAAAAAAAAAAAAAAAAAAGAATATATACCGTGTAAATACTTCCATGCGGTTAGGAGAGCATGCAGAACCACAAATCCAAGAGTGTGTTTAAATTCAAAGGCTCTCTTTCTGGGCTTCTATTTTTACCATGACGAAGTGACTCTGGAGGGCATGGGGCCACTTCTTCCCCGAATTGGTGGAATGGAAGTGCAAAGGCGCCCAGCATCTTTTGAAAATGCAAAACCAGTGCTGCACTGTACCCTCTTCCAGGAGGTGCCGAAACCATCTCAAGATGTGTGCGGTAAAACCCAGGATGCTAGCGAAGCCGCCATTCTCAGGGAGAAGACCCTGGACCAGGCCCCTTTTGAATCTGCTTGCCCATTCATCCTTTTCAAACCATGGAAGTAGTTATATTGTTGGTAATTTTTTTTCCTTAAGGTTTTTTTGATGTGGACCCTTTTTAAAGTGTTTATCGAATTTGTTACAATATTGCTTCTGTTTTACATTTTGGTTTTTTGGCCCCAAGGCATGTGGGATCTTAGCTCCCTGACGGGGATAGAACCCACACCCCCTGCATCAGAAGGCGAAGTCTTAACCGCTGGACCACCAGGGAAGTCCCAGTAATTATTTTTTAATTATAAACTTATACATACTGTGTGGAAAAAAAAGTCAGATAAGAAAGAAGGTATGAGGAAAGAATTCATGTTCCCACCTCTCAGAGACAATGATTGTTTACATTTTGGTAAATATCTTTCCAAGTGTTTGTTTCTTTTCCTGTGCACATGAACAAACATTTTAAATAGGCGGATGTTATACAGTGTTTTAACGCAATTAAAAAAATTTGCAGGATAGCATTCTACGTAAGTAAGTACACTTATATCTTGAATTGTGGTGGGTATATGATAGTACAGTGTAAAGAGTTCGTCTGTTTTATTAAGCAGCTCCCTGTTGATGGATGTGTAGATTGTTCTCTAGGATAAATTCTGGGGAAAATTCTGCATCAGAAATTTTGAGTCTCGCTGTTAAACTACTTTCCAGAACTCTGTTATCAGCAGTATTTAACTGTGCCCTTTTCCTACACCTTCAATAACCCGGAGTATTTTTTTAATCTTTGTCATCCTGGTATGCAAAATATCATTGAAAATTTGAATTGCTTTGATTTAGGAGTTTGAAAACTTTACATAAATTTAGAAGCAGTTTGTGTACTTTTTTTTTGTCATTTGTTTTGCTTTTTCTAATAGGAGGTTTGTCTTTTTGTATTGGTTCACATGAGTTCTTTATATACTAGGGAGATTAACCCTCTGCTATATAAGTCAATTTACTCAAAATAAATTAGGTGCCAGGCAATGTACCAACTAGGCATTTTTCTCAATTTGTTGATTGTCTTTTCACTTGGCTTTATAGTACTTTTCTCCAATTAAAATCTACTTATTTATTTAGCTAGTTAAATGTATCAGTCTTTGTAGTTTCTGGTTTTTAAAATCATGCTTGGAAAAACCTTTCCCTTGGGCTCTAGAAATCGTCTTGTAAACTTTCTTCTAATTTTTCTGTGATTTCTTTTTTAGGCATCTAAATATTTAATCTGTGTGGAATTAATCTGGGGGGAAGACACTTGCTGAGTATCCAAAATTATCATTTCTGCCTGTTTAACCCATTATACGAGCACCATCATTTGAGAGTCCATAGCTTTTCCACTTTCATCATACACAAAGTTCCCGTGGGTTTGGATCTGATTCTGTTTCCTCTGCTCTGTTCAGTAGATCACCATGCTGCTAACTCAGAGATACAAAAGTGTATCACTGAATAGCAGTATCAGCTTTCACTTGCAGAATTGGATAGAGAATATTTGGAGAGCACTGAGAGGGCGTCCTAAGGCTGCCAAAAAGTGGTCCCTGGATGAACCATAAACATGTACTAGGAGGAGCCCAGCGAGGGTCAGGATGGGAAACGAGGAATGCATTCTAGGCAGAGACTTCAGTGCGACTGGTCCCAGGGGTGGGGAGTAAGAGGGAGGGTGTGTGTGTGTGTGTGTGTGTGTGTGTGTGTGTGTGTGTGTGTGTG
>NW_020837960.1:11381191-11672604 GCF_003676395.1 Aethalodelphis obliquidens | reverse complement strand
GTGTGTGTGTGTGTGTGTGTGTGTGTGTGTGTGTGTGTGTGTGTGTGAGAGAGAGAGAGAGAGAGAGAGAGAGAGGGAGGGAGAGGGAGAGGGAGAAGAAGAGGGAAGGGGGGAGAGAGAGAGAGAGAGAGAGAGAGAGAGAGAGAGAGAGAGAGAGAGAGAGGGAGAGAGAGAACCAGGAGGCATATGTCATGGTAAATGAGGTGGTAGCCATGGTCTGGTGCCTAATGTTTGGGGTTCTCGCTGCCATGTAAGAAATTCAGATTTATTTTCAGATGGTGTATATCATTAAAGTGTTTTAAGCAGAGGCCAGATACTGCCTGATTTGTGTGTTAGATAAATTTTGTGTGCTTTACATGGGTAGGATCCACTGTAGAGAAATTAGCCTGTAGGCAGGGAGATCACTAGACATTTCTGTAGTGACAACGACCTGAACTAAGGAAGGGGTGGTGGAGGGAGAGAAGGGGGGCTGATGGCAGGCTGTCTGGTGATGACTCAAGCAGGATGATTGATGATGCAGGTGGGAGAACGGAGGGTGGTCCAGGGTTCCCAGCATGGCTGAATAGCCTCCCTTTTCTAGACTTGGAGGAGACAGGACCATCCTGTGAAGAGGAAGATGGCAGAGTTAACCTGGCAGCTTTAGGAGACCGACAGAGGTGAGAGGAGAATCTGACCAAAGGAAATTGTTGGGCTTTCCAACCCAGCAGCCGTTCGAAGCATCAGATGGAGTGTTCAAATTGTGTATTTCGCATTCGCATACTCTTTTTGAGCAAATGCCTGTGACATTTGTGTACCTCATGTTGGTGAACTCCTGCCCTTCTCCCACAGCTGCCCCTGAAGCAGCTGAAAGAGTCTACAATTTTTTTTTAGAGAAACTACATATGTAACCTAGCCAGTGGGAAACAAGTTGCAGTTTCTCAGATTCATACATTGTCTGCATCAGCAGCTCAATTTCTAGATGTGCTTTGCAGATGATATTTGAAGCTAGCTGACTTTGAATAGTGATGACCCTATAAAAGCAACAATAAGAAAGACTTGCTGGAGCTCACCGAATATCTCATCACAGAAGCCAGAGCAGAAGTACTGCTTACAGAATTTTTCTTTGCTTGTACACGTGGGCTGGTCTCTGTCAAATGAAAGGAAGAATTAATTTTGCTAATTGGGAGGCTATTTCCAATAGTTAGATTCACCTCTGATATGAGTTACAACGTGAAGAGCAGTGAAGGAAGAATAAAATGCATGTGATCTGTGCCACTTACGTGCCACCTGCGTGTCATTAAGTAAGGAAATAAGGGAACATTGTCACCATCCGCAGTTTGTATTTACTGAACCCCACGGTGTTCGAGGTCAGGCTTATGAAGAGTCACTTTGTCAGGTTGTGTACACTAATAATTTATGCTGGGCAAGTAGATGAGGTTACTAATTTTGCTTTCTTTAGCAGCTATGTACCCCCTGGGCAGATCATCTTTTTAAAATCTGCTTGTCTTTTTTTTGTTTTTTTAACTTATTTATAAGCAAGGCTGGCTGTTTTTCTGCCGAAAAGAGTGTTCCGATACAAAACCCTCAGAAGCCGCTTCCACACCCCAAAGACTGCACATTCTAAACAAAGTGAGGAGGGAAGGTTGGTAGACAGAGCTCTGTAAGGTCTCAGATACTTCTTTTCCCAGCTGAGGTCTTCTGGGCTCAGAAGGGCTGTGGACAGGGCATTGGTGTTCTGGCCTGGATTTTCTTGTGTAAGCTACAGGCTCTGTTCTGTTTTGTAATAATGAAACAGTGCTTCAAATGTCATCAGAGCAGAGTCCAACTTATTCTCCTTGGTCTTCTCATTGGGAGCCAGGACCAAACATGCAAACGTGTTGGGTAGGAGGTGGAGGGGCCTTGAACAAAGCAGAGAGTATGGAAAATTGCTAAAAAATGCAAGTGAGAAAGAAATGCATTGTGGTAACGAACCCTGGGAGTGCTGAGTGGGTGTGTATACACAGGCATATATTCATATTTATATTAATATGTTCACGCATATAAGACCACGTAAAATTTTTAATGCAGAAAAACACATTTTACCCATATAGGTTGATTTATGGACACAAAAGTGAATGGAGGGCTTCCCTGGTGGCGCAGTGGTTGAGAGTCCGCCTGCCGATGCAGCGGACACGGGTTCGTCCCCCGGTCCGGGAGGATCCCACATGCTGCGGAGCGGCTGGGCCCGTGAGCCATGGCCGCTGGGCCTGCGCGTCCGGAGCCTGTGCTCTGCAATGGGAGAGGCCACAACAGTGAGAGGCCCGCGTACCGCAAAAAAACAAAACAAAAAAAAGTGAATGGAAAATAAATTTTGTACGATGTAGCCCTAAAGCAGTCCATTGGAATGGTAACGAAAACCTACTGATAGATTTTTCTGGCGGCGCTGATTTTACCATTTTCTCCTAAATGCAGTTTGGCTCCTTTTTCGTCTAAATATCAGAGGTACCAAATCATGTCAGCTCGTTAGAGGTGGGCTTGATGCTTAAGGACTAAATTTGTGCTCATTCTTCATATGTTCGTTAAATATCTCACACACTCTCCCAGTTTTATTTTCTTCCTGTCATTCCTCTTTGCTGGATCTCTTCACTTTGGTGTTCTTTGCGGCCCTGGACTTGGTCTCACTCCTCTCAGTTGCTTGAATCTCTTTTTTATTCACCCTCAAGCCTTCTGGCGTGTGTAGGTATTTTTGACTCTGGTGGTCGATCCTGGTGGCTTTCCCTGCAAATCCACTGTACCCTTGTTGATCCTAGACACACAGCTCCACTGTGTTCCCCAGCCTTCCTTGCAGTTAGGTGGCCATGTGGGTGCCATCTCTCCAGTGGGTTGCGGGCAGACATGCTGCCTTTTTCAGACCTGACCCACAGAAGCCTACTGCAGGAACTCCTCTCTGAACTGTCCTCCTTGCGACTCGGTAACATGGGTGCTGCTATGGGACAGGCTCCTGGAATGATTTTCCCCCTATCCCCATTAGAGTTTCTGGCATCACTGTCTGAGAAACTTCTCATGACTAAAGCCACAGAATTTTGGTGGTCTGTTTATAACATTTAGTCTACCCTGCCCAAGACAACTCCCAAATCTCTGTATCTCTACCCAGAGCTTGGGCGATATCTCTCAGGCATCTTGAACCCAACTTGTCTAAACATTGCCCACACCTCCCTCTCTCTGACCCTGCTCCTTCTCCAGCGTCCTTTTCTCTGTGAATAGTAAGCCGGCCGCCCAGGGGCCCATGCCCCATACTTGGGATCATTTTTGATGCTCTTACCACTGCATCCCTCACTTGGTCCAGTGGTCTGCAGACGTCAGCCCTGGACCAAATCTGGCCTATTGGCCTGCTTGTTGTAAAGAAAATTTTACTGTAACACAGGCACACCTCTGCCCTTGGATATTGTCTATGTCTACTTTCTCACCCAAGCAGCAGGGTTGAGTAGCTGTGACAGAACTTGTATGGTTGGCAAAGCCTAAGTTTTTCTTCTCTGGCCCTTTAAGGAACCTTGTGCCATCCCCTGACCTAGGATTGTCACAGTCTGTTAATTCCGCCTTCTTAATATTCTCTTGAACCCATCCACTTCTTTCCATCTCCATCATTGCCATCCTCATCCAGATGACTGCAACGGCATCCTAAGTGGTTTCTGTGTATCTAGTCTCACCGTTTCATAATCCATCCTCCATATGGCATCCAAAGTAATTGTGCTAAAAGGAAACTGTTGAAGATCTATTTATTGCTACACTTAGCCTACTCTAATGATACAACTCCCAAATCTATGTGTCTTTCTCTACAACCCCAGTCTCTCTCCTGAAGCTCAGATGCAAATGTCACCACCTTGGTTAAAATCCTTCAGTGACCTCTATGGCCCTGAGAATAAAATAGCTGAGGCCCGAGCTTGTCTCCTGACTTAAACCCCAGCCATTCTTTACTTCTTTAAGTGCTTCACATACATCGTGTTCTCCCTTGTCTCTGGGTCTTCCCCTCCCCTTTCCCACATTCCTCTTTCACCTGGATAAGTCTTACTTATTTCTCAGGTCAAAACTTAAAAGGACTTTGTCTAGGAGGCCCTTCCTGATTTCCAGATTAGGTTTGATCTCCTTCCTCTGTGCTCTCATGATACCTTGCGTTTCCTCTGTCATAGTTACTACACTTTACTCACCTTATTATCTCTCTCTCTTTCTATCACTGGCTGTAAATTCTGCAAGAGGAGGGGCCATGTCTGTATTGAGTCTTGCTGCAATTCCAGCATCCATCATACCTGGAACATGGCTGGCAGGCTGTGGGCTGAGTGCAGTGTGGTGACACCAAGTCATATTTCCTGCCCTTTCCTCCCTCCAGGAACTTATAGGGAGAAGGAGAATGCCTTTTTTAGAGTAAGGATTCTAACTGTTAATTAAGCCCAAAGAAAATAAGTGATGAAGGGAGCAAATTATAAGATAGAATGCAAAACACATGCACATATAACCACACATGAAGCACTCATTCATTAAGTGCCCAAACATCCTAGACATCTAACACTACAAATGGGTGTGATCTATCCCTCCCCACCCCCCTCTAAGTGTGACAGTGTCAGCCATCTTCAGTCACAAACAATAGAGGAAAGAGAACATTTCTTGTTGCCCTAGTTAGCCAGAGCCCTGGAGCAAGTTGTCATTCACTCATCGTTACATTCATTCTTCCACTGGTTTGTGTAACAATATTTGTTAAGCACGATGCCAGATGCATGGGACTCAAATATTCAGGGGATAAAAGGAGCTATTACCTAAGTGGGAAGGCAGACACCTAAAATACATGGCAGGACAATGTGGTAAGCACTGTAATTTAGCAGGTGGTCCGAAGTAGTTATGAGAGCACAGAGGAGGAAGGAAATTCTCTTCTCCCCGTTTCTGGCAAGAGGAAGGTGGAGATGTGCGTACACATTTTTATGGGAGGAATGAAGGAAGCGGCTAAAGTTCACCTCTCTTGTGGTTTGGCTTTGCTTGAGGAGCTTCTCATTGCTGCCTTGCCCACTTTTCCATGGCGCTCGGCTAGAGATAGCCGGCTGTTTTCCACGTGAATTTGCTTGGCAGATCGAATAATGCGTGTATTGCTGCAGGACTGGCAGGAGAAGCATTTCTTTGACATATTCGGTCGAGTCCCAGGAGAGAAGACAGACACTGTTCCCATGGTGTCACCACCCCTCCCCGGCCTCCCCAAGGAGGAGACACAGTAGGAAAACTCAGTTCCTGGGCGTTGACCACTTGAAATAGCCACACGGGGACAGATCACACTTGATTAAGAGCGACACCATGTGAGTGAGGTTTGAGTCTACACGGGAAACTGTGTTTAACAGACACCTCACTTGGCTCAGAACAAGCCCCAGTCTTCGTGGGCAAACATTCACACGGTCCGACTTTAGAATCTCCTTTTGCCTCGTTAAGCCAGATAAGAGAAATGAACTGATAATGTGAGGGAGAAATTCTGTGTTTTCCTCAGTTTCTTTCTTTTTATTTTTCACAGTTTTTTTTTTTTCAGGAATTCTTATTTTTCTTCCCCCCCCCCTTCCTTCATCCTCCAAAATCTCTTGGAAATAGGCTAATTCTGATTTTAAAAATCTCCTTGGCCACTGATGGTATAAGTAAATGATAGCATGTATTCACATCCCATCAAACTGGGGAGACTTGGATGATTTACTTAATTAAGCTCACTAAGCCTCAGTTTCTTCATCTTAAAAATGAGGTTATTAACTCTACCATCTACCTCAGAAGATTGTTATGAGGATTCAGTGAGGTCTCATAAGTACAACCCTGGCGCATCCTAACAGCTCCTTTGGGTTCTCTTTTGTTATGAGGTCCCAAACTCTAAGCCTTGCCTGTCATTTGGTCTTTGTTTAGAATGTCAAGACACTTTCCTTTGCCATTTTAACCATGACATAGCAAGAGCCTGCTGAAGGGTTACCTGTACTGAGGTCTCATCCATCACTTTGATTCCTTGGTTGGTTTATGTTGACCAAGACTTCATTTATTTTAGGAGATTTCTCATTGTTTAAAACCGTGTGGTGGTTTCTCCATTCCGTATATACCAGTTTGCAACTGCTAATCCCAAACTCCCAATCCAACCCTCTCCCACCCCGCTTCCCCTTGACAGCCACTAGTCTATTGTCTATGTCCCTGATTCTGTTTCTGTTTCACAGATAGGTTCCTCTGCATCATATTTTAGATTCCACATATAAGTGATATCATATGGTATTTGTCTTTCTCTTTCTGACTTACTTCACTTAGTATGATAACCTCTAGTTGCATCCGTGTTGCTGCAAATGGCATTATTTCGTTCAAGGTCCTACTGGATAGCCCAGGGAACTATATTCAATATCCTGTGATAAACCATAATGGAAAAGAATATGAAAAAGAATGTGTGTATGTATAACTGAGTCACTTTGCTGTACAGCAGTTATTAATACAACATTGTAATTCAACTATACTTAAATAAAACGTAAATTACAAAAAAAAAAAAAAAAAAAGTGTGCTGATTTTTGCCCTGGGTCTTCTAAAAGGCTGTGGCAAGCTTCTTCAGTTCCTGAGGAGGGAGAATCCGCTAAGCGATAGGACTGGGCTCAGCAGGCCAAGGTGCTCTCATTTCCCAGGATGCTCAGGGGCAACACTAGCTGGGCTCAACATGGAGCTCACAGTCGTCTAAACGTCCAGAAGGATGGAAACAGAAGAAGAACACAGATGTCTATCATTTATTAGCCTTTTTTCCCCACCACTAGCACCTTAAAGAAAAAAAAAGTCACCATTTAATACTTATCTTTCGGAATTTCCTTCTGAATCGAGGCCTTACATAGTTCAAGTCTGAATTGCCAAGTACACTGACTCATTTCTTCATTATGTAAGCCATTAACACGTCACCGCTCAGAGGCTGGAGTTCCTGCTTTAGGCTGCCAGCAAGGTGCCCCAGTGACTCTCAGCTGAGCCCGTACGCTTGTGCTCACCTGCTCTCCCCAGAGAACTACCAGCTCAGCTCTTCGCCATCAGCTGCGAGTCCTGCAGAGAAGCTTCATTAGATCAAAAAGCTGCTCCTCCCTGCTGCCTTCTGGGCAGCCACCTACCCAGGGGAATGGGAGGAAACTATGCAAGAGGCAGATTGCAATTCCCGGGAAGTGAAACTTTTTGCAGAAAATGCCGATCGACTAGATCTGGGTGTATGCAAACAGGGAGAGACCCAGCGTGGGCAAGTGTCATCCAGGTGAACTTGAAAGCTGAGTGGGCATCTTTGGCACCAAGTCGTATTTAAAGCCAACGCCATAGAGAATGACCTTGGGGATCTTGGGAAAGTGAGGAAGAGCAGCATGATTTGCACAATGAGGCCAGAAAGAAAGCAAACGCTGAAGGAACAATTAATTCTAAAAAGTATTAGCTCTAAAGAAACACTCTAAACACGGTTTCTCTGGAAGCCATATTACAAAGCTCAGATATTTATATTGATTCTAGTTAGCTATGACCATGGAACTTTTTGGTTTGGCTGACACAATGTACGTACTCCCATATTGTAATTATCTAGGGAAAATATTGTTCCAAAAAGTTCATGAAAAGACGTAACTTGTCACTGATCACGATTGGCAGAAGCTACTGCGCGTAGCGGAGCATTGGCTTAATGAAGCTCTTAACCCTCTCCTGTTACCATAGAGGTCACGGTATTCAGCGTGGTGAATGCAAACATGGGAATTCATTTGTTTCTGAAGATTCTCTGTAGGCCGATGGTCCTCAGAGGCGTTCCAGGACCTCCAAAACAAAGATATTATTATCCTCTAGTGATCACCATTACTGGGTGTGGCCTCTCAGAGGGTCATTAGAACCTACTAGACTTTAAATAAATGTGTTTGGAGACATCCTGGGACCTCAGACTTTTGCTTATTTTCTTCCTTAATTTTACTTCAATTGGCGTAGTAATTGCTTTACAATGTTGTGTTAGTTTCTGCTCTACAGCGAAGTGAATCAGCTCTGTGTATACAAATACCCCCTCCGTCTTGGACCTCCCTCCCACCCCATCCCCCATCCTACCCATCTAGGTCATCACAGAGCACTGAGCTGAGCTCTCCGTGCTATACCGCAGGTTCCCACTAGCCATCTGTTTTACACATGGTAGTGTATTTACGTCAAACCTAATCTCCCAGTTCATCCCACCCTCCCCTTCCTCCCCTGTGGCCACACATCCATTCTCTACGTCTTCCTTAATTTTAGATACGCTCTTTTTCCTTCCTTTGACAGTGTAGCTCTGATGTCCTATCCAGTATAGCTGGGTAAAGTCCTCCCTGACCACTTGGGTTCCTCAGTAACTGACATACTTGTCTCTACCACGTAGTCAAGAATCTGACATTCATTATATTTCATTCTTTGCACTCAGTAAAATATCATTGTTCAAAGAGCTTAAAGGGGCAATAAGATAGTTACATACATGGCTAAAATACAAAATAGAAGAGGACATGGGAGGGAACTCAAGTGAGGGAGATGTTATTTCCGGTTAGGACATCAGAACAACCTCATGGAATAGGTTATATTTAAGGTAGACCTTGAGAAAGATCAGGTGCTGACACGTGAGTTGCTTCTTGCACAGATGCTTGCATCTTCATCTTCGGATGTTTCACATTCAACCACATGGTATAACAAAAGCATGTCCTTGCCCAGGAGCCCTGGAATATTTTTCAAGAGGGCATGTTTCCTTTTACCTCTTTCTTCACTTCTTGGACCCCGTTACTTTGACGCAATATTTAAGACAGGGTGAAGGAGTGAGTGAGGGCCTGAGGGGTAGAGTGGTTGCTTTTACAAAATCACCTCTGGGGGTGGATCTGTGGCCACTTCATCCCAGAGTGAAGAGAAACCCATCTCAGAAACCCAACTGAGGCTGGTTTTGTATAAGCCTTACTTTTTGCCTGGTTCTTTTGTCTTTGATGTGTCAGCTGTGCCTCTAATTAAGAAAGGTTACACCTGACTCACAAATAAGCATCAGATGAGTGTGGTGAACTCTAGGAGGCATGGCACACCAGGTGCTTGGTTCCTACCATCAGCTGAAACCCAGACCTGCTTCTGCACCGGAGGAGACGCTTGCTGTCCTTTCTGAAGCTGCTTCTCTTTCCCATCCCAGCTTCTCCTGTCATCACTTACCAGAGGGCCACTGAGGAGCTTGTATTGGAGGGGTGGAGGCAGGATCTAAACATTCCCCTTGCCTTATAGGACTGTCCCCACCCTGGCTTTGCTAGCCAGTTGCAGGAAGCTTATAGTATTCCCCAGCCAGCTATTGTAGGAGAACTTCTCTGCGAGTATCTGCCGTTGACCTTGGCCTCATTTCTCACGTTTTGGCTGATATTCTAAAGGCGGAGGATGAGGTTTAGATTTCATGTGCCGCGTTCTTCCTCTGAAGTGGTTGGTTCTCCTAGCCTAGTGATTCTATTCTATTCCATTAAAAACCCGAGGTTTATTTTATAAACGTGACAGCTAGTCATTATATGAGGATTATTTCACAGGCCCTACAAGCAGAACATGTAAAATGTCAAGTGCCAGGTGTGGTGGGTTTTTTTTCCCGATTTCATTTTTTTTTACAGAATTTTGAAAACGGCTTAAATCTAATTGGTTCCCCCAGGATCTCAGCTCCTGTTACATTTGTGGTGCTTCTTTTTTTGAGAGGCATCTGGAGAGACTGAACTGCCACTGCTAGTTGGCAGGCAGGGTAGGTTGCAGCAACTTTTTTTTTCTTTCTTAGAAACTTTCAAATTTTGGGCTCAACTCTTCCCAAGCTTCAGTGTTTGATTTCCACACTTGTTTTTGCAATGTTGAGTTCTGCTTTTCCTATTATTGGATTCGTATGAACGAGAATGGCAGCCACGACGACCACCACCGTTGGTGGCCAGCCTATATCGACTGTGAAAGAAAAAGAGAATAAGAAAAACAAAGCACATATTAGTAGTAGTAGAGTATAATCCATGTAGACAACACTTACCAAGCACAGTTCTAATAAACAGGCTTTATGTGGGTCTAGTCTACTAAAAGTAAACACTTCTTTAGGCAACAGAGCTGAGTTATTATTAGTGGCCCAGATTCAGATGTTCCTATAGTCTAAACAATGTGAGAAGATGGCCAAAGTCTCTCCCTTAATCACAGTGCGGTCACAGCTTTGAAACCCCACATAGTGAAGCAAATAAGAAGCCACCCTCATAGCAGGGAAAGGGAAAGGGGGAGAGTGTAAGCAAACCAGGGGCTTCTTCTTGCTTCAAAACGTTTTAGCCAGATTCTTACACTTAAGGATCTGAGCTATAACCACAACGGAAAAACATACTTAGAGTGTTTATTTTTAAATATATACTGTTAAATGGTACTAAAACACTCTGGTTTCGGAGTGTGAGTCTTCCACTGTGGAATTGAAAGCTAGGAAGAAGGGAACTCAAGGCTTCAGAAGACTATTGACATGGTTTGGGCAAAGCATCCCGAGGGTACTCGGAGAAGCCAGATAAAACTTGTTGAGTACAGCGGTTAGGCTGCCTTTTGTTATTGGATTAGAAATAGCATAGGAAGTAATAGCAAAGAAATTGTTCCTACTTCGGAAGATAAATGATTTGAAGTCTCTGTATTCAGAGAGCCTTATCTTGTAACATTTGACATCTACTTCTCTTAAACACAGGCAGGAAGAGTAACAACAAGAATGGGCTCAAACTGTGTTTTGATTAAGTGCCTCTTTGGTGTGTGTGTGTGAGTGTGTGTGTGCGCGTGCGTGTGTGTGTGCGTGTGCGTGTGCGTGTGTGCGTGTGTGTGTGTGTGTGTCCCAAGTGAGAATATCTGTTTAATTGAAATCTGATTGTTCTGTTATTGGTGAGGGAGGACCTGCCCAAGCATAGAAAAACCTAATTTCAGGCTTAGCAGGCAATGAAGTTAACAATAAAACATGTTTATTGAATTAAAAACAGTAAGCTTCTGGTTAATTCATTTAGGAATATTTCTCAAGATTTTCTTCCCAAGATAAAAACATATATCTGCCAGACGGAATAAGGGCCAGCCAGACTCCATGTGGGTAAATGTCCTCGTTTTCTTGTCCTCAGGGAGACAGCACAGACCAGGGGCACCGGGAGTGCAATGTTAATGTTGCCTGTGCCATTGCTGAGCTGCCCAACCCCGGGTAAATGACTTGGTCTCATTGGCCCTCAGTGTTTCTCACGTATGAAATAAGGGAACTGGATTAGGGGACTTCTAAGGCTCTTTCTGCATCTAATATTCGATAAAACAGAGGTGTAAACAGTGGAAAGGAAAGCATGGAGTGGTGAGGAAAAGATAAGTGTGGTAGTTCAGTGCTTGAGGAAGGGTTTTCTGGGCAGAGAAGGAAACAAGCCAGGGCAAGGCCGCAACAAAGGTTCTCTCCGTCTTTGTTCAGCTCGTGTCTCCCTGAGGGTTTTAGGTAACTCAGGAATGCTCCTTTTGCCTGCCCCTTCTTATTTTCTCCTTTTCTCTCTGTCCCATATTTCCTTCCATCTTTCTCTACAGCCCTCCCCACCACCATCTTTACATCTCTCTGAGGAATAGATGTGGTTAGGATTTGTCAGGAAGACACAAGAAAAATGAAACTTGTTGGAAAAATAGTTTTCCACTTTGTTTTTTCCTTTTATTTCCTAGGATCTGTTATAGCTTCAAATTTGCTAAGTAAAAACAGTGAAAATGTTCAACTCATGGGTTGTGTGTTTGTAATGGTGATGATCACGATGCAGGTACCAACGTTGAGTGCTTGCTGTGTGCCGGGAAGAGCAGTAACTTAGTTACTCCCGCTAACAGCACTAATGAGGTAGGTCCTGTTACTAGCACCGTTATGCAGATGAGGCCACTGGATCAGAAAGGTTAAGGAACTTGCCCACGGTCTCCAGCTCATTATGGCAAAGCTAGCCTCCGATCCCAGGCAGTTGTTTGCCAGTGTCGCCTCTTTCATTCACTTGGCCTAGCTGCATCTCCTCTGAGGCAGAGATGATATGTTTTATTCATTTTTCCCATTCCCTTGAGATTTGGTACAGTGCTGGAGGAAAGTATACTTTGAATTCGTGTAGGATGGACTTACAGGCGTACCGTCCTACCTGGGAGAGAAAGCCGTCCAAGGCGTCCTCTGTCTCCAGGGGAGAAGCTGTGCCCATAAGTGCCCTCCCAGCTGTGCAGAGATTTGTGTTGACAAATCTTTGACTTGGCATTTGAAAGTATCTGCTTCCTGTCTGTGTGAAGCTTTTTTTTTTTTTTTTTTGCGGTACGTGGGCCTCTCACTGTTGTGGCCTCTCCCGTTGCGGAGCACAGGCTCCAGACGCGCAGGCTCAGTGGCCATGGCTCACGGGCGCAGCCACTCCGCGGCATGTGGGATCTTCCCGGACCGGGGCACGAACCCGCGTCCCCTGCATCAGCAGGCGGACTCTCAACCACTGCGCCACCAGGGAAACCCTGTGTGAACTTTTTTAATTTAGAAGTTTCAGTTTTAAGAAAGTTAGACTAGTTTAAAGGAGTTGAATTATATTTCTGTACAAACAGTGAAACTGTAGTATCATTTAAACAAATGTAGCTGATAAGTTAATATATGAACCAAGAAATAGCTGGGAACAGAACGTCAATGAAAGCACTAGATTTAATTGTGAGGAAAAAAATTCCTTTAAGGTTTTATTTGCCTGAATGCATTTGACTTTGGAGATATAGTAGTTTTGCACTTGCGAACATTTGATACAGGGGAAAAAAAATGGATCAATATGTTTACATGCCAAGGTCAATCTTTCTACTACTATGTATGATGTTAGGGGTGAGAGAAATGAGAGAGCTCATTCTTTTTATATTTGTTGCCATGGTACAAGGATAATATCTTCTTGTGAGGATGTCTGTATTAGAGGGTGAAGGATGCATTGTTTATTCATTATGTCCTCTAAGATCTCACTTACCTGGTAGTCGGATTTCCAGCAGCTCTATCATCTGGAACATACATAGGTGCCTAGAAGTATAGGATCATGGAAGATTAATGTTGGAAGGGATCTTAGAGATCCTTTAACCCAACTGCCTTATTTTGCAGATGAAAAAGTACAGCCTCAAACAATTAAGGGACCTGGTCATGGATTAGAATAAAGTCTTCAAATAGAAAATGATAATTACAAAGGTTGCATACTATTTACCCTATTAATTTACTTTATAAGTATTTGTTGAGTACCTCATAATGTGGAAGACATTAGGGGTAGAGCAGTCCTCCTTGGTCTAGGAAAGATACAGGCTCTTCTTCAAGCTCTTACCAAACATATGTGTCATGAGGACACAGATGAGAAATATCTGAGAATGAGTCCTGATAAACTTTTTTTTTTTAACATCTTTATTGGAGTATAATTGCTTTACAATGGTATGTTAGTTTCTGCTTAATAACACAGTGAATCAGCTATATGTATACATATATTGACAATGACGGGGACTTTGTCTTGTTAACTCCCCAGTGTCTCATGCCCTCCAGGGGATGAAGCCGCTGACCACAGGGTCGAAATCTGGGAACATTTAGTGTTGCAAATCTACTGACTTAAAAAGCCTACAAGGAATTATAACATTTATTTATTTATTTATTTATTGGCTGCGTCGGGTGTTAGTTGCGGCACGCCGGATCTTTCGTTACGGTGCGCAGGCTTCTCTCTAGTTGTGGTGTGCGGATTTTCTCTCTCTAGTTGTGACACATGGGCTCTAGAGTGTGCCGGCCCAGTAGTTGCGGCGCACGGGCTTAGTTGCCCTGCTGCACGTGGGATCTTAGTTCCCTGACCAGGGATCGAACCCGTGTCCCCTGCATTGGATGGCAGATTCTATACCACTGGACCACCAGGGAAATCCCTGTAACTTCTTATTCCAGTGCTAAAACTTAAGTTCATGTTGACAGCCCCGAGTCAAGAAGAAGTTAAAGTTCTTCCGACCTGTTCTTTTAGCAAAGTGGTTAAGTATACATTACATTTTAGCTTTCAAATATAAAGAGTATAGATGAGCTTCACTTCTCTGGGACATTTACTCATTTCGTCCTCAAAACATTTAGTCGTTGAAATCTGTTGAACACCTTTTATGCATAACAGCTTATCTCTAGACCATGAATAAATAAGTTTGATGTTAGTGGAGGGGAGATTGGTCGTCACTGTAAATAAATTTGTTGTTTGGCCGTTAACTTCACAGCAGGGTTTTGTGTACTGAAGCACCGTTATGAAGGTTGGGATGAAAGAGGTCACGCTAAATGCGGGAGAGAGACGGAGAAATAAATAAGCTGCGGCAACTTCTGCAACCCAGGCAATGTGCCAAGTCTGTGACTTCATTTGATCCTCACACCAGTTCTGTGTGGCACTCAGTCGTCCCCATTTGCCGATGAGGAAGCTCAGAATCAAGGAGTGAGTTAATTTGCCCACGATGACATAGTTGGCAAATAGCAGAGTTTGGATCTGTGTCTCTGTGGCTTGGTCCATTGTCCTTGAAGCAAGTGGCGTTTCCCTCTTCCACTGACATGGAGTGTAGCATGATGGACACATGCATTCATTCATTTATGTATCCATCCATCCATTCAGCAAATATTTGGAGACCAGCTTTATGCTGGACTCTTTAAGGAGGTGCAGATACAAATGAATAGTAATTTGAGCTATGGCATAATATAATAAATGATAAAAGTTCATGACAAAACTGTATGACCGTGGTGGTTTTTAATTTTAGACTATAGACTCAGTGCTACTACTTCAAGATTATGCCTCTTATATTTGGAGGCATTATTTTTTTGAATTTTAAAAAAACATTGATTAGCTGTGAGAACAGAATTAAATCATTTGTAGTTAGCAAATTAAGTTTTTAATCGCATATTGGTGCTAAGTTGGTGATGTAGGCCTCGTGACTGAACAAAGGCAAGCTTTCTTTTTCTCCACGTTTAGGTGGGTAGCTTCCTCATCCGGCACCCTGTATGATATTGGATGCCCATTTATTGTAGCACCTCTCAGATTCCAAGCGAGTGGGGTAGCACTGGATGGTGGTTTATTGCCTCGGCAGCTCTGAACCAATGAAGCCTAGATTGGTGAAATTTATAGCACCTAGAGTTAGAGAACGAGAAATATACTAACAGCATGTTCTAGAAAGCACAGGATCTCAAGCCACAAGATCTGGGTTTGAATGAAGGCTCTTTCACTTGGGTGGCATTGTGCAAAATTGTTAAATCTCTTTGAGCCTGGATTTACTGATTTAATAGTGTTTATGTCATATAGTGTTATGGGAATGAAAAGACATATGTGAAAAATGCTTGGCAAAGACAGCTGTAGTGTTTAATTGTGTAAAGATAGGATCATCACTCTGATAATTGTCTGGCCAGGGTCTCAGGTGTCTTGTGAGGATAAAAGAGCATTTGACATTGGACCCAAGCTGTGAAGGAAAGACAAGAAATAGAGCTGTACAGAGGGATTGTTATGACTATAAAGGGACAAGAGTGTGAGCATTTGCCTTTTTTTTTGCCTACTCTGTTCCTAGCCATTTCTAGTGACAGGTACCACTGGCATCCTGCAGCCTTCTGCTTCCAGCCTCTAGGGTTGCCTCTAAGATGTCTCATAGTGGTGTCGAAAGCCCACTGCTTTGAATGCCCCCCTGGTTTCTAATCCACTGCTTGCTTTTGGTCGTTCCTACTTGTGTGCCCATCTGCTCTCCAGGCCTCCCGCCATCGGCCCATCTTGCTCGCTGACTAGGCTCTTCCTAGGAGCAGACTTTCTGAATCAAGTCCCCTGTGAATTATCCCCAGTTTGCCTTCCTTCTTGCCATCTGTCTTTCCTGAATGCTCTTGGCAAATCTCAATAGCCACACTACCAAAAAAGCAAGAAAACTTTACTGAGAGGAGAAGACAGAGTTAGGGAAAATGATGTGTACAAGCAGGACAAAGGATTCTGTAGGGCAGAGCGGACAGGGAGATAGGGCCTGGTGGAGGATATTGATGTCAATGGGAGCCTGTGGGTAGTTTCAGGCAGTGAGCTGCCTGAGCATCTATCTAACAATAGGGCAGGTGTCCACTCTCCTCTGTGTGTGCAGAGAGCCTGTCAGTCGTATGTGCCTCTGTGAAAGCATTCGGTAAGAAAATCGATGTTGTAGGGGGAGTGATTCCCATCTTTACTGTGGTTTTAACCCTGACAGGTGATTTTCTAAATCTCCAGCTAGGAGGACAGGGTGCAGCTGACCAAGCATCTCAAACTCCTTTCTCCCGAACCCCCTCCTTTGGGCGCCCTCAGTCCAGTTACTGTGGGTACCACTTGCTGTGGTTTTGTCCATTAGCCGGCCTGTGCCTGCCATTGTAGAGGTCCTTTGGAAACACATTATTAGAGAAGAGCAGCAGAGAGGAAGTCTGCAAACCAACAAGAAAACAAACAACCTACATTCAGTAAGAGCAGGGAGTGTATGACCCACAGCGAGAAACACAGAGGTAGACACCCCCTCTTTGTTTCCCTTTCAGACTTCAAAACGTCAAGGTGAGAGACCTCGCAGCTTCTGAGGGAGAGCCTGGTGGATGATGAGGGAGAGCCTGGTAGATGGAAAAGGAGAGTCTATTTTGAAGCCGTGTAGAGGTGGCATGCAGACAAGATAGCGTGCCCAGTCCTCCCGGGGCTGCCCCCTGTCTTCTTCAAATATGACCGGAATGGCTTTAGTGGTGATTTCATCTAGTTGAATTTTACTCCTTTAAATAATATTGCAGGGCTTCCCTGGCGGCGCAGTGGTTGGGAGTCCGCCTGCCGATGCAGGGAACACGGGTTCGTGCCCCGGTCCGGGAAGATCCCACATGCCACGGAGCGGCTGGGCCCGTGAGCCATGGCCGCTGAGCCTGCGCGTCTGGAACCTGTGCTCCACAGCGGGAGAGGCCACAGCAGTGAGAGCCCCGCGTACTGCAAGGAAAAAAAAAAAATAGTATCGCAAAGACGTGACCTGTCAACTCTGGTTTTCCCTTTTCCTGAAATGTGTTCAGCGCTTTGGGTGTTCTTCGGGAAACCTAAGGCACAGGGGAGGAGGTCCTGAGGAGGTGTATGAAGAGGTGGTGTTAGGCCAGCTGCTTCCATTTCTGGGGAAGCTCGTTATGTGTAACCCCGAGGAGGTTTCTGAAGGGCTTGTGCCTGAGAGGCCTTGTTCATAATTAAAATGTCTGTTTAAAAATCAGTGTCCCATTGCACTTGAATATTTGATTTGCTGTCTGTGAGGTTTGCTTTCATGTTATTGAATTTTTAGATTTGTCAACCATATTTGATCATTTCAGTAGCATCCAGACAGGACGAGCTAGCTATAGGCAAGGAGGCCTCACCAACCCCACCCTTCCCTTATCCGGGGTGCGTGTTCCCGCATGAAGAGTGGTGCTTGCGGGTGCCCTGAACGTTCGGGATGATTTACAGAGGCTCTGATACGTGGTGTGAACTCCTGCAGGGAATCCTGGTTCCTTGTTTCAGCTCTGCTGATCCCTTGCTGTGTGACCTCCGGAAAGACTTTTCCCCCTGTTTGCCCTCAGCTGCCTTGCACGTTAATGGAAACAACAACAATAACACAACTCTTTCTCTTTATTCCTAGAAAGACTGTTGAAATGATCTCAGATTTGCTTTGAATTGCAAAACCCATCTATTAAACATGACACATATTTGCATATATCCACGTATGTGAGTGTATGTGTCACACACATGCACACATCTGCTACTCACATTAAGGTAGAGGCCAGGCAAGTTGACCTTGAGTTCCCTTGGTGAACTTGGACCCCCACTGCTTCCTTAGGGCTCCACATGGCACCTTGTGTGGTGTTCATAGGTCGTTTCCCAAGGGTCTTCCCTCTCTCAGGGAATGGTCTCTCTCATTCAGAAATCAGCTTTGATTTCTCTTTCTCCCTCACCTCTCATTTCCAATCTATCCATCACCAATCCTGGCAGCTCTTCTTTCAAAGCATATTTCAAATTCACCCACTTCCACTGCCGTCACCATCATCAGCCTCTGTTGATTCCTCTCTGTAATCCGTCTTCCACACGGGAGCCAGAGTGACTTTTCAGAAATGTAAAACACATTATGCCAAGCCCTGCTTCAGACTAGCCCGTGGTCCTGGTGCTTCTAGAATGAAATTCGAACTTCTAACCATGGCCTCCTTAGCTTCCTTGGTGGCCTTCCCCTCCCTGCCTGGTTCACTAAGCTCTAGTGAAGCTTGACTCCTTTTTGTTCTTTAACACCCCACACTTTCTTACCTTAAGAATTTTTTAAAATAAGCTTTATTTTTTTAGAGCAGTTTTAGGTTCATAAAAATTGAGGAGCAAGTACAGAGAGTTTCCATATATCTCCTGCCCATGTGTACAGTCTCTCCCACTATGGATACCCGCCCCCCACCAGAGTGATGCATTTGTGACAGCTGATGAACCTACATTGACACATCACTGTCACCCAAGGTCCATAGTTAACCTTAGGGTTCACTCTTGATGCTGTTCATTCTATGGCTTTTGACAAACGGATGATGACATGCATCTACCATAATACTGTATCATACAGAAGTTTCACTGCCCCAGTAATTCTCTGTGCCCCTCCTATTCTTCTCTCCCTCTTCTCATCGCTGGCAACCACTGATCTTTTAACTGTCTCCATAGTTTTGCCTTTCCTAGAATGTCATACCCTTGGAATCATACAGTGTGTCGCCTTTTCAGAATAGCTTCTTTCACTTAGTGATATGCACTTGAGATTCTTCCCTGTCTTTCCATGACCTTAAGGATTTTGCTTTAGCTTTTTGCTCTGCTCGCCTTTTCCTGTCCACCCTATTTAACTAGCCTCTCATGTCACATCACCTTCTTGCAGGTTCTTTCTAGCACTTGTTACCCTCTGACATTTTCTTTTATTGTTTACTACCTGTCTCTCCCGCGAGATTTCAAGCTCTGTGGGAGTGAAGGTCTTGTCTGCCTCACTCCTGGTTGCGCCCCAGTGTCTAGAACAGTTCTTAGTGCGTAGCAGATGCTCAGTAAATGTTGGGAGAGTTGAATGCATCGGTGACCTTCAATATATGAACCCATTTTAGCATTACTCTTCTCTCCTAGTTGGTCTTCAAGGTGACAAACTCTTTCATTCACACTGCTCCAGGTTTTGTTCGGAGGAAGAGGCAGACATTCATGTTAAGTCACTGAGTCTGAGAATTATTTCTTGTTCACCTTTGGCTTCTGAAGCTCTCTCGGTTGTCTGCTGAATTTAATGGGCCTCCAGGCAAGCGGAAGTTGGGAGCCTTGCGCAAGAGAGAACAGAAGCGGTAGAAAATGATTAAAGGAAAATAGCAGAATAGTGTAATTTTACATTTATTGAGTCACACATTGTACTCCAAGCTGTGTATAACATAAAAAATCAATTAGGAGACAAGTCAGATATGAAATGAATGAGCACACACAAGCCCACAAATACTGCAGAGAGGAAGGTGTTTCTCCAGGTGCCTCTTCTCATTTACCAAACTGTAGCCTTATCAGAATATATGGGCTCGTTCAGGAGAGGCACCACGCAGCCAGCGTTTGTGGCCCAGTCATGCCCTGGCGGCACAGAGACCTGCAATTTCATTACTGCTTCTTGAAGAAACTTTCTTCGACCTAACAGACTTTCTAGGAAGACCAAACCAAGTGCAGCTGAGTTTAATGTTCTCATTAAAATGTTAAAGAGGCTTTATTCACGAATGGCTGCAGCTGTAATTTCTTTATCCTCATGAACTGTGGAAATATGTGGCCGTCTCTTACAGTGGCGTTCACCCAGACCCCCGCCTCAGGAAAGTCTGCTTAACGGAGGGGTTGGCTGGATCTGGGGGCTGGGAAGGGGATTATCTGGATTGTATCTTTCAGGGATGTAGTGGAAGTGATGGGAAGGGGCCCCCCTTCCTTGATCTGTTTTCATGCTGTAGCTCTTGTTGTGTAAGCACTATTCGTCTACTTGACCTTGAGTTCTAACTTGGAAATCACATGAGAGACAAACACTCAAATACACACGTGCACCCAAATGTCGTGGGCCGAAGTGGGTTTTTATCCTCCCATAAGCAGTAGCTTATTGAGGTGAAATGAGAAGAAATCCACACGTGTTGAGGTGCTGGTAAACTGAACAGGGAGTTGATCTGGAAAAGGAATTGTGTGAATCACAGGTGGAGCTGGCACTCAGAACTGGCTTTGGGTGGTGACCAGTGCAAAAACATAACTGTAGAGCTTTAGGGAGTGGATACTGATGGCAAATACAACTATTTTTCTTCCTCTAAATATTTATAATGTTGTATAGGTAACACTGAAATCGTAGAGCTGTCTGTGGTCCATATATAGCTAGGAAACTGTATTGCCAGAAACCTCAAACTGAAACTTAAGGGGACGAAAGATTAAAACATGCTCTTTTCCTCAATTCCTTATTATTAGAAAGCATTGTCTGTTGAATGGTAACAGATCTAGGTCCCACGATACGCAGATGTGGTAATGTAAGTAACATCTAGGGATTGTTTAAAGATATTTTTTTCTTTTTCCATTGATGGGTCATTGAGGTACTTTACTCTGGGTCAGATTTAAATTAAAATACATGCGTCCTAGAGTTGTCAAAGTTTTTTCCTCAAGAGGTAAACCCTTCTTTTCAGACGTGAGTGCAGGGCTTTCGTTAAAACTGTTTCAGGGGCTTCCTTGGTGGCGCAGTGGTTGAGAGTCCGCCTGCCGATGCAGAGGACACGGGTTCGTGCCCCGGTCCGGGAAGATCCCACATGCCGCGGAGCGGCTGGGCCCGTGAGCCATGGCCGCTGGGTCTGTGCGTCCGGAGCCTGTGCTCCGCAACGGGAGAGGCCACAATAGTGAGAGGCCCGCGTACAGCAAAAAAAAAAAAAAAAACTGTTTCAGGTCGGAGGGGGCAGTGGAGTTGAAAGTTAACATAGGAGGCTCTTTCTACGTGAAAATTGGATGGTTTCTGAAGAGGCCTTTTCTGGAAGGGTGACCATCTCAGCCCAGTGGTTTTCATGGTGTTAATGTTGTTAACGTTAAAAAGAAACACTCATGATTTTTGAACACAAAGAAAGTCCATGCTGATTTTAGAAATACTGTTGACTATATACTGTTGATGAAATACATTTTTAAGAGATTCAGAGCCAGATATAACAAATTACACTGCCGGCTAAGCCAGCTCTGCTCTAACTCTTGGTTGGTTGATATGGAATGACTTGCATCCCTGTTCCGGGGAACTGCTAACCCGGTCTCTGAATTCTGACATGAATCCAGAGAGGCAGGACCTCTTGGGGTTCTATTTAGACCCAGCTCCACCTGTCGTGTCTCCTCTTTCCCTTTTCCAAGATAGGATTGCAATCCCTTTCCTGGTCTACACAGCAAACCCATTCTGGGGGCTTCTTGGCTTGCCTACGAAATCCTGGTGAGCTATGATCAGGTCCTTACTTCCTAGTTTGACTCAGAACTGTTGAAGAAGTATAAAGGTGTGATGAGAGCATCCGTAATTATAGGGTCTGGACAAAGTATCACGGGAACAAATGGAGGGACTGACTAATTTATCCCAGGCTACTGTATTTCTTTCGGAGAACTTCTGTCTGTCCTCTAGAGTTTTTCTGTTTGCTCACTTGCTGTTAGAATGTTAGTTGTCACATCTGACCACTCAGTATCCCTGCCCAGTCAGCCCCTCTGCCCTTTCGACTTCTTGGAGGTGAGTTACATCCACAGCCCTGTGTTTACCTTATGATTAGGTGCCACTGCCAGAAACCTAGAGGAAATTTTCAAGGTGCATCCGTGTGCCATAGTATTTCCCTCCGGCTGCTTAATTCTGTTGTGCCTTAGGCTGATACTGATTGGTCAGTTGATTCTTTGATTAATTCATTCATTCATCAGACATTTGGGGAGCATATACTATATGCCAGGGGCACATACTGCATCTAGGTGCTGGGATAAAAGGGGGAGCAAAGCAGATTTGTCTACAGAGTTTTGCTGATCGTTCACAGGGGTGAAAATAAGAGTGAAATACCTAAAGAAAGCCAAATTGCTTTTCTGTAATTCAAAGAGTGTGTGTGAGATTGCCATATCACAGCCGACTCTGTAGAGTACTCCACAAGTGCATTTCATGCAGGAAGTGGTGGTACCAGACATTTTCTGTATTATGATAATCTTCATGTATTTATTAAGCTGTAACTTGTAAGGCTTCCTGATGGGGCGTTAAATGAGCCTTTTTGTGTGCTGCATTGTGTCTTTGTCAGGAAGCACTCTGGTAACTCCTGCCTGTAATGAGGCCCATTTCAGTCATTCCAGGCGGGTTTGGGGGATCGGCACAAAGAGGGGTAAGACGAACACTTAGGAAAGGGCTGGATTCGTGGTGGGTTGAAGGGAGCGTCCTTAGGAAAAACCGGAGATAGAATGAAATCCTTTTGCCTAGTATATTTTACGTCTCGGTACCCTTTGAGCACAGCAGCTGAATAGCCCAGCGTTGTTCTACATTTTGAAAACTGCTAAGAAAATGCTAGCTTACTACATTTATAAAGTTTTTTTTAGAATAAATTTATTTATTTATTTTTGGCTGCGTTGGGTCTTTGTTGCTGCGCGGGCTTTCTCTAGTTGCGGTGAGCGGGGGCTACTCTTCGTTGTGGTGCGCGGGCTTCTCATTGCTGTGGCTTCTCTTGTTGTGGAACACGGGCTCTAGGTGTGCAGGCTTCTGTAGCTGTGGTGAGCAGGCTCAGTAGTTGTGGCGCACGGGCTTAGTTGCTCCGCGGCATGTGGGTTCTTCCTGGACCAGGGATCGAACCCGTGTCCCCTGAATTGGCAGACGGATTCTTAACCACTCTGCCACCAGAGAAGTCCCTAAAGTTTTTTTTTTTTGCCTTCTCAACTGTTGACCTGGCAGCAGGTTGGGAGAATCTGTGAACTCCAAGTGTGACGATGGGACAGCAGACGAGCCCAGAAATTTTCCTATAATTTCCAAGCTCTGTGCCTGGGAGGTCTGGCTACACACTGATAACAGAGGTTCGACTCTGGGAAAGGAGAGAGCCTAGAAGAGGGGAAAGAAGTAGGGGCACATTAGTGAGGAACCGGGAAGAGAGATCAAGGGGGGAAAGGTAGAAAGGTGCTCTGTTATCCTCGCTTCTCTCCCTCATCTCCTTCTTCTCATAGCAGGAGGGGGTGAGAAAGCAGGCAGATTGAAAAGGAGAAGAAGGGAGTTGAATTAGAGATGGGAGGGCACTTGGAGGTGGTAAGGGAGAAGGAGAATGAGTCAGAGGAAGCGAGGGGGAAGGAGGCAGGATAAGGACTACTTAAATGTAGGGAGGGAGAGGAGACAGGCACAGAGAGGGGCGTGCACACTGTGGTCTCACCGAGAGCCTTCAATTGCTCCCAGCGATGCAGCAGCCGGATAGCCAGTGTCCCTCCCCGAAGACAGTTTCCTGACTTTTGTATTAACTTTAATGCCATTCTCTTTATGGCCCCTGTATTGCTGGTTGCAGCTGCATTGACACTCTGCGTGATCAGAGAGCAGAGACTTAGTTCTGTGGTCCCTGCCCCCTCGCAGTGTTCGGCAGACTTCTGAGTCAGTGCTGCTTGCATTTGATGTCTGCCATTCCTCCTTGTCTATACAGGTAGGGGAGCTGAAAGGGAAAAGAAATGTTCCTAACGGCTGCCGCCTTTAGAGCTCATGCATACAAATAGTCAAAGCAGTTGGGAAAAACAACTCGATACAGTCACAATCCAATATTTTTTCTAAGTAAAGGTAGTTGACTCCTTCATTGCTGGGCTGGGTACTTGCCCTAACCCAGCACCACACTCACTGCGCCTACAGGTGGGCTGCTTCTTGAAACACCTTTCCTCTTCTTTTTTCGAAGCTCAGCTCAGGAAGCCCTCACAGTGTTCCAGGTCTGGGTCAGGTGCTTTCTAAGTGTGCACCAGTGCCCTCCTCTGCACCCTGGCTTCTGGTGCCAACCTTTCCCCTATTAGAGCTCCCATTCCTATGGTAATTTCTGTTCTTCCCCTACACTTTGGGCTCTTTACACGATGTTGGATATTACGGAGCATCTAAATAGATGTTCACTAACTGCTTATGGAATGAATGAATGGCTATGGTGTTGCTTTTGTAAGTGCAAAACAAAAGTCTTCTAGAATCAACTGTGCTTTAGGAACGAGTGTACAATTAACCCACGTATTCTGGAAGAGAAAAGTTGACTTAGCCGGCAGTAAGGGATTTCTGGGGACTTCATTCAGCTATAATAAAGGGACTGTGATTCCTTTAACTTCTGGACACCAGAGGACAGTCTTGAAGTTTCAGGCAACCTGTTTCCTGTGATTCTAGTAATTGCAGGTCAGATAGATAAGGAGCTTCAAAACCATACTTCTCAGACATGAATGTGCATAGGAATCACTTGAGGATCCTGTGAAAATACAGATTGTGTTTCAGGAGGTTTTAGCATTTCAGGCTCCCTGGTGATGCTGCTGTTGCTGGTCCGTAGACCTGACTCGAGTAACAAGCTTTTACAATACTTTCTAGTCAATAAAGTTGGGATTTATTCTATGGAAATATACAGTTGCATTTTTATAGTTTGAGGAACCACAGACTTGCCAAGAGAAAACGTAGAAATATCTAACCCTTATGTCAGCTTGGAAATTTGCAGGAAGTCTTTCCTACACTTAAAAAGAGGAACCCTATACTGATCAGCGCCCCCAAACTGCTTTCAAATGATACTGTAGGTTGTACTGCCCTTAACTAATACACAGCTTTATTTGTGAAGGCTTTTGCAGATTTGGGAGGCCCTGGCCCTGACCCTAGCCCTGGTGTAGCTGCTTTAGCAACAAGGACGACTTTTAAAGCACAAATATTCTGTGGCAGATCGACAGTTCAAGGGCTGTGTTTATGATGAGACCTTTGCATTTATGGATTGTGACCATGCAGAGACCTTCTCCAAGGACAGCCAATTAGAATGGCTGGAAGTAGGAAGGGGCAACATTCAGCTCGAACTTTGCAAGCGAAACCTTGAATCTGCTTATATATATTCCAACAGCTCTCTGAGTTTGCTGTTCGAAGTTTTCTCTAACACGGCTGCCTTTATTTTACAGGTCCTTTGCAGCCAGCATGATGCCATCTTTATAACCCGTGGAGGAGAGAGCGCTCACCATGTTCAGGTAAAGGGATGGTGGGTACAGCAAGCGACGAGCATGGCCACTGGCAGGTTGCTTGTCACTGTATGAGAAGTGATGCAGCTTAATCATTCAGTTGACATCACTCTCTTGTGTTTTACTCACTTATACTGGGGTGCAGAGGGCCAGTCATGGGTGGTCTCAGTGAACTAATGAGCATTTGGGGAGCATCGCAGAGTACCTACAACAGGGGCTCTGTAGACAACCGGGGAGGAAACAGCACTGGTCACCTGGAATCTCTTTCCATCTTCTACAGTGTTAAAATAGAGTTACTGCTATTGTTCATCTTTATTACCGTATCAGAAGGCTTTAATCTTTTCAACATTGATGTAAATAGGTGAATACTGAAGACTCTTCTAATTAAAGTCTTATCTCTGTTCCCTTATCTGAAGTTGCCCTTCTAAAGATTCTTTGCATTTTCCTTTTCAATAAATGTATGTCACACAACTTTGATTTGCCCCACTAGGTCACCAAGATTAATTTTCCATTAACCTTTATGGCTTCTTTCTTTCTAATCATCTTTTTAGAGTATTAAACTTTGGGTCAGCCTCTCTATAGGATATAAACCATCTCTTTCTTTGATGGTCTTTATGGAACAGACATAGATGGTGATGATCTCTGGTCCATTGACTGAACCTGGCCCTGTTAATTGAATCAGACCATCTGTGGATAGACCCCCACAGGAGTTCCATTGACCATGGCAATTTTGTCATTGGCCTTGCTTCTTTTGTGACCCAGTCTGTATTAGTTTTCTCTGGCAGCTGTAACAAAGGAACACAAACTGGGTGGCTTAAATGACAGACACCTATCATCACGCGGTTCTGGAGGCTAGAAATCCGAAATCAAGGTGTCAGCAGGCTTGGTTCTTCCTGAGAGTTGTGAGGGAGAATATGGTCCATGCCTTTCTCCTAGCTTCTGGTAGCCTCAGGTGTTCCTTGGCCTACGAACGGCCGTCTTCTTCCTGTGTCTTCGCATTGTTTATCTCTGTGTTCAAATTTCTGCCCTTGTAAAGACACCCGTCATCTTGGATTAGGGACTCCTTTAATGACTTCATCATAATTTGACCATCTGCGTAGATTCTACATCTAAATGAGGCCACATTTAATCAAGACTTCCACATACTTTTTGGCACACCTAAGTCAACCCATAACACTATCTAAGGGAAGGGGGACTTCGTTCCTCTTGGTTTTCCCTAAAGAAACTAGCACAAAGCTTGTTGCTTAATATTGGTTGAATGAGTGAATGGCAAAGACCATAATGACCGTGGCCAGATTCATTTGGCAAAAGCAAAGTGCAGTGACCAGAGGTGGGCAGCTCTTCTGCTCCCTTATCCTCAGTGACCTCTTACTTTTAGGATAGTCCCAGTTCAACAACATCATAAACGGGAACGAGCTTCCCTTTAAAAGTAAGCGCAAGTAGACTTTTTCTAAACTGTAGCCCTCTCTGTGAGCCAGGCCCGCTTTCTCTACTGCATGGCAGGCTGACAATTTACACGCCACCTCTATCAGGACATCAAGATATCTTTCCAGCTAATTCAATACCATTGCAATCATACTTAGCCGGGCTATTCTTTCTTTCCAGCTGCATCACTTTGGGCTTATTAAATTTAACGTCTGTTCCAGAGCTCTCATCTCTAAATGCAGTCCTGAAACAGGTCTGCTCCCGTTGTGTCTTCTCTCTTCTCTGTGCTTCCCCGGGTAGAAATTATTAGCAGTGGTCTTTTGCGTGTTGCTTAAGATTTGAGTATTGGTAACATGTGAGGATCCTGGTCTCAAGATAGCACTTAAATGATCCGTTCCTCAGAGAGGTTTATTTAGAAAACCCTTATTTCCTGCAAGGGTAGAGCTTTCTGGACGTATCTACTGTGACTTCCAGGAAAGGATTACCTTTCTGTCCCAAAAGGAAGCCTCCTGCTGAGAGAAGTCCAAGGCCAGTGGGGACTTGGTCCTGGGAATGAATCAGGCATCTTTAGAGACCCTGTGAATTGATTTCAGGCCCCAGGTTAGTGCTGCAGGTGGGCAGGGCAACATCTAGATACAGACTGTGTGGCTCCCACCTGGGCTCCCCAAGGCTGGACATCAGGTGGGCTGGGATAATTGACTTCCAGGCTTCCCAACCCCACGGAAGCTTTCCTATTCCTGGGGGTGGGGCTGCAGGCCATCCCATGGCCGAGGGATAGTGTTGGCCTAGACAGCACTGGCTTTATAAGATGATGACAGGCAGTAGAAAATGAAAATGAAAATAAAAATTCATGTTTGCCTTTTTCACACTGACGTTAGTCCTAACAAAATTGGTGAATCACAAGGCAAATTTTTATGGTGTGTGTGATGCCTGCAGGCACGGTTCCACCAAATGCCATCGTACATGGTTGTATAACTTCATCCTGGCGCCTCCACTGCTTGCTTGTCTTTTCCATTTTATTGAAGTGCTGGCTATCCTCTATCACAAGTGCTTACTATCCTTCTATAATAACTTCCATGTGAATCCCCTCGTTTGGTGTGTGAGAATGTCTACAGGCCTAAATTAAAAGTAAGACAATTTGTTTTGGTCACCCAGTGACCATATCAGAGTGATGGTGGAAGAGCTCTTTGGTGATGATGTGTCGAGTCCAGTGAGCAATTACATCTCGGTCGTTAAACAGTCCTTAAACAGCTTGTTTAGTGCCCTAGAGTGGCACTGCTACAGTTATAACATTCTAATACATCTTATTGTAATAACTAGGTTACTTTGTGTGTACCTAACACTTCTCTACCATTAAAGAGAAATAAACCAGAAATGAAACCTCAAGTGTCTTGAAAACTAAAAACTAACTTATTGTTGCCAAGTCTTTTCCCCTCTTCCATTTTGCACTTTCCAACTTCTCTAATCTGAGATTTCTGAAAATTCAGATATACCTGTTTCGTGGAATTGATAATAATATGCATATTCACTGTGAAAATCTGACTTTAAAAAAAAAGAGGAAATGCTTTTTATGTTTTTTTAGTTAAACGGTAGTTTTAAGGCCTCTGAAATTTTAGAGTGTTTTTATGATACACCGGAAACATTTTAATTAAAGAAATGATACTTTGAATCAAGATTCTGTCAGACTTTCTCAGAAAATATTTGCACACGGGTAAGTTAAGATACGAATCTTCGTGTTTGTTCCCTTTGGGTTCTTTTTCTGCCTGTCTCGTGACGGTTCTTTTTTTGTTTCTTTTAAATCTGTAAGTTTATACTCAGAGCTTTTAAGCTGGTGACATAGAAGTCATGAAGAAGAGCAGAGGGCTTCTGGCAGAGAACTTGGGAGCTCTGCATACTTCTCCATGTCTTGCTGCCCTGACATTTAGCCCTCACTAAGCTCTATCAAGTTTTCTATAATTCTTTTGTATTTTCACTTTCTTTCCCCCTTTTCATCTATGACCATCATTTTCACGGCTTTTCCTTCCTTTTGTTTTTGTTTGTTTATAAGACCATTCAGTTTGTTCATTTGCTCATTCACTCACTCATCCATGCAAGTATTGTCCTTCTCACATGTGCCAAAAATGGCTCTGGGGATAGCATCAAGGTGGTCACAATTTAGGTGGGAGATGGTCGTGCAGAAATTGTTGCTGTGATGGGGCTCTGTACTATGTGCTCCGCACACACAGGAGAAAGAGCAACGGAGTTGGCTTGGGGAAGTCAGGAAATGCTTCAAAGAGAAGGTGGCATTTGAGTGGAGACTGAAAAGAGTAAGAACCTTGCCAGATGGACCCATGTGGTGGAGAGAGAACATTCTAAAGGAGAAAGGACGGGCGGCCTAGCAGGGAGGTGTGGGGAGCAGGGTGTGTGTGTACCGCTCGCTGTTTGGGCGACGTTGCTGGAGCATGAGGTGGGAGGGAGGGTGTAGGGCTGGCTGAGGCTCTGTGGGAAAGTAGGCATCGATGGAGAAGGTCCCCTTACATACTGTGAGCCCTCCTTCCATCTCAGGTCTGCAACCTGCCGTTGCCTCGGGTTCATCCTGCACCTTGCAAGGAGGCTGCCTGTGTTAGCAGGCTTATCTCCTGCCAAACGCCTCACTGCTGCTAGAGGGAAGTCAGGGCTTCCTAACCTGGCTCTCGAAGAGCTCAGCGCCCTCTCTCTCTCTCTCTCTTTTTTTTTTAACATCTTTATTGGAGTATAATTGCTTTACAATGGTGTGTTAGTTGCTGCTGTATAACAAAGTGTATCAGCTATACGTATACATATATCCCCATATCCCCTCCCTCTTGTGTCTCCCTCCCACCCTCCCTATCCCAGCCCTCTAGGTGGTCACAAAGCACCGAGCTGATCTCCCTGTGCTATGCGGCTGCTTCCCACTAGCTATCTATTTTACGTTTGGTAGTGTATATATGTCCATGCTACTCTCTCACTTCGTCCCAGCTTACCCTTCCCACTCTCCGTGTCCTCAAGTCCATTCTCTACGTCTGAATCTTTATTCCTGTCCTGCCCCTAGGTTCTTCAGAACCATTTTTTCTTTTTATTTTTTTTAGATTCCATATATATATGTGTTAGCGTACGGTACTTGTTTTTCTCTTTCTGGCTTACTTCACTCTGTATGACAGACTCTAGGTGCATCCACCTCACTACAAATAGTTCAGTTTCATTCCTTTTGATGGCTGAGTCATATTCCATTGTATATATGTGCCACATCTTCTTTATCCATTCATCTGTTGATGGACACTTAGGTTGCTTCCATGTCCTGGCTATTGTAAATAGAGATGCAATGAACATTGGGGTACTTGGCTCTTTTTTGAATTATGGTTTTTGAAGGGTATATGCCCCGTAAATGCTGGGTCATTTACTCTGTAAATCATCTGTCCTGGCTGCACTCGCCTGCTTTGCTTCTCACACACGGTTTGTTCCTTTGTCCTTCCAGCCTCCATCTTCAGAACCCCCCATCCTTCAGGACATCACTCAAATCCATCCCCTTTATGAAACTTTTCTCCACTCATGAGTAATTTACCCCTTCCTCACTGCAGGGGAACTTTCAATGTACTCCTCACATCACAGCGTCACATGCCTCTCTCATCTCATGGGTTAGTTCTCTAACACTCAGAAGGGCTGGCAGGTGCTGAGGAAACGGCCCACATACCTATTACGTGTCCTGTTTGTGCTCAAAGTGCAGCCTCTTACATATTATAAAGGCTGCATTGACGTTTGTTAAGAGTGGAGGGAAAACAAAGTTCCTTTAATCTGTAAGGCTGCTACAGAGGTGGAACCGAGGGGTTGATTACTTGTCGTATGGAAGAGGCAGTGGTTAATGTAAGATCCAGATGACACTCTTGCAGGGCAGAATACTTTTTGGTGAAGGGAGAAGGATTACATTAAACAGAAAGCTGGGATATGGACAGAAAAGCGGTCCACTTTGTAAACTAGTTAAACCGCCCTAAGGCTGAGACATGGGAAGAAGAAACTTAGAAAGCCATTAAGCCATGTGTGCCTGGTCTTGACGGCGAGTGACAAATGACAAAACAGGTAAAAGCACCTATATTGCATTAAGAAGCTCTGCATCTTTCTAAGAGATGGCCTCTGGAAGACTTGATTCAATTTAAGACTTCTCCATTGCAGATCTGGAGACAATCACAATTTCAGAACTATAAATATATATTTATATAAATATTCATATAAATATATTGAAAGTTTGCTGCCACTGAGCTCAAAAGACCATAATCCTATTACTTGTGATTTTGACAAGGGTAAGTATGAATAACTGAAAGGAGAGATCGATTAAAGGAATAATATGAACAGGAATAATGGAGTTAAGGTAATTGAGGCAGTATTGGGCCTAATGGACCTTGTTCTCTTAATGCCTCTCTTCTGCTCTTCGTATCGAGTTGGCCCTAAAGTCCATTCGACTCTGCACCGGGAGAGAAGAACATAATGGAAGAATTAGTATTGCTGTCTGTAAAAGAATCAATCTTGTTTTTACAGAAGAACATCAATCAGTCTGTGAAATCAATTAGCTGGAATTTTTTACATTCAGCTCATAAGGTAACGAGACAAAGCGATGAGCAAAGCCCGTCTGCCTCGCATGTAGTAGATGTTCAGGAAACGTTTCTTGAATTAAAAGCCAAAGGAGACCATGGATTTAGTTGAAACACTACTTCAGTGTAAGTCCTTTCGTCGGTACTAATTCAGTCCCATCCCTTTTTCTCGATGGACTGTGTCTGTCGTACTGTAAGTAGAGATGATTCAGTTTCATTGATCTCTGCAGTGAGTTCTCTCACACGTCAATTGCTGGGCAGCCCAGGCCAGCCTCGCGTGACCTTGGGTCTCTGTATTACTTAGGGTCTGACCAGGGGCCTGTGACTTGGTTTTCGGCCCTGTAGAGCACTGGCAGATTACATGATTTTGAGAAATATCTCTTTGATGACATTACTGCCTCTTCAGAAAACTTCACTGTCTCCCCTTTGTCTCCCGAGTTACAGGCTCATTAATGCTTTAGAGTCCCTTCCCCACCCCACAGAGCTTCTGCGTTTGGACTTCTCCCACAGCCTATCCACACTGAACTCCCACCTGCCCGTACTCAGGCCCAAGGCGGAAGGCAGATTGGTCTCTGCACGGCATCATCCCATTTTCAAACAGGCACAATGCTCCCCTTGGAATTCTTCTTCTCATATGTAGATCCATCCAATTAGAGTCAGTCTGCCTAAGGCAATCATGATAGTCCTTAAAACTGTATGTTATCAAGAATCATGCTGTGAAGACGTTTATTTCAGTGAGACGAATGGTGTTAGGAACTAGAGAGTTGCAGGCACACAGTAACAAGGTTGTTTTACCAGCAGGTATTTCAGTGATAATGATGTTTTCAGTATCCACAGGAGTGTAACTTCAAAACCTGAACATCACTGAAAAGTATATTTCACTGTATCCCTTTTCACAAGTTTGTAGTGAACTAAACTGGTATTTTAAAAAATGATTTCAACATCGTAATGACCCGCTATGGTGAAAAACTGAGAGTAAAAACTTAAAGCAGCTGTATTTTTAGTAGAAGAGGTTTTTTTCCTTTCTGCCTTAGTCTGCATTAAATAAATCTTATTTCTTCATCAACTGATCACTTTGTATCTAATACACATTATGCAGACTGTACAGTAGAAATGTTTGTAACGTTTATTCTTCGAAACTGAGTTTAAGTCCTTTTTCCTCCATTGAGTTTGCCTCTTACGATTCCACTCTTCTGTCATGGTTTTCCCCCCTCCAGATACCCTTTTTTAGGCTAATTATCCACTCAAGGACCTCTTTAATATTTAACCTTTTTGAGAATTTTTAAAGGCTGCTCTGAAATACAGACATATTTTTATTTCCCACAATGCCCAATGCATCGTTAGGACAATGTGACATCCTTGTTTACAGAAAACATACAGTTATTAAATTCAGTTTCACCCCAAATTTCTCTTTTCCCTACTTCCTATTCTACCTGAACATTGGGTCTTGTCTAAATGGTTAATTTTTTTTTTTTAATTGAGTAATCCCCATTTCAATGTCAACGTGAAAGGATGAAGAATGACTAATAGGTTTCACGTTAAAGATGGTACACGTTTTATTTAGTTCCTGAAACACGATTAAAGTGACTTTTTTTTTAAGTTACATATCTATAAGAACAAAGGAATGGGGCAACAGCCATAGCATTTTGGAATCTGGGATACAGGTGGATGAGTGATAGCTTACTGAGCAGAGGAGAAAGGAAGAAGTAGCCTAATTTACACTGATGACTTGTGCGAAGCTCAGGAGTTTTCAGCAACAAGGACCCCTTGGAAATGAGAGCGAAGATAGGACTAAAATTAGGAGTATTGGCTGAAAGTTCAGATCTGCTCCCCAACTTTATACAAGCAGGTAACTAACTGCCCCTCTTTCACTCCATAATAGAAATGGAGAGGTTTTTTTTTTTTTTGTACAGATGATAAAATAGAGGTTTCTGGATTGGAAGGTATCAGGAAAAGTCAAGTGGTATTATATAGTCTTGAAATCAGGGAGATTGTACTGATTTACCAAATCCTGAGAACCATAGCTACCTTCTTCTCCCTGCCCCCTAGCCTGAAGGCAGCCAGGATGATACCCTATCTGCAGGAGACTTCCCTGGGATTATGACCTAAAAATAAAACTCGAGGGCTTCCCTGGTGGCGCAGTGGATGAGAGTCCGCCTGCCGATGCAGGGGACACGGGTTTGTGCCCTGGTCCGGGAGGATCCCACATGCTGTGGAGTGGCTGGGCCCATGAGCCATGGCCGCTGAGCCTGTGCGTCCGAACACGCAACAGAAGAGGCCACAACAGTGAGAGGCCCGTGTACAGCAAAAACAAAACAAAACAAAACAAAAAAAACCTCGAGGATACTGACATCAGGGGTTCCCAAAGAAGAGCCCTAACTAGAACAATCCTAAAATAAATCTCAAATCAACCCCTCCCCACAGACAAAACCTTCCTGTTGACTTTCTCGGGCCTCACCAGTAATTACCAAGCAGACAGCCAAGGATCATCAGACATTTGAGGAAAGTCTCTATTATGCGAGACAGAAACTAAAACATGCAAACAGAAAAAAAGCAACTTGGAGGAAAACAGAACCTTTGCAGGAAGAAAAAATCTTAAAAAAAGAAAATCATTTGTATCTTCAGATAGATAAGGTGTGATATTACAACTGTGAAACAGAAGAGACTTTATAAGGGTTGGGAGATAAAGTTAAGGAAATTTCCCAGAATGTGAAGTAAAAGAGAAAGAATAGAAAATAATATAGAAAAAATAAGAAATTTATAGGATTGGTTCATGAGGTCCAACGTCCAAAAACAGCAACACCAGCTTGAGAGAATATAGAAAACAGAGGACAGAAAACTGTCAAAGGAATAATTCAACAAAATCTCCCCCAACCAAAGATAGGAGGTTCCCAATTAAAAGGTAATACCAGTACATGGTCATGAAACTTGACAACACTATGATGTGTTCCAATAAATGACAGGGTAAACCAAAAAGACCCCAGATCCCAGAGACGGGACCAATGTAAGAGCCAGCTGTGCAGAGGGACAAGTGATCCACTGATCTCAACAGGAGTAGGTAGAGAGCTTCAGGAGAGACCACTTGAAGATGATGCAATTGATAAAACACCTGATCTATTCCTATTGAGAGGAGATTTACAAATCTGGGGGAGGCTTTGGGGATAACCTCAGGATAATTATATAAGGAAACTAACCAAAGTGAAATGTAACACTGATTTGTTACATTGAAATGAAACATTTCAGTGAAATGTAACAGGAAGGAGAAAAAGGAATGCAGAAAAGGAAATGTAATCATGGAATATTACATGACTCAGATACTAATAATGTCTCTGTAGCTATAATGATTTAAAATGGGTATTTAATATAACCAAAATTGTGCTAGAATTCTGAGGATAGGAACATGGGACAAATATAGGTGGATGAAAACTAACCAACCAACCAACCCTCATCTTCCTTATTGGAAGGCCAATAGATAACGCCTAAAATTGAAAAACCAAGAAATAGTGATACAAGCATGTTATTAAAATCAGTTCTCAATTTCGCCTCAATGTGGCGCACATAGGAACAGATAACTTAGAAACATAGTAAGCTGGGGACATCCATTTGGGGACTACTGTATAGCTAAGAAACTTCCAAATGAAATCTTTTCAGATTTTCTAATGAGAAACCTGAATTTGCTTTCATGAACATAACTTCTTTTCACATTGCTATTTGCCTAAATAGCTAAATAGAATTCTTGATCAAGATGTCAGTGATTCTCCTCTTGGAATTCATATTAGTCACTGTCAGATACTACACAAGCATCGATTAAGAAATATTCAGGCTGTTTCACCACTATTCCAAATTTTACAGCGGTTAGAATTATGTTTAAAAAATCCAACAGCTTTAATCGTCTTCTTTGCTCTATAAATGCAATACTCCGATACTGCCCTTTGAATTTTTTTTCTATGAAGTAATTAAAAATGATGACGGGGCCCCTAATTGGTAAAATGCGTGTTCATTGTCAGAGCAGTCACCCCATAGGTAGTTTGGATGCCAGTGAAAGGGCACGTTAGCCCCCAGTGGAAAGAAGTTTCTGAAACCCATAAAGAGAGAATTTGGGGAGCTGATACCAAGAGCTTTGCCCACCAGTTCCCCCTCCCCAACTTACTAGAGGCCCACCTTCAGCCAGCTGTACCTTGCACGTCTGGAATGCAAATGCCTCCCCCAGCTGCATGGACGGCTTCTCCAGAAGGGCAGTGGTACCTTCTGCAGCGGCCTGTTAACATGGGTGTCCCTGGACATGCAGTGCTTCTCAGCAGAGCAGTGGGGACTGTGCCTTTGGACTCTGGGGAAGCTGATGGCCAGCTGTGACCTCTCCAGCTGCACGGGGCCCCACCTTCTTCGCTGAGGCTGAGGGGTGTCAGGACCTCATAGCAAACCTGGAACCAAGTCACAGCACAGCAGTGTGCTGAGACCTACCGGCTGGGATGCGCTGATTTCTAGATGTGGAAGCAGAGTCCCAAACGATGACTTAAAAAGTTGTAAGCAGTTAACCTGCGGGCCTAGCACTACTTAACAGGTGAGACTGTGTTACGAACAAATTGGCGTAAATACAAATTGATTCTCAAGGAATATCTCTCATGTGGTCATATTAGATCTTCCAGACCTTTTACTTCATCCAGGGATTGGAAAGGGCTGCATTGAACCCCGTTTCCATGAGGCGAGACAGTAAAATATATGTAATTGTGGAACGTGGCCCACTTCTTAAATTCAGAGGCTCTTCAGTTTGTGGATTAACCACATGCTGTATTTTACCATTTTGTCTCAAGTATGAAGGTAAAGAACAATACATCTGAAGATAGTAAACTTCATCTGTTTCTAAAAGGAAGAAGAGAAGTTGAAATTAATGGGGAATAGAACTTGTGTTTTGAATCTCCGATTGTTTATTTTCTTGCTGTCCCTTTAACATGGTCCTAGGGAAGTTAGTAATAATGTTTTAGGAGAAGAGTTAGGAAATGGATAGTCACTCTTTCACTACATTTTTAAGCTGGAAAAGAAGAAAGGCAGTTAAGGATACCAGAGCGGTGACTTCTCACTCTCCCTGCAGAGGGGAAGCAGAACTGGTCCATTTGGTGCCCTCCATATTCAAGGTTGAAATTGGAAACAATGGTGCTTTAATTCGCTGCTGAGTTAATGGGCCTGCTGATTTGTTCTCATTTTTCAGGCCTCTAAAATGTCCTTAAAACCCTCTCAAGGGTTTTATACTTTTAGCCTGAGGTCTCTGTGCTTCATTTTTCCTTTTGTTCTTCAGACACTCTCATTGCCTCTCCTTGTTTCATCTGCTGAGAGGTTCAGAAAAATGCATGGTATGTACTGAATAATTTGGATGGAGCTTGTGACATGTCTTGATGATGTTAAGCCACTCAGAATCCTAGAAAATAGTCCCAGCTTGCATTAGCAGTAGATTAATGCAGGTGAACTTCAGAGTCTTAATTTTAAAGAATTTACATTTTTACCAGTGATGATTGAAAACCATTGGCATTCTCTCTGCCTGCATTACTGATTACAATTGCAAATACTTGCAAAAAGTGCTAGGGTGACTTTTCACTGTTCCATAAGGAGCAGAGTATTATTTTACCCGTTTAATGGCTATTAAATATTAAAAAAACAATTTTCCAAAAACACATCCATAACTGTATGCAACACGTGCACAAATCACAATGGGAAATACATTCTGATACGCATGCCTAATAATACTCGTGTAGATTAGTTTCCGTGTCTAAGAGAATTTGCCAAGAGGAAAGGTTAAATTCGGGGGAGGTTTCTCATTTGCGACTTTGTTCCGAGGATGGAACAAATAGGGGTGCTTTCAGATGAAACCGAGCAAGTTATTACTCAGGTAGTTCCTTTTTGCCCCAGGATTTCCTGGATGTGAGCTGTACGTGAGCCCCAGCCTCAGGATCTGAAGCAGGAATGGTGGAAAACCATAGTGAGTTAGTTATTTGGGATGTGGGACCCCAGAAGCCCCATCACCTCTTGAATTTTCCCTGTGAAAAACGAGCAGGGGTTATTTTTTAATGTTAAGGGAATTCCTTCGGAGTAGAGATTCAGAGGAGAGCAGGAACGTATTAGGGGAGGGGTCTTAAGAGAGAAGGGTTAGCCCCACCTTCTGGAGAGCAGAGAGGGGGCAGGGCACAGGGGTGGGGCCTGTGAGCTGGGGGCAGAGCTAGAAAGGAGGAGAGTGAGGGGAAAGCAGGGAGTCAGCTGGTGGACTTGAGATCCGGGGCTGAAATTTAATTTCAGAAGAAACATTTGGAACACTTGGCAACATGTCACATGATTGATCAAAGTGACATTTGGGGGAGGTAATCTTTTTTTTTTAACATCTTCATTGGAGTATAATTGCTTTACAATGGTGTGTCAGTTTCTGCTGTATAACAAAGTGAATCAACTATATGTATACATATATCCCCATATCTCCTCCCTCTTGCGTCTCCTTCCCTCCCACCCTCCCTATCCCACCCTTCTAGGTGGTCAAAAAGCACCGAGCTGATCTCCCTGTGCTATGCAGCTGCTTCCCACTAGCTATCTGTTTTACATTTGGTAGTGTATATTGGGGGAGGTGATTCTTGCTGTGGGTTATACAGTGACTCAGAAGAGGGAGAAGGCAGGCACATAGTGAGAAGAGCTGCAGTGAGGAAGGGAGAAGGCGAAGAGATTGGCCTTGGTGACAGGACTGATAGAGAAGACGGAAGATGAGGAGAGCTTACTGAGAACTTTCAGTCAAGGCTGGGGGGCTGCCTCGGAGAACTCCTCCCATTCCTACTGGTCCGAAAAAAAAAGAGGGCGTATCCAAAAGATTATATACAGCAGATGTCCAGATGCCTTCTAGAATAGATCAGTTCTCTTCCCAGCTTACAGGTCATGGAACCGTGGCAATGGAACAGTTTGCAAAAGATAGAAAATTTGGTCGGTTCTCCTTTGGACGTGCTACGACCCTTTCCCTCATTCCTCCCACTCCCGGGAGATCCTACAGTTGGCAATAAATAAAGGGGTGTGAGAAGAGTTAGCTGTCGGGAAGGGAGCACAGGCCTGGGATGGGCTGCGCATACACAGTAATTGGATCCGGGTGTGGGGATAAGCATTCCATGTCACACAGAGGAGATGGGAAGAGCCGAGGCTGGAGAGCACACACAGTAAGCTGCCTTTTGAGGCCAAGGGAGGAAAGGAGACAGAGAAGGAGCAGTCAGAGTGGCATTAAACCCGTGAAATTGATCTGAACTTGACAGGGATATTTGCTTCATTAGAGCTGATCGTATGACTTGTGCTTTTAGGCCATAAATGAGGGGACAGTTCCATCCCCCAAGACTTAGCATCCACAGAGAATTCACAATATAAATACAGCAAGGCGAGCCTCCAAAGCAGCCTTGCTGAGCAGATGTTCAGCCACCAGAAAGATTTTCATGAGCCTCTTTTACAAATATAGTTCCCCATTCTTCTTCTTAGAGTCAGCCTCTTAGAGTGAGAAGCCTTTAAATGAGTATCAGGAAGGACATTTTCAAGAAAGTCCTGTACTCCATAGTGGTGGAGCTATTTTAACAAAATGAGTGAAAGTAGTCGAAAGGTACAGACTTCCAGTTATAAAATAAATAAGTCGTGGGGATGTAGTGTAGAACATGGTAACTCTAGTTAATAACAGTGTATTGTACATTTGAACATTGCTAAGAGAGTAGATCTTAAAAGCTGTCATCCCAAGAAAAAAAATAATTTATAAGCTATGTGTGATGATGGATGTTAACCAGACTTCTTATGGTGATCGTTTTGCAATATATTCGCATATTGAATCATTATGTTGTACATCCGAAACTAACATAATGTTATATGTCTCCCAATAAAAAATTCTAAAAAGAGAATACATTAATTTTTACATTGTAATCAAAATCAAGCAACACTCACCGAACCACCAGGATGGATTATAACGCTGAACACTTTGTTCTAAGTGGGAAACCCCTTTGAGTCTTGTATCAGTCAGGGTTTTGCAGAGAAACAGAATCAATAGATATGCACACACCTACGCCTGTGTGTATGTACATATAGTATATTTATTTTAAGTAATTGGTTCACATAACTGTGGGAGCTGGCAAGTCTGAAACTCATAGGGGTGGCCAGCAGGCAGGAGTTGATGTCGTAGCCTTGAATCTGGAACCTGTAGGGCAAGTCAGCAGGCTGGAAACTTAGGCAGGATTTCTTTTTTTTAAATTAATTTATTTTATTTATTCTATTCTTGGCTTTTTTTAAAATTAATTTATTTTATTTATTCTGTTCTTGGCTGCAGTGGGTCTTCGTTGCTGCGCGCGGGCTTTCTCTAGTTGTGGCGAGCAGGGGCTACTCTTTGTTGCGGTGCGCGGGCTTCTCATTGCAGTGGCTTCTCATGTTGGGGAGCACAGGCTCTAGGCCCACGGGCTTCAGTAGTTGTGGCACACGGGCTCAGTAGTTGTGGCTCATGGGTTCTAGAGTGCAGGCTCAGTAGTTGTGGCACACGGGCTTAGTTGCTCCGCGGCATGTGGGATCTTCCCGGACCAGGGCTCAAACCCGTGTCCCCTGCATTGGCAGGCGGATTCTTAACCCCTGTGCCACCAGGGAAGCCCTAGGCAGGATTTCTGTGTTACAGTTTTCAGGCAGAATTCTTTTTTCTCCTGGAAACTCAGTTTTTGCTCCTAAGGCCTTCAACTTGATTATATGAGGCCCACTCAGATTATCCAGGGTACTCACCTTCGCCTAAAGTTAACTGAGGGATACTGTGAATTATATCTACAAAAATACCTTTACAGCAACAGCTAGACTTGTGTTGGACCAAATAACTGGGCACCAAAGCCTCCCAAGTTGACATCACATACTTCTGACTTTTACTTTGGTGGAAGAGCAAAGTTAGCTGTGTTTTGTCCCGTTTCCTCAATGTTGAAATCTTTACAATGAAGAAAGATTTTCTTAGTCATTCAAAAGTGGCAGTTTTGGTGGTACCTTTTATCCTGTCAAATTATGAAAAAAAAGAGAAAAAAAAAACTTTGAAGAGCTGGGCAGCACCAGCACCTTACTTCTGTCGCACAGGATGCAGACGGTCTTGTCTGCTCTGTCTGGTGAGTGGGTGGCATGGGTGATACAAGTTATACTCTTCCTAAACTCTGTACTGAGACCACTCCCCTGACTGTGCAGCCATTGCTGGGATGTGGGGAGTTAATGTTTTCTGGGAAGAACTTTAATGTTAGGATTTACTGTCTTTTGCACATATAAATTTGAAGCCTTGGTGCTATGCTCTTCTAGTTATTTGCATTTAATATGCATGCAAATTCACAATGTATCCTATGTACCGAGCACATAATTTATCCATCGGTACTTTCCCTGGTTGTTAGCAATTTTGGCCTTGTTAAAAATTAATGCTTTGAAGAGATACATGATTTCAAATTTATATGTAGTATCTTTAGTTTCCAGAGGAAGATACGGAGTACATTCTCCGCTGGAAAGGTAGAGCTCTGCTGTAACGTTCTCCGTGTTTAAAGAAGTTACATATACTGCTACAGGTTAGAATGCTTTTATTTATCTTTCCTATGAATGGGTTCGGATTAGTTGTCACAGATGTTTGTTTCCCCTAACAATGCTGAAAAATATGTTTCTGAAGCATGATTGCAACCCACAGCATCCTGATACGATGGGGAGGGAGAGTCCTTTCAGGTGATAAACACACCTCACGCAACAAGAGTACATATTGTACGTTTAATGGAAGAACACCAGGTCTGTACAGCATGACCCACGGCAGGAGGATCCCAGAGAGAGACTCTGAGGCCTCTCCGGCTGCCATTTAGGCCTGTTGTCTTGGCAACCAAAACACAGCCATCAGTCGTTTCCTGGGCCAGGAACTCCAGTCAGCCCTGACTCCACCACGCCCTTCCCTCTTCCCGCTTCCAACCTATCGCTGGTTCTGCCCCGGCAGCTTCCAGGCAGCTTCAGATTTTCCTCCTCACACATCTCCAGGCCCCCACCTGTGTCTATTCTTTCCCCTCATCACCGGCCTCCTGGCTTCTCAGCTGTGTACCTCTTTCATCAGTGCAAACAAGGTTTCCCAAACCTTCCTTCCCACTATTGAAGAAAGTCCTCTTTCTGTTTAAACCTCCAGGCGTTCAGCATCCTCTGCGGGGAACAGGCTTCCATCCTCAGCTTCAGCTGTCGGCTCTGTTCCACTAGTTACCCTTCTCTTTGTGCTCATCTTCGTGGCTTTTAGTCACCCTCCTCCTGCAACTTACCCACACCGTGGTCGGCTTTACCCTGTCTGTCTCTGAGGTGTCTCCGTCCCTCTCAAAATCAGCCCTCCTTAAGTGATAACGAGCAAAGGCTCTCCAGCTGACAAGTGGGTGATGGCGTCAGCACCAGCATAGTCAACGCCATACATATTATGACCAGCTTCTGTGTCGGCATAGTGCTAGTAGGTGCGTAAAATGGGCTAAATTCATCCGGCCTGCAGATGTTGACTCGCGGACCAAGTCGGGGCCTCTGTGTGTTGTCGTGCAGCCTGGCAAGGACATAAGTCGGGGTGAGAAGCCATTTTGGCTCTGCTCACACACACGGGTGTCCTTGGGCACAGCTGGATCTGCCAGAGTAAGAGGTGCCTTCCACCCCCCCCCACTCATCCCCCGACAGAGGCACCTTTAGTAACCAAACTGTGCTGAGACACAGAGCCGAAGGGGCCCCATTTTCTAGCTCCTTTGTGGGCCAAGGTGGTCTCACTTACTATTTGCAGATGGGCACCCTCTGCACTTGGGGAGGCCTTAACTCACGGCATATATGTGAAAATCAAGAAGAACTGAAATGAAGTTTTCTCTGAAGAGGAGAAAACATCCAAAGGAAGACCAAATCTACTCTCTCTCCTTTAGAAACTGTGAATGGCGGGGAATCGTACTTTTGCTTTTGGATTATGTGACAGTGTTTGATAAATGTGATATATTTTGTGGTAATAATGATTTTGTGGTAATAATGACATCCAAGCGAAACATTCTGCAGTCTTTCTCTTCCCCTTCCTCTTCCCCTCCTCTTCTTTTTTGGTAGTAAGCATAGCAGATTATAAATACCTAAAATATTTTGGGTGGCTCCGTGATGCATTTTTACCAGGCTGGATGGTATCATAAGTAACTGCAGCCGCCAGGTCCCATCCATGTGCTGCGGGCGGAGCGGCCTTCTGTCACAGAACGTTCGGGGGCATGGAAGCCACATGCTTGATTGCATACCGCTCAGGAGCCCTCAGGGTGAGGACTTGAGCCTGGCTTACTTCTGGAGCTCAGACATGGACTGATCTCTCCCATGGCTTAGGATTCCCCGAAAGAGGCTGGACTGAGAGAAAGCCACGTGGGAAGAAATCTGCCCATGGGACCAGACTGAGCGACAGCCTGGATGTCCAAGGGAACAGAGGCTCCAGGTACCTCTCCTGACTTAACTAGCTTCCCCTCAACTCCCCTTACCAACAGAAGACACCTGCTCACACACACACACAAACAAGTATGCTCTGGCATGAACGAGACTGTGGCATACGGCGTGGGTTGGCAAACTCCGGCCCTCGGGACAAATCCAGCCTGTGACTGTTTTCGTAAGGATGAAAGGCTAAGAATTGTTTTTAGGGTTTTAAAGCATTGTAAAAACAAAGCAAAGAAGAACGTGTTACAGAGATACATTACTTAAGCCTTTGAAGCCTAAAATATTTATTATCTGGCCCTTAAAGTTTTCCAGTTCCTGCAAAGAACTGGTCTCAGTGCCTAACGACTTCTTCTTGGTGGTGCCTTTTTGAAAGAGCAAGGCCCGAGAGTGGAAATGGTTTCCCTGATGGCCGGGCCTGGAGGTTGGCGTTTTAGAGGAACTTATTTGTCCAGAGAATGTTGTTGGGGGGGGGAGTCAATGGTGACTTGTGGGTGGCAGAGTAACAGTGGTCAGTGGAGCCCACGAAAAGCACAGCGAAGAGGAGAGGAATGCTCTCGGGTGCGGGAACAGCCACGCCCACAAGCACCAGGGCATCTCATAGGGAGTCACTGAGGAGAGGAATCCTGGGTGGAGTACGGAGAACCGGGACCTGGGCTTTTGCCTTAAACGCAACATATTTGTAGCACCGTGAGTGAGGAGGCTGGGGTGGGGGGTGGGGGGGGACTTTGCGTTTACACTTACATTTAGTTCACAAAGTACATCTCATTTTGGAATTGTGAGAACCCTCTGAAACAGGTGAAAGGGCGTTTCTTTCGACTTCAATCTATAGAGAAGAAAGGATTGATGCTTGGTCAGAGGTGTGCCCTGTTCAAGGTCGTACCGTTGTTATATGGTGGGGTTGGAAATCAGACTCATATTCTGGCTCTGAAATCTGAGCACCATCCTCAGGGTCAGTGAATTATCATTGTGAAGTGTTAACCCTGCACCCCAACTCCCCAACACAAAAGGCTTTCCACTCAGTATGAAGTCTATATGTAAGTTTCTTGTGTTAACGTATAAAACAACAAAAATGGGTAGAATAGCTCTAGAACTGGAATCGTTTTGCATATCTCGCCTTTGTAACTTTCTCACATGGCAAAGTATACGTGGGAGAGAGTCTTAGCAGGTGTACGGGATGGCTCGCGCTGCTCGGGATTGCTTGTGTATGTCTGGGAACGCTGGCTTGAGACAGATGGCTTGGCCATTCTAGCTTGACCTTCATAAAGAACCTATGAAAGGAGCAATTGTGAGAAATAATTAATGACACGACAGTCTTCATCAAAATTGGAGTGGCTTTCACTATTTTACCAAAGATGTCAGAGCAAGATCCTATTTACCAATAATAGACAAATCGAGTGGCTTGTTGTGTGTGTGTGTGTGATTTGGACGGCACAGACCGTCATTCCTACCTGATAAGACAGGAGAGAGAAGTTTACCCATTTACTCACCATCCAGAGACTTTGATATTTTTCTCCTCATTAAGTGTGCAGGGGAGCCAGCTGGGTCTGCATGGGCTCTGGCTCTCCATCTGGGTCTGAACCTGAGCAATGGATTTGGTCCTGGAGCCAGTGTCACTGATACAGGAAACAGCCAGCCACAGGGAAGTCCACCAAAACGAGAGCAATCCAGCCGTCCCAGGAATCTAACCGCATCCATATTCAGATAAGGAGAGCACTGAGAGTGATGTCAGGGACTCGGGGGGTAATGCTGCCTTTACACTGCTCATAAAGTATGTTAAAAAAATAAAGCCTTAGAAGTCATGCTTGTGAAGAGTGAGGACAGGGAAATGAGCGAAGCAATTCACACGGTGTCCTTTTTTTGGAGCAAGAAGTTGCGTCAGTTTCTCAGAGTGGCTATTTCATCTTTTACCTTCTCAGTAAGCATGCCTCGGTCAGCCATGGGTTAGCAGCTCAGGATCTGACTTGGATCTTTGCCTTGCTGACTCTTTGTACCTTTTTGATTTCAGCTCAAATGTCATTTCTTAGAGAGCCTTCCTCCCACCCAGTCTGGGGTTTCCTTCCCCTGGCTCTGCCCCCGCGTTCTCTATCTCTTCATTTTGTTTTATTTTCTTCACAGCACCTGTCGCTGTTTGAAATTGTTTTATTTCTTGATTGGCCTGTTTACTGTCTCTCTCTCTTACCTCTGGGACGTAAGCTCCATGGAACAGAAGCCAACTGTTTCTCTCTGTTCTACTGTTGTGTTCTGGAGCACATAGAACAGTGCCTGGCATGTGGCAGGTGCTTCAGAAGTTCATTGAGTGACTCAATGAAAGAATGAATTAGTGAGGAAGTATGTGGTTTTCTGTTGCTTAATTCCACGGCATAGTGCCCAGATACTGGCTTGTGGTCTTTCCCTAGTAGGAGGATCCAGAGGGAGGGACTGTTAGTTTTCTATTGTTGCAGTAAGACGTTACCACAAACTTAGCGACTTATACAGTACAGATTTATTATCTTAAAGTTCTAGAGATTAGAAGTCCAGCACAGGTCTCACTGGTTTAACATCAGACTGTTAGCAGGGCTGCATTCCTCTCTGGAGGCTGCAGAGGAAATCCATTTTCTTGCCTTTTTCAGCTTCCAGAGACCACGCACATTCCTTGGTCTGTAGCCCCTTTCAAGATGTTCAGAGCCAGCAATGATCTGAATCTTTCTGACTGCCATCTCTCTGATTCACTACAGCTGGGGAAGTTTCTGTGCTTTTAAGGACTCCTGATTAGATTGGGTTTACTTGGATAATCTAGGAAAATCTGCCATCTCAATGTCCTTGTTACTCCTATCGGTAAAGTCCTTTTTGCCAGGTAAGGTAACGTAGTCGCAGGTTCCGGGAAAAGGATGTGGACATCTTGGGTGCAGGAGGGGAAAGGGGTCATTATTCTGCCTACAATGTGGATTTACTCACAGAGCAGGTAGAGGATGCTCCAGCCCAGAACATTGTACTCCCGGAATATATATCGTGAAGGACAGAGTCTTCCCAACACATTTATTCATTCAGTAAGAAAGATTTCTGGAGCTCATCGCACTCTCTGTGACAGTTTTGTTTCTGATGGCAGAGTGGGCGAGGCTAGATTGCTGTTTTGTAGGGTTTTGTAGGGTTGGGTGTGGGGAACTTGGAGAAGTTCACCTTTCAGGCCCAGGCCTGACGGTGAGAAATTGGGGTGCTAACCAAAATGGGATCAGTGTGTCCAGTGGGGACGCATAGCAGCTGGAGTGGTGGTGACAGATAACATTTATTGAGTGTAGGCCTGTTTGGAGTACTTTATTTAATTCATGCAATCTGTACATCAGTCCTGTAATAGAGGTACTGTTATTATCCCTATTATACAGCTAATGAAACTAAGGCACAAAGAGGTTAAATAAGTCGCCTAAGATCTTACAACTAATAAGTGATTGAGCCAGGGTTAAAAATCCCATGTCGTCTAGCTCTAGACCCTGCTCCCTAACCAGTGTACTCCCCTGCCTCTCATGGGGCCACTCAGAGAGTGGGTGAAGGAGCGAATGAGAGGGCCAGAGTGGGGTCTGGAGGGCACAGCCTCAGTTTCTGTGCAGGTGTGTTGGGGGGTGGTTGATTTGGACCCCTGGGTTTCCGCTTCCGGAACCTGGGCCAGATGGCACTGTGCGCAGGCGCAGCCCTCCTCCCGGGGCGGGGGAGACGTGGGAGGTGCTGTCTGTGCTGGGAGGATGCGGAACCACGCCGCCCGTGGGCGTTCCCTGTGAGGCGCAGGCCGAGGAGTCGCGTTCTGAGCTCCTGGGTGAGCCATTTGCTGGGCTTCTGGGTTTCGGGGCGTACAGGGTGGAACGGTTGCAGAAGAAAGAGTTGGAAGCCGCGAGCTGACGTGTCCGTTTCATCTGTTTCCAGTTGTGGGTTTGGGCGAAGCCCTTTGGATTTGCTGAGCTTCTGTGAAGAGAGCCTACAAATTGTCTGCATCTCCAGGTGGGAGAAGGATCAAATGATTATTGAGAAGTGCTCTGTAAATATTGGTTATTACTGTCCATGAGCCTGACCCGCAAGGTGGGGAAAAGGAAGCATGTTGGGGCACCTCAGTGCCTCAAAACCTGTCTGGCTTGTATCACCCTTGGGGTAGCCTGAAGAGAGGGAGCAAGATACGAGATTTTCTTCCCATGAGACTGATTGATGGCAGGGATTTACAGGTCAGCCTGGGAAAGCATGTAATCAATCAGGGAGTAAGAAGGAGATCTTGTTTGGGGCGTATAGGTCCATGGTCACGATGGCGCTAATAACCCGGCAGTGGACAAGCCTCCTCCACTTGTTCCCGTCGCCCCTCATTTTAGTAGCTATCAGGTGGCCAGGTCTTGTAGGAAGGTAGTTTTCTGTAGTGGGTTTGCCATGATTGTGTGAGCGCAGGTGATGGCTGTGAGTTTCAGGCTTCAGAGGGAGGTGCAAAAACTTCCCTTGGAGTTGGTGAGCCTCTGCAAATGCTTAATCAGTCACACATAACTGTCAAGAGCAGTGAAGGTTATGAGATTTTACCCTGCCTGTGAGCTAATGAGTGAGCCTGCCACAGTTCCATACGTGTTGGAAAAAGACACAAAACTCCTGGGTCAGACACGAAGGATTCTATTCCACGTGGCACAGCCTGCGGCGCGAGCTTCCTGCTTGCGTCAGTTTCCCTTGTTCCCCAGTTCCCGGGGGGGCAACACTGAGTGACGCCAGGTGGGTACTTCACACCTGATGGGTCTGTGTCACAGCTGAGGAAGGCAGAGTTTAGGAAGCCACCAGTCTTTTTAAAAATTATTTATTTATTTTTTACATCTTTATTAGAGTATAATTGCTTGACAATGGTGTGTTAGTTTCTGCTTTATAACAAAGTGAATCAGTTATACGTATACATACGTTCCCGTATCTCTTCCCTCTTGCGTCTCCCTCCCACCCTCCCTATCCCACCCCTCCAGGCGGTCACAGAGGGAAGCCACCAGTCTTATAAAGGGCTGCTGGCAAATGTACTCAGCCTTTATTATCCTGGTCAGGGAACCAGTCTGTCCTCTGTCCTGGAGGGAGATGCCGTCTTCATCCTTCCAGGCTGTTTAATTTACAGACATCATTGTAAAGATAGTCTGGTATAAATGCCATCACAAGACATGTAGTAAAGCTTCCCAATAGAAACTAATGCATAATTAGCTAAATTCCTAATAATGACCTATCAAAGGTGTTTGTCTTTAAATACACGGAATTGTACCAGTGAGTTGATATAATCTGAATTCTCTTTAGGAAAAAAATTCATTTCTAATTCTCTTCACTTACTGAGTTATACTCAGTATTTTTGGATGGTGATTCAGCCAAACTTGTTGCTTAAATTCTCAATTACCATGGAGTTCAGAATTTTTAATGAGTTGGTAATTGAAGGATATTTTAATTAAAAGTGGTTTACCTGGAGCTGCAGAAGGCGTGTGATTGATTGTTTGATCGGCTTTGGTTACAGGAGTAACAAAAGTAAGAATTTAACACTTTGACAGTGGATGATACTGATAGAAACTTACCTAAAGAGTTTTGCTTAGAACAATACACACTTTTCTTTGATGTCCACCGATAAACTTGCTAGGCGAATTCTACTGGGAAAATTATTATTTGCGGTACAAGTTTCTTTATATTTGATTTTTCAAATAATTCCCCAAATATGTTAAATCTTTACTTATGATCATGGTTGAAAATTGTAGCCCTGTCATTTCCTACTCAGTATGTAGCCAGTGATAAATTGAACCCCAAAGTGTTGGATAATCCATGAAATAGATGAACTTTGAATTTTTTTAGGTTTAAACTTGATACAAGGACCCACACGGGTGTTGTAAATATCAGGAAGTTCAAGGACTCACCTTCTTCCTGGGGGTTGGTGAGGGCTGTGAATGTGGCTGGATCTAGACTGGAATGCAGCTGGATCTGGATTGAACTTCAGATCTGCCAACTCCTAATTCTGTAATTTGCCTAAAATATCTGAGCCTCAAATCTCCTCATGTAACAACTGTAGATAATGACTACTGCGTCATAGGATAGTTGTGCAGCCTAAATGGAGTAAGTTATTCAAAGCTGATACATTCCTTCAATAATGTCAAGGGAATATTGAAGTCAGTTCAGGACCATTATAAAGTTTTGTTGATTACTTTCAGCTTGGGTGAAGCTTTAAATTCTTAAATCCCTTCTTTAAAGCACTCGTTTATTGTCTGTTATTTTTCTAGTTATCTAGGTGCATTGGGGAATTAAAATCATCCTTTAAAAACCATCTCATGGCTATCAAAAGCTCATAAATTGTGAGATGCTAATAGGAAAGTCAAGATCTGCTCCAACTTATTATTGCAGGAGCGCCCAGAGCTATCTCGGGAAAAGAAAGGGTTGGCTTAAATTCCCAGCATCAGATGCTTTGCAGATTTCAAAATATGTCACTCACTATAAAATCAAATCAATTATTTATCAGCCACACACATACTAATCAGGGTTGAAAGTATACAGACAACAGGGAAGAATGGACGGGTACCTTACTATTACCACTGCTAGTATTAAGAAATAACGACAGCTCACGCATGTGTGATGCCCTCAGTTTTATGAGAAATCAGGAACTGAATATTTAAAAACCAATTACAATGAATTAAGATGACTGAAAGAGCTATGACAGTTTGGGATTCTATTTTTATCGAATTAATCAGTGTCTCCAATGAAAAGTAGGAAAGAGATTTTCAGACTTGACAAACAACATGACAGCTTTGCAATGGGAATGGAACGAGAAAGCACAGTGAGCAGCTGTGAAGTTCTGGACTTCTTAAAATAAGCAGCTGCTGTGTTCTGAATATGAAGGCACCCATGACTGAAGAGGTAGAGGGGGAGAGGGAAGTTGATGGGCTGAAGGAAGATAAATGGTAAGGTGCCTGCCTTCTCCTGAAGTGTAAATCTCTATTCACTGCTACCGCGTAGAAAACAGCACTCTATGACGAGACCAGCTTTTATTCCAAATGTGTGTGTGTATGTATATGTATATTTTTATGTATGTCTTCAGACTGTATATAAAATGTTAAGGACTTTATTTACTTAGTAGAGATTGGGTTAAATACTTACTTCCAGCTAAGTATTCCCATATGCCTAAACTTTTAAATAGTAACAATTCTAAAAGGAGAAAACAAACGAACAATTTGGAAAATATCAAAGCTCATCTAAACTGGTTGTTAATGGAGGTAACTGGGTAATGCTGATATTATTTCCATTTAGTCCAACTCATATTCAATAAGCACCTCCCGTGGGCAGGGTGCTGCCCTGGGTCTGTAGTGACTAACCTGGCCATGATCATCAGCAAATCTTCTCAGCTCCTTCACAACCAGAGAGTACACAGTGGGCAACGCAGACACCACGGCCCAGGCCTTGGCATCATCCCATGTAAGAGATGAGGTTTCTTGAATCTAACCCTTGCCCTCAAGAACCTTATAATCCAGTAGGGAAACTTGCACATTAGTGAGACAGGACACACATACACAATTTACATCAGTTTGCTTATGTCAGCAGCCTTCCTTTATAAGTAAAAAAATGATTTGAGTTCATCTTTACAGGTATTTTTTCCCCTACCTAATTGTAATTGTTCTACTTTGAAAGACAGTGAAAGGAGCGTCTCTTCCTTTTCATTTTCTACCTGTATTTTTCTTTACCTTGGACTGTATATGATCATGGAGATAAATATCTCACGCCTAGTACAAACACAGCTGTAGCATAAATGAAGCAGTAGAAAATCAGCTCAAGTGGAGGAAGTTCCAACTCTGGGCTCTATTAGACAGGAAAATGGATATTCCAGTAAACAGAGTTGTTGAGGCGACAGCAGTCGTCTGCACAAAGCTGCAGGGTCAGCATTTTTCAGATAGTATCATGGATGAGCAGTTAATAAAGTAAAGACATCCAATCCCAGCAGAATCTTGAGGAGATGAGGTCTATACTTTCTTCTCCTGGAATGTTGGAGCAAATCAGTGTTGATTCTATTGTAATCATCTCTTGGGTGCTTCCACCCTAAGTTGTTTCTATTACTTTGAAAATCATTGTGTTGAAATGACCTTAGTGTCAGTGACACCCACAGGATAAATTTAAATGCTTTTCTAAAAATATTTTTCCTCAATAATTCCTTCAATTCACAATTAAAGTATGAAGTGTTGGAAACTGTCTTGTTAAACTCTTCATTTTCTTCACCTTACTGATTTTTTCTTTCTTTTTTTTTTTTTTTTAACCACAAATGGCCCATTCCGTATGGGTAGTATTTCTCTCAGCTTCTAGCTTTCTTTCCTGATATTGATTAAATTTTGGGATATTCAAAGCAAACAGACCTATAGAGACAGATAAAACTATGTGTCTGTGTGTACGTGTGTGTACGGGAGTTGTTATCCCTTTTTAAAGAACTATAGAATACTGGCAGGATTTTTTGAAATTGGAGGCTGAATTGTGTAGTGGTTATTAGCATATGTAAATTTGGACAAGTTATGAAGTAATTCTCTAAGCTTTTTTGTGAACTCATTTGTAAAATTAGGATAATAATATCTAATGCTCTTGTTGTGTATTAGAAGTTGGAAAGCATTTGAAATAGTGCCTGGTACATAGTAAGTGCTCAATAATAAATGTTATCATTGTGGCCATTATCATTCTGGTCATATTTATCTTGATTAGTATATATTTTAGGGTTTTGTCAAATGGAAAGCTTCATTTTAATTTGAGGTATCTTAAGAGGCACATGAGACTTCTTTTTAAATTTTTTCTGTTACTGATAATGTCTCTGATTTCAGTTGAATTATTTAAATCACACAATGGTCACAGGGACTCAAGGGCCTTGAGGGCAGGAACATGTTTTATTCTAATGTATATCACCTGCTGGGTAGAACTTTATTCAGAGCAAGTGCTCAGCAAATTTGGACAGAGCTCTGGCATCTGGATTTAGTTTCTCACTTGCGTGGGGTTATACTAGGTTCACTTTTTGGGCTCAGGATTTCTAAGGTCCTAAAGCTAGAACTGGAGGCAAAAAGACCTGAGAATTGAGTTCCGGCTCTTCAGTTCTGGTCCAAGGCGTGTGGGGCTTCCTGGTCACACATCCCTCCAAATCTCTAGTCTTTAAGTGTTTGTTCAACACTTAATGAAGGCATGGGGAAAATGATTGTAATGAAAATATATTGTATTTACAGCTTCACTGATTTATTTACTTTGCCCAAGGCAGGATCAATGTTCTGGGGGTAAAATTAGTGAAAGTTGCTCTATTTTAGTTTTTCTTGTAGACTGTGTGTGTGTGTGTTCTGAATCAAGTAGTTGGGCTGTGTATTAAGAGATTCACATATTAGATAATAAAATCTCTCAATTGCTTGAGTCAGAGCACCAGCCATGCTTATTTGATTTCAGCATTTTAGGGGGCAGTAACTGTGGGTTACTCCAACAAGATAGATGAGGATTCTGGGGAGGCTCTCTTTGTGTGGGTGGGTGAGTGGGTGGGGAATGGGACAGGCTTTTAACTACCTGAGAGCGCTGTTTTTACATTTTGCTAGTTACATAAAGGATTGCATGATGAAATTTGATTTGACTGGTGCATATTACCCCAGTAACTTTTTATTTAGCACTCGGAAGAAATTAGCTCCTAAGGAATTGGCCTATTGCCCTGAGGCTGATTTGCCTCGGGCTTTGCCACTTACCAACTGCATGGTTTGGGGTGAGTTATTTTAACCTCTCTGAGCCTCGGTACCATTATCCTTAAAGAGTAAGACAGGAAGAAGGGAAGAAAAGAGGTCACACCAGCCACGTCTTTTCTCTTTGTTGGTTGACCGTAGGCGTTCCTGGAACTGCCACTTCTCTGCTTTCTTCTCATTGGCCAGAAGTGAATCACATGAACATTGCTTGCCGAAAAGGGTACGGGAGAAGTATGTACTTCACTTTTCTGTTCTTTTTGGTGGCTCCTGGTGCCACCTTTCCCCCTCTTTCAAGCAAAAAGGTGATTGATTGGGGGTATTAGGCTGCTTCTAGGAATTTCTGTGTGTGAGAAGTACTGTTACATTAAGCATGTGGCAGAACCTACCTACACGCTTAGTAAGTCGTAGGCGTGTGGAAAATAATGTATTTTCTCATGTCTGTTACACTGTGGATTGCTAGATGCTTTAATAGTGTTTTAGGAGAAAATAAAGAGTAAATCCAGATTTAATATGGCTATTATTTTAGGATGTATCTCATTTTCAAAAATGTTAAAAGTGAAAAAAATACATATCCTGTAATTGAGGAGCTGTGAAAGTAGATATGATGAACCTGGAAATTTAATTTTTTTTCCTTAGATGATATTTTAAAGTAGGGCATAAACATTACGTGATTTCAACTATTCAGAGATAAAACAGATGTTCCTTTTCAAGGATATATACTTGGAATGTAATAATTGGGGGGAAATATTTTAAGATTAATTTTGCAAGGCTGCCAAAATATATATTTTTATATAATAAAAACAAGAATAACGTAGAGAAAGACTTGCATTTATTTAATAAAAACAGCATTGAAAAATTTCTGAATAAATCACTTATAGATGCAAAGGGCATTGTTAAAGACATTAAAAAAAAAACCACCCCAAAACATAAAAACCATCCTGGGTCAGACTCCTGATCTACCATAGTATGTACTGTGGGAGGGTACTATTGTCAACTCCACAGGTTAAATGCTTGTCCCTAATTCCGACTGTCCTAATCAATACTGTTTATTTGTATTTCAGTTCAGTTAATGAGTCAGATCGGGTACTGGTGATCTAAGACTAATGTCAACTATCTTCAGTGCAAATCTCCTTAAGAAAATATTGGGTTCTTAACATTTTTATATAATAGCCAATTTATTTTCTCATTAACTAATTTTACTTAATTTCTCAAAATTTTTCTCTTCGTGCAAGAGTTTGTATGTGTCACATTTTTTGTGGTGTATGTGTTAATGTTCATGCCACCCCCATGCTGTCTTCTTAAATAGGTGTTAATACTCCTAAAACAAAAGAAAACTAAAACTAAAAATCCAGATTTGTGGAGGGTTGTGTTCTGAGCTGGAAGCCTCAGTGAATTAATTACATAATGTGCATAATGTAATTTTAATAAAACAGCATAATGCCATCAGCAGTGGTTGTAAAATGCAGTATTCAGATACATTATACATGAAATATGCAGCATCCTTTATCAGTCGCTTCCTCACAGTCTAAATTCGTGCCAGTCTGTACACACGTACACTCACACATACATACACATGCATACACACATACACACACGTGTACAGACATGTAAACACATACATAAGCACATGTAGTTTCCACATATATAAAAATACATATTTTTATATAAAAGTATATTTTAGAAGGTTATGAAACAGCTTTAGAGAAGAAAATATATAGCCATAAATAAATAGAGACCCAGCTAAGCGATCTGGCTGGGAGATGTCTGATTCAAAAAAAGTAGCCATTTGGTTCTATTATCACTTCCTATGCACTACACAGATGTAAACTCTTTGGTTTAGTTGGCAAAGAAGTTTATTAGGTTAGAAATCAGTTCCTTAAATTACAGTCTGCTAAAATGCAGTGCAGTTAAAGAAACAGTGTCTGAATTAGAGGGTCAACTATTACAGTTTTCTGAAAAAGACCCTGGACGCTTACGATGATAGGGTGAGTTAATTCTGTTTCTCTGGGTGAGGTCTCACTGTGAGGACACAATGTACCACTTTGGCTGAGATGCAGTTTCCAATAAATATGGAAATTATGGCTTCCAGTGCTGGGCGCCCCCCCCCCACCCCGTATGAAATCTCACAGGAAATAGCTTGAAACTATGTGATAGGTTTGAAATTAATTCCTGTCCCCCTCCCTGAAGTAACCAACCTCTATTTACAAGATGTACATTATTTCATGGCCATCCAGAAAGATGAGAAAATGGAGTCCTATTTTGTAGAATGAGACTGCAGTGATAAAAATCTCCTCGTCTGTACATGGTCATGAGGGGATGAGCTGAATAAAGCAGGCTCTGATTTTGTGAGTTGGGCAAAGTGGCCTGTGCTTTGGTAAGTTAAAGAGCTGCTCTTTGACCCGTTTTCCTGCTCCTGCTCTTTCTTTGGCTTCCTCTAATGATGCTCAGCAGAGAACTGTGATTGGGCTGTTTCCCTTTGCCAGATAAGGAGAGTTGTGTAACGATGGATTTCAAACTGAAAAGCATCGTCCTCAACCCTGTAAAATCCTGGTAGGACAAAGGCGAAACGTGCCTGCCATTTTCAGACTTGTTTGTTGAGGAACGGTTAGAGATTCATTACGTTACTTGGGTCGGCTTTCCAATCTGCTGACCCCAGGTTGTGGTGAAGGAAAGCACAGCGTTTATTGTAAGGCAGCAGGCAAGGCATCCAGGGCAGTTAGTGCTCAAAATACCCCTGAACTCCTTGATGGGTTTCAGGAAAGCATTTTTTTATTTTTTTCGGTATGCGGGCCTCGCACTGTTGTGGCCTCTCCCGTTGCGGAGCACAGGCTCCGGACGCGCAGGCTTAGCGGCCATGGCTCACGGGCCCAGCCACTCCGCGGCATGTGGGATCTTCCCGGACCGGGGCACGAACCCGCGTCCCCTGCATCGGCAGGCGGACTCTCAACCACTGTGCCACCAGGGAAGCCCAGGAAAGCATTTTTAAAGGTACAGTGAGAGAGGAGAGTCACGTGGCAGGGTGTGTGATCAGTTCGTGCACAGTTCTTTGATTGGTTGATCGTGAGATAGCAGGGCGGTATCACAGGGGTTAACACTATCAGTCCTCAGGCTCCAGGAGATCTGGGGCCTCTGTGCTCATGGCCATCAGGTAAAGTCTTCTATCTGGTGGGGGTTTTAGCATCTGTAAAACAACTCAGGAATTGTGCATCAGAGACAGTTTTCTAGGTACTTCGGAGATGGGGAGAGGGGTTATCCCCAGAAGGCCCCATGGGTCCTGCTTCTTTACAGTTATACAGTGAATGTTGGGGGATGACGTTATTAAGAGTAGGGAGAGACAGGAGGTGTTTTGAAAATCTCTGTAGAGAAAGCAGAGACGCTCAGCATTTGTGAGTGGATTCTTAAAGGACTTGAATTCAAATGTGGCAACTGCCCACTGAGATCAGAAAAACCCAATCTGAACCTCCTCAGAATTTGCCTCCTGTTCCATGGGTATCTGAGAATAGGGAGGGTTCTGGGTTGGCCCGGCCTCTGCTGGCTGTCCGTGGGCTGTGGGGCTTCATGGGGCAAGGGCTTGTGCTAGTGACCTTTTACTCCCCTCAGGACCGGTTTTTCCGAGGATCCTCCTTAACTTTCTGTATTACCTGCGGTAGATTGTCTGTTCTCTTTCAGTTGTGCTTCCAGGGTTGAAAAAGATGCAGAGATTAATCCTGCTTTGTTCATTTCTAACCAAAGGAAAAGGAATTTTGTAAAGATTTAGTAGATTAGTAAAAACAAATACTTGTGTGCAATATTTTGAACTCTTGGAAAATTGGTTCTGAATAAATTTAATCCTCATACAAGGATTGTGCCAGGATTGGAATTCTATGAAAGATGAGGGGCTGTGAGCTGAGTCCCCTGGGCTTTACGTCGACGTGCTTCCAAGCGGCACCATTAGAAAGCTTGTGCTGTTCTCCATAAAGTTAGAACCATATAAAAGTTTTTTTCCTCTCCAGCCCCTTTCTTTCCAGTTTCCCCCTCTGGTGCCAAGACCACAGAGAAGTGCTGGTTGAGTTAGGCCTGGGAGGTCCCCGTGTAGCTGTCTAGGCTCCTGTGGGCCTGGGAGAGACTCTGGCTCAGACTTGTGTTTGGAGTAGGACTGAGCTGGGGTGGCCTTCCCTGGAGAACTGGGGGGATTCCGAACTCAGGTCTGGCTGCTCACCGCTCAAAAATCAGTACTCGAGAGAGAGGCAAATGTTGGTAGAAAGGAAAGCTGCTTTTAATCAGAACGCTGGCGATCTGGGGAGAGATGGTGGACTCAGTGTCCCCCCACAAAACCACCTCCAAAGATTCTGCTCAGCCAGGAAAGTTTTTAGAGAGAAAAAGGGAAGTAACCTCAGTTAATCATTGAGATGGGGGGGTCAGAGTTGTCCCCATCCGCCTCTCTGCAGGCATGTGGACTTCTTGTGATCTTTCCTTAGATGCTACCTTGTTCACACAGTTTGTTCCTGAGGTTACTGAAGGGGAAGCTAGGGAAGAGATCTCGTCTCTTAGTGAGAGCTTAGGGAAGAAGCTTAGGGAAGAGATCTCTGTTAATTAGTTATTCTATTTGATCTATGGAAAGAACCAACAAGTTAGGCAAGGTATTACGTGATCAAGAGATTTGAAAGGTGTGCTGGGGCTGGAGTTGAGTAGAGCATCGGGGTGCCTGGTTTAAGGTTAGTGACAAGACAAAAGAGGCCTCCTGCAGAGACCCCTTTCTTGCAACCAGCTCTTTGCTGCCAAAAAAGCTGCTTACAGGGGCAACCTGTACTAGGAACCCTGGGTCGTGCTGGGAACTCTTCCTGATTGGATTGGCCTGGGCACACCTGTGTCCCTTATACCCAGGCCCCCCACCCCACTTCCTGTGTGTCTCTAAGATCAGCCCTTCTCCTTCCTGCCTCCTCATGAAACCCGACACTGTTCCACTGCCCAGCCTCGCCACAAGCTGTGTCCAGCCCACAGAGGGCAGCCGGGACCGATGGCCCCCAGCTGCTGCGGGACAGAGCCAGTCCTGACACACCAGCCCTTGATGGAGGGAAGACTGAGCTGGGCACAGAGGGGTGAGGGAGACTGTGCTCAGCTGGGATGAACGTGATTTATTTCATGATCAGTCTTAACAAGGTTTTGGTTGGCTTGTTACCATGTCTGCTTTTCAGAGAATTTGGGTGGAGGAAGCTGGACTGTTCTGAACATCCATTTTGGAGTGTGATTGTCCCCTTTAGATTTGTTGAATAAGTAGGAATGCCACAGTATAGGATCATTTTTACTAAGATTATATTTGCGATAGGAGCCTCATAACAAAAATTCGTGGCCTTCAAGAGTTTCCAGAGGTGGCCATAGAGAGTGTTGGGATGAGAAAACCGAGGCCCTGGAAGCTTAGGTGATGATGCTCAAAGCTAAGCGGCAAGTTGTTATACTGGAGCCTGGGCAGCCTAGGCTGACGGTCTGCCTGCTTTCCCAGAGTCAGCGTCCCACGAGTCCATGAAACAGTTGTTAACCACAGACTTCAAGTGCAAAATTTCACCTTTGAGGAGATTCCATCATTTGAAATTGGATGTGATGTTATGCTACTCCTACCAATAGGAGACCCTTTTGTAGTGTTTGCTGTGTGTCCCTATAACTTGCGTGGCCCTGGGCATGGTTCCCAGTCCCAGTGGTACATTGTCAGCCCATTTGATGTTAACCCTTCTCGATGTTAACCTTCTTAGTAACAGCAAACCTTCTGTGTCTTGACTTCCCAAACCTCAGGTGGCCTGAATGTGGTCCAGGTCAGAACTCTCTTCTTATTCAGTCGTTTGGTCTCTCTTGTAGGATCGAGGCCCAACTAACTCCACTGGCTGCACCAGTGGCTATGCTGGGGAGAAGTCCAGCCCAGGGACAGGGCCCTGCTGCTTCCCCATTGACAGATAAGTGTCTGTGGACCATTGCAGGACGGCTTCCAAGGACTGCCGGGCCTCTTTCTGCATGTGGCCCTGGGTCCTGGGACTCCCTAGTTTTCTTTTGTCCCGAGTAGAGGTCAGCGTGCGCATTATGCTTTCCCCACTCTGCACACATGCACTTGCTCCCGCGGCAAGTCTAGTACAAGTTCTGGCCCCTCCTTTGCTGGCTTATCTCGCTATAAGTAGCTGACAAGATCCAACAGAATCCTGATATACATCACATTTTTCTGATATTGGGTATCTTTAAACGTATTCTCAGCTCTCACATGTGGAAATTATAGAAGGTATATGGATTGAATATGTGGGCTGGCCAAAAAGTTCGTTTGGGGTTTTCTGTAACCTGTTACATCTTTTAGGCCAACCCACGATTTCCACGTTTAAAGTAAAGAGTGGCAGGTGTTCTTCTAGCGCATTTATCTCTGTCAAAAGACCAAAAATATATCATATATTCACTCTCTTTATATTACATTTTCTGGAAGTTTTTTTTTTTTTTTTTTTAACAGGGAACGTCACTGGAAACCGAGTTGTTAGTTCAGTTGCAACTTGGTTTTTAAGAGTGGGCATTTGTTCAAACAAAGAAATGCTTATCAGTGGAAATGATCACTGTGATAAATTGCCTTAGCTTCCCCGCTTAACCTGTTATTTCCTCGTGGCGCAAAAATCCCAGTTTTAAGTTTGAAAAAAATTAGGCTGAAGGTCTTTCCCAGCAGAGCTTCCGTTTCCCACTGATAATTTACAGAGTTTTTCTCTGGTACCCCTTCTGGGACTCTATCCTCTTTCATCACTTCATAGGTATTAATCTCCTGTTTATTCCCCACTGTCTATCTTTATTTCCACTCAGATTTTGGTCTCTCTGTATTGTCATGCTGCTTTTCATTCCTTTCTCTCCCCTTGGTCCTGATCTTCAGAGCAGCTGTCATTGAAATGTTCCCTGTTCTCTGCACACATACACAGTATATGGGTATTTGGTCCTTGGGAGAATAAGCGCCCTGGAGAGCCGCCATGCTTGATTAGTAAGTGGCAGATACACCACTGCGGTGTAGAAAAGTTCTAACGGTTGTGTTTGCCCACATACGCCTTTTGTGTTTATGGCCTCTTTTGTCCATTAGCAGTGTTGTATTATGTTTTTGGACTTGACTTTTATTTGCAAAATAACACATTTATAGTGTCATCTGGCTGATAGGCCCTGACACAGCCTCTCCCAACTTTCCATTTAAGTATCAGTGGTGACACAGAAAAAGATAAAGACGTGATACCAGTGGAAAATAAGACGGATAGCCTTTTGCAGGATTCCCGAAGGAATTTCTACGGATTACGAGGCTGATAGAGCTGAACTGAGGAGAAAAGTTGTTGACCAGCATTGGATTTCTGTACCAGTAGAAAGCCTGAGCAGCTCTCTCCTGTGGGTCATGTGCTTTTTGACATGTTCAAAATGCCATAGCAGATGAGAGTTCCCTGCTGGCCTAGTGGTTAGGATTCTGGGCTTTCACTACTGGGGCCCGGGTTCAGTCTCTGGTCGGGGAACTGAGATCCCGCAAGCCGTGTGGCGCAGACAAAAAAAAAACTGTAGCAGAGCTTCTCTGCACCACATTTTTATATATCTTCATAGACTGCAATTCCCAGTAGTTTACTGTCCTTTTTTAGTGGGTGGTGCAGAAGGGGAAGAATAAAATCCATCCCAGGTGGTGAAGTCCCTTCCCCATGTAACACACCAAGGATTGTAGCTTTTCTGTCACTCTGTGTTTGCTGGGGTTTGGGGGTAGAGAAATATGCAAGGAGAAAAAAAGAAATCTCACCCCAATCACTTAGGGTAGTCCAGGATGAATGCTAGCTAAACCCTAAAAGTTTCCAGACTAACTTGTACCATAAGGTGAAACTCAGAAGGGGATTCAGAAACCACCACCCCAGGGGCATTGCCAGCCAGGAGCTCACACATATTATCTGTTGGCCAACTAAGTATGAATAATTTTCTCCCATTTAGAGAGTAAATAAACACTTAGAAACCCCAAATAGTAGTCCAGGAAAAGATAACGTTAATAGCGACTAGGTGTTGCTTTCAAGATTTTTAATAAAACATATAAGTTGTATATGAACACAATATTACAGTAGATAAATAAAACAATGTACAAATACTTAGGTTCACAGTTACAGTCTTTCTTTTTACTCTCTAATTTCACTTACCTCCCCAGAAGTAAATATAATTACCCTTTTAGTGTCTGCCCTTCTAAGTATTTTTTATACACACACATACTACCCCTCCCCCCCATACACACACGAAGACATACTTTAAAATAGAAAGAGCATTATGTTCGTCATATTGTTCTCAAACTTACTCTTTATTTAATAATATACAGTAGTCCTCTTTATCTGTAGGGGAGACATCCCAAGGCCCCCAGTGGATGCCTGAAACCTTGGATGGTACTGAACCCTCTCTATATTGTTTTTTCCTATACATACATGCCTATCATAAAGTTTACTTTATGAATTCGGCACAGTAAGAGACTAAAAATAATAATAAAATAGGACGATTATAACAATATACTGTAATAAAAGTGTGAATATGTGTGTCTGTCTCTCAAAATACCTTTTTAAAAAAATATTCTTTTCCATTATGGTTTATCATAGGATACTGAATACAGTTCCCTGTGCTCTACAGTACGACCTTGTTTATCCATTCTACATATAAAAGCTTCCATCTGCTTACCCCAGCCTCCCACTCCATCTCTCTCCCAACCCCCTCCCCCTTGGCAGCCACCCAGTCTATTCTTTATGTCAGTGACTCTGTTTCATAGATAGATAGGTTCATTTGTGGCATATTTTAGATTCCACATATAAGTGATATCATATGGTATTTGTCTTTCTCTTTCTGACTTAACTTCACTTGGTATGATAATCTCTAGTGACATCCATGTTGCTGCCAATGGCATTATCTCATTCTTTGTTATGGCTGAATAGTATTGCATTGTATATATGTACCAGATACGCTTTATCCATTTATCTGTCGATGGACATTTAGGTTGTTTCCATGTCTTGGCTGTTGCGAATAGTGCTGCTATGAATATAGGGGTGCGTGTATCTTTTTGAATTATAGATTTCTCTGGATATATGCCCAGGAGTGGGATTGCTGGATCATATGGTAGTTCTATTTTTAGTTTTCTGAGGAACCTCCATACTGTTTTCCACAGTGGCTGCACCAACTTGCATTCCCACCTACAGTGTAGGAGGGATCCCTTTTCTCCACACCTTCTCCAGCATTTGTTATTTGTAGACTTTTTAATGTTGGCAGTTCTGACTGTGTGAGGTGGTACCTCATTGTAGTTTTGATTTTTCAGAATATCTTATCGTGCACATTTAATGCCTTTTTCGTCTTAACTAAGTGCTTATCATTCACTGTGGCTGTAACTTTTGCAGTTGAGGTGCAACAGCAAAACTAGCACGAATTTCTTTTTTCCTCCTTCACAATTTCACAGAAGATTTGTTCTTACCATAGATCTTAGCAACCTCAGCATATGATTTTTTTTCTTTCCTTATTAGTCAAGAACTTTCACATTTTCACTTAAAGGAAGCACTTTATGGCTTCTCTTTGGCTCATCTGAATTGCCAGAATCACTACTCTTGTGCTTCGGGGCCATTATTAAGTAAAAAGAGGGTGGTGACTTGAACACAAGCACTGTGATATTGCAACAGTTGATCTGATAACTGAGACAGCTACTAAGTGACTAACAAGTGGGATACTCTGGTCAAAGGGATGATTCACGTCCCGCATGAGACAGATCAGGATGGCATGAGATTTCATCATGTTACTTAGAATGATGTACTATTTAAATCTTACGAATTGTTTATTTCTGGAATTTCCCATTTAATATTTTCAGACTATATTGACTGTGGGTAACTGAAACCTCAGAAAGCAAAACTGCACATAAGGGGGGGACTACTGTATCTTAGAGATTTTTTCCCATATTATTACATGTAAATCTACTTCATTCTACTTAACAGCTATACGATATTCCACCGTATGGGCACGCCATAGTTTATCATTCCCCTGAGGCAGATTTTTACGTGGAATCCAGTATGGGCTTATTACAAACAATGGTACAATGACCTGCCTTGTATCTTTATGTACATGTGTAAAAATGTCTGTGGGACAGAGTCCTAGAAGAGGAATTGTTGGATCAAATGGTGCACGCATTTTACATTTGGACAGATGTGACAAACTTCTTCTAAAATAACTACCAATTTCCTTTGTCATCAGGGGTCTATGAAAGTGCTAATTTCCCACATACTTATACCAACACCAAACATTATCAAACTTAAAAATTTTTATTTAGGAAGGCAGATCACTTGCAGTGCTGTGATTAGTAGTGAAAGTCAGTACCTTTTCACATGTTTACCAGTGTAAACATCTTTAATAATCATAAAATTTAAATTTTACGTTTAAAATCTAAGAGAATTTTTATTTTGAAACTTGAATTATTGACTGTGAAATTCATTTGGAAGAATAAATGGGTGAGCTACTTAAAATTTTGAGGAAAAGAAAAGGTAAATGGTAGTGGAGGAAAGAATACTTGCCTTACAAGATTCCCTCAGTAAACTAAGAATCATCAGGTAACACAGTGGTGCAACTACAAGGGCTTTAAAAGATCCAGTAGGAAAAAAAAAAGATCCAGTAGATGAAATAATTTAGTATATGATAAAAATGGTATCAAAATCAATGAAGAATCAAATGATTTCTCAAAAATGAAAATCATCTATTTATCATTTATTAAAATCATTTATACAGCTTAATATATATGTGATTTTGGACTTGGGAAGGTATACTAACTATACAAAAGAAAAAATTCTAAAGCAAAAGACATATTTTAATGTACTAAATTTAAACATTTCTGAATTGTAAAAAATAAATGCACCATATACAGAATCAACTGGCTCTGAAAACTGGGGAAAATATTTGCAACAAATATGACAGACATAAGGTTAATATCATCAATAGTTAAAGGAATTTCCCAAATTCATAAGAAAAAGAAACCCTAACACCTCAATAGAAAAATGAACAAAGAGCATGAATAAATAAAATGTAAATTCTCCCCCGCTCAGGCTGCTCTAGGAAGAGCAAACGGCTGATGGAAGTTGGGTGTTACAAAGTAAGCTGACAAATGAGTTCTTCTTTTTTGTAAAGGTACTGCTGTTTGTCTTGTCGGCAGTGGAAAACATTCTTGTTTTAAAGAATGTAATATTGGAAGGCATTGTACATTTTTACAATCAAATAACTTACAAGATCTATTATGGAAAATAAAATGGCTTAAAAGTACTTTATTGAGAGCAATATGTAATCAGATACAACACAATCACAGTGTGATGAAACTATTGAGTTGCCTAAATTTTGGTGATAGATAGATGATAGATAGATAGACAGAAAGGTACTTACATATAGATAATTGTGTTGCCAATTTTGTTTTAAAGATACTATTTCCTTACAGCATGGAATCTCTTTTATTTGTCCTAAAATAAATTAGCAAGTAACGCTTCCTGCAAAAAATGTCGCACACCGTTCCGCTGACTCACACTCTCATCTTGGCCCTTACTACTCCAGTGGTGAAAAGAGACAGGATACAGACCAGAGGAAGCACACACATGACTCAGTTTCCCTGGTTCCCAGCAGCTCTTCTAAGGAACAGAGGAAGCAACTAGTTCTTGGTCTAAGCCGGAGGAGCCTCAGGCTTGCCTCGTCACACTACTGCACAGGATATAAGTACCCTAAAGAGAACCCCAACATTGTGTTGCTAGAAGGATGCAGAATTTGCAAACTCTTTTCAATGCCACGGCCAAGAGTTAACTTGGCCCTGACCCACACCAGTGTTTCCTGCTCTAGGAGGGAGCCTTGTGCTATTAGTAGCTGCAATCCAGTAGTCCAAATTCTAGCAGTCTGCCCTAAGGGGAAAAAAAAAAAAATCAAAGATTTATGTTAAAAAATATGTATTGCAGTATTATTAAAAACAGCAAAAACTTATAAACGTATCCTCAAATAGAAGAATGTTTAAATAAATTATGGCACCTTCATAGGGCTTCCCTGGTGGCGCAGTGGTTGAGAGTGCGCCTGCCGATGCAGGGGACACGGGTTTGTGCCCTGGTCCAGGAAGATCCCACATGCTGTGGAGCGGCTGGGTCCGTGAGCCATGGCCGCTGGGCCTGCGCATCCGGAGCCTGTGCTCCGCAACGGGAGAGGCCGCAACAGTGAGAGGCCCGCGTACCGCAAAAAAAAAAAAAAAATTATGGCACCTTCATAAGGTAGAATATTATTATAGCCATTAAAGACTCATGTTTTTAAAGACCATTTAACCAAATGGGAAAACCCATTATTATGTTAAGTGGATAAAGCAGGGTTCCAAATGGTGTTTATTATAGTCTAAGCCCATTTTATAAAGAGAAGAAAATAATAAGTGCATAGGAAGAAACTAGAGTGGACTACTCCAAAGAAAACGTAAGAGTAGTTTATAGCTAGATGGTATTATGTAGAGTTATATTTTTATACATTTCTCTTTGCCAAAGTATTCTACTGTGAGCAAATACTATCAGAAGTCTGTATACACACACACACACACACACACACACACACACACACATATCTTTATATACTACTTTGACATCCGCAAGGAGTTAATCCTTTTCTGTGCATGTGTTTCTTTGTAGAGAAAAGAAGGAGCTTCATCTTTTGAATTAAACAAAATAAACAAAACCTGTTTTAGGGACTATGTATTAATGGCAATACGCTTTAACTGGGGAGAGGGTGTTTTAATTATATTCCTGTTGTAAATGATATTTTATTGCTGCCCTATTCTTGGGATATTCTGTTCCCACTGTTGTTGAAATAGCACTTAAGGACTATGAGGCAAAAATGTTCAGAAAATAAAGGTGCGATATAATCAAATGCAAGGGCTAAACAACTGAAAATGGATACTCATCTAACAAAATCCCGCACTTGTGTGTCAGTGGAGGCTCAGTAGGGAAGCTGGACTTCTACCTTCACTTGGCAATAATGAGATTGTATCATCCCTATCCCTATCAGAAAGCCTATTAAAATAGAAGGTTTAAATAAGATCCAGTGTCTCAGAGCGTAATACAAATATGTTCAGGTTTTAATTGAAAATCAGTCTTCGTACCCAGAACCGGGAATATCTCAGGTAGTATGAAAAAAGGTAATCTGTTTATGCCAACATCGAGATGACAGTCAGAATTATCTAACAAGGATTTTAAGGCAGTCGTGATAAAAGCGCTTCAGTAAGCAACTACAAACACTGTTGAAATAAATGAAAACACTAGAAAGCTCCAGCAAAGAAATAGAAAGCCTCAACAAGGAAACGTAAAATATAAAGTACAACCAAGTAGACATTTTAGAACTGAAAATACAAAAACCAAAATAAAAATCTCAGTGGATGTGCTGAGCAGAAGAATGGAGGGGATAGAAGAAAGAATCAGTGAACTGGAAGACAGAATGAGAAAAATTAACCCAATGTGAACAACAGAGGGAAAATAGAATGGGAAAAAAGTTCTCAATGAATAGAGGATCAGGGACCTGTGGAATTATAACAAAAAATCTAATATTCATGACATTGAAGTACCAGAAGGAAAGGAGAAAGAGAGTGTGCTGAAAAAAACTTGAAATTATAATGGCAAAAAAAAAAAAAAAGATACAGTGGCTGAAAGCTTCCTAAATTTGGCAAGAGACATAAACCTACAGATTCAAGAAGCTGAACAAATCCCCCAAAGAATAAACACAGATCCACACCACCACACATTACAATTAAATTTCAAAACTATGATGCGTCTTGAAAGCAGCAAGAGAAAACAACCTTTTACCTACAGGAGCAAAATAATTAAAAGGGCAGATTTCTCATTAGAAACAATGGAAGCCAGAAGGAAGTGGCACAATATTTTTCATGTGCTCAAAGAAAAGAACTGTCAACTGATAGTCCTAAACCCAGTAAAAATATCTTTCAGGAATGAAGGTGAAATCAAGACATTTGCAGAATAAGGAAAACTAAGAGAATTAGACCCCAGTTGACCTGTCCTACAAAAGTGGCTTGAGAAATTTCTCTGAACAGAAAGGAAACAATAAATAAAAGGGATTCAGGGCACTCAGAAAAGAAGAACTAACGTGGTAAGCAAAAATATGGGTAAATATATTAGATTTTCTTCTCTTGCATTTTCCAAATTGTGTTCAGTAGTTGAAATGAAAATAACACTGTGTGATATAGCTTCTAAATTAATGTAGAGGAAATATTGATTACACTTTAAATAGGGAAGGTAAAGAGACATAAAAGTAGGTAAGTTTTCTTTATTGCACTTGAACTGGTAAAATGATGCCACCAATAGACTGTGGCAAGTTAGGTATATACGTAATACCTAGAGAAGCCATTGAAAAATTATACAGAGAGATACATTCAACAACACTACAAATAAATCAAAATGGAATTCTACAGTGTTCATCTCACTTACTTGAAGCACAAGAAAAACATAGAGAAATGAAAAACAGAACAAACAGAATTAAAAATAAGATGGCAGAAGCCCTAATATATCAATAATTACATTAATGCAGATAATCTAAAAATATCAAGTAAAAGACAAATTGTCAGGATGGATTAAAAAACAAAAAACAACTATATGCTGTCTACAGGGAACTCACTTCAAATATAACAATATAGGAACATTGAAAGTTAAAGGACAGAAAAATATGTATCATGTCAACATTGATCAAAGGAATTCAAGGTTGTAACATCAGATAATGTAGACAAAGAAAATCACCAGAGAAAGAGCTGAACTTTATATAATGATAAAAGGGCTAATCTACCATGAAGATATAGCTGTCCTAAATGTGACTGCAGCAAACAACAGAGCTACAAAATATGTGTAAAGAAAAAAACTGATAGAGCTGAAGGGAGAAATATGCAAATCCAAAATTACAGTTGGAGATTTCAACATCCCGTTCTCAACAGTTGACAGCATAACTACACAGAAAATCAGCAAGGATATAGAAGAACTCATAACACCATTAACCAACAAATCAGCAGGATCTAATTGACATTTAGAAACTACTCCACACAACAGCAGAATACACATTCTTTTCAAGTGCCCATGGAACAGATACCAGAAAGACTATGTACTGGGTCATAAGACAAACTTAACAAATTTAAAGCAATTGAAATTATATAGAGTATGTTCTCTGACCCCAATAGAATTAAACTAGAAATCAATAACAGGAAGATAACAGGATGATCTCTTAACACTTTGAAACTAAGCAACATAATTCTAAATAATCCACAGGTCAAAGAGGAAGTATCAAAGGAAAATAAAAAATACGTTGAACTAAATGAAAATGAAGATACAGCATAACATTTTGGGGCAGCAGCTAAAGCAGTTTTGAGAGGGAAATTCATAGGACTAAATTCATATAAAAATGAGGAAAGTCTTAAATCAGTAATCTAAGTTCCCCCCTCAAGAAGCTGGAAAAAGAACAGCAAACTAAACCCAATGCAAGTAAAAAAAAAAAAAAAAAAAAAAAAAGGAAATAATAAGGGTGAAAGTCAAAATCAGTGAAATTGAGAACAGAAAAACAGAAAAATCAAAGAACGAGGAACTGCTTCTTTGAAAAAATCAATAAAATTGACGAACCTCCAGCAAGACTGACAAAGAAAAAAAGAGAGAAGATAGAAATAACTAGTATCAGGAATGAAACAACAGATATCACTACAGACCCTGCAGGCTTCAAAAAGAAATAAAGGTGATACTATGAACAGTCTTACCTACATGAAGTTGGCAGCTTAGATGGAATAGACTAATTCCTTTAAAAACACAAAATAATACAACTCACCCAATATGATGTAGATAATTTGAATAGCCCTGTAACTATTAAGGAAATAGTATTCATAACTTTAAAACTCCCACAGAAGGAATCTCCAGGCACAGTTGATTTTTTTCTGGAGAGGTCTATTGCACATTTAAAGAATAATTAATACCAATTCTGTAGTCTCTTCCAGAAAGTAGAAGAGAACTCTTCTCAGTTCATTGTGGGATGCTAGCATTGCCCTGATACCAAAACCAGACAAAAACAATACAAAATAGAAAACTATATACCAATATTTCTCATATAGAGATGCAAAAATCCTTATCAAAATAGTAACAAATAGAATTCAACAATATATGTAACAATTGTAAGCCATGACCTGGTAGGATTTATTCCATGGAAAAATAGCTGGTTCAGTATTTGAAAATCCATCCATGTAATCCACTATATTAATAAGTTAGAGAAAACACATGACCATATCAATTGATACAGAAAAAGCATTTGACAAAATTCAACACCTATTCATGGTATTAAAATCTCATTAAAAAATAGGGATAGAGGAGCTTTCCCAATTTGATATGTGACAATCTACAAAAAAAACCTACACAAAACTTTACAGTTAAAGATGAAAGGCTGAATGCTTTCTCCTTATGATTGGGAACAAGGCAAGGATATCCACCCTCACCATTCTTACTCAACAGAGTACTATAAAGTGAGGAACAAAAAACACATGGATTGGGAAGGAAGAAATAAAACTGCCATTATTTACAGGCAACGTGGTTGTATATATAGAAAATCACAAAGAATCTATGTTTTTAAAAAACCCTAGAACTAATAAGTGAGTTCAGGAAGATCACAGGATGCAGCTAAACATACAGTCAGTTGTATTTCTGTATACTAGCAATGGACACATTGACCCAGAAATTCAGAAATACAACACTGCTTACAGTTGCTCAAAAGAAGAGAAGTGTTTAGGTGTAAATCTAACAAAACCTACAAGACTTGTATACTAAAAGCTACACAATACTGATGAAAGACATAAAAAAAGATTCAAACAAATGGAAAGGCATACCATGTTCATGGAGTGGAAGATGTCAGTTATCCTCAAGCTGATATATAGGTTTGCTAGCAATTCCTATCAAAATCACAGGGACCATTTTGTGGCTATTGACAAGATTATTCTAAATTTTATATAAAAAGGCAAAAGAACTAGAATAGTTTAAACAATTTTGAAAAAAGCAGCATGAGAGGATTCAATCTACCCAGTTCCATGACTTATTATATAGACACTATAATCAAGACTGTGGTTTTGGTGGAGGGATAGATGCATAAATCAATGGAGGAGAATTGAGACCCCAGTCAAAGACCCATACAGATGTACACAATTGACTTTTGACAGAGGTGCAAATGCAATTCATTGGAGGCAGGATACCTTTTTTAACACACAGTGCTGGAGCAATAACATTTATAGGTGAAAAATGAACCTCAATCTTAGTTTCACACCTTATACAAAAATTAACTCAAAATAGATCGTGGAGTTAAGTACAAAACTGTTAGAAAAAACTAGGATGAAATCTCTGGGATCTAGGCATAGACAAAGAGTTCTTAAACTTTATGCCAAAAGCATGATCCACAAAAGAAAAAATAAATAAATCAGAATTTTTCAGATTTCATTAATATTAAATTGTTTTGCTCTGCCAAAGACTCTGCTGGGAGAATAAAAATATAAGCTATAGACTGGGAGAAAATGTTTGCAAACCACTAATCTGAGAAAGAACTGCTATCCTAGAGTATATAAAGAACTCTCAAAAGTCAACACTGAAAAACAATCTAATTATTAAGTTGGGAAGAGACGTGAAGAATTTCACCAAAGGGTATACGTAGGTAGCCAATAAACATGTGAAAACGATGGCTAGTATTAGTCATCATGGAAATACATATTAAAACCACAATGCCAAATCACTATACATCTATCAGAATGGCTAAATTAAAACTAGTGACAACATCAGATGCTGGCAAGGATGCAGAGAAACTAGATCACTGATAGATTGCTGGTAGGAATGTGAAATTGTACAGCCACCTTGGAAGACAGTGTGGCGATGTCTGAAAAAACTAAGCAGGCAACTAGTGTAAACTTTTGTTATCACTCAGAAATATTTAAGTACAGTTTTTATCATCTGGAACTATTTATTATAAAATGTAAGGCTTAATATTTGCGAAGACAGTGTTAGATGATGGGAAATGAAATGTATTGTATTGCACTTACGGAACAAAGTACTGGGCTGTAGTGGAAGGCACAGATCATAATGCTGCTGATTTATTTTGAGAGTCATAAAAGTCTTGGTGAGAAAAATACTGAGGAGAATTTATGATAATTAATTGGTTATCAAATTAATTTTTTATACAAGTTCCCCTGGAGGAAAAAGCATTAATTTTCAAATCACCCTGCAGGAGTTCTTGGGTAAAAACTTTCTAGGAGTCATAAAGTCTGCTTTCTTTTTACTCTTTTGGAAAGAACCCATAATTCTATTCCTATGACTTTAGCAAGAAAAAAATAAAATAAAATAAAAAATCTGCCCTTTATAGCTGATGACAGATGGGGCACCGACAAAGATGTTATTTCTATCCATTTAGAACTATTTGTTAATGATAATCCAATTCCCTTCCAGATCTTTCTCAATCATCAAATATGATGCTCTCAAATTAGTGACTTACAAGACTATGAGTAACCCATACAGGATATCTGTGTTTTCATTTCCCACATGTTCTGCTACTGTCAACTGGGCCGGTCAAGTGAGATCTACTTGGTTGGCCCTTCCTAGCTGTAATACACACCATCTTATTCCCAATGAGCCTACCTGGGACATTAATCTGCGCTCTCTGACTGCTTCACAGAGGACAGCTGTCAGAGTAGTTGAAATGATTTTCCTTTGGATTGCTTGCTTATGGTCACCCCCTTTCAACTCTACCCACAAAACAGATTACCGAGAATTCTCTAATAATATTAGTATTAACATTCATATGTGAAGATGACTGTTGACAGTGATCGATTGGATATGAATGACAGAAGAAAAATGCAGAGTTTGCAGAAAGGAAAAGAAAGTGTCTCCCCGGAAGGTGATAACCAGCATCTTTGAGAGCACTTAGGGAGTCTGTGTTTGTGAGGCCAGTGAGTTAGGAGGGTGGAAAGCAATGTGGCATTGCTGAAACTGATGAAGGAGAGCAAGGTACCATGCCAGGGGCAAGCACAGGCTCTTAGGCAAAGCTCCCAACTGCTGAGAGGTTGACTTGTTTTGCAAACTCTACAAGTAATTTGTTGTTCAGTCACATTCCATGGTCACTGGCACTATTGTGCAGAGTGGCTTCACAAAAGAAGCATTGCTAGAATGCATTAGAAATGATGATTTAAGATTGAACTCGCTCTGTTGAAATGACCTTAAATTACATGCTGCAACATTGTTTTTCCCCAAGTGGCTAAAATCACTGACTTAAGGTATTTTAAACGTCAGAAATATATATCCTTAATAAGATCGGAGAGTCAGCCATACTTCACGGAGCATCATAGGTCTTCACCATCATCTAAGTAGACCTTTGAGACTACAAGGGTCGTGCCTTGATTTCTCTCATTATAAATTAATCTGAAATGATTGATGCATTCTGACATCTGGACAGGGCTGCAGCAGATGTGTGACTGAGTCATGTTTGCAAGTTCCTTGCTTCAGATCCTTCAACGTAATTTAGCATTTAACATTTATACGTTTAGCCTGGAGGATTAGTCTTCCAAGTATTGTAATTCTTGATGCCCAGCAGATGGATCCAGGGATGCATGTGCGTATCTGGGTGAACGGATCTGAATTAAGGAAAGGCAGCTTCTTCTGGCACCAGTGTACACCAATGGGATATCATTGGTGTAAACAGGAAACATGGGACCTATTAACTCAGGTTTCCATGTGTAACACTTAGGCAGTTGGCAAGACAAAATTTATTCCAGCCCCCTCACAGGGGTGGGAGCAAGATAACAATAATAATTGTTGGCATTGCTGAACTATATTAGATATGCTGCACAATGTTACAGCAAGCCTCCCCACAACTGCAGTCACCTGAATTTGGCAGTTCACAGTCAGTTGCAATTCTTATGCTGAGTAGTATTTTATATAGATCTGTTTATTGGAAATGAGTGATTTATTTATTTTTAAATTTATTTCCTTTTATTGAGGTATAATTGACATATAACATTATGTTAGTTTCAGGTATACAACATAATGATTTGGTATATGTATGTATTGTAAAATGATCGCCACAATAAGTCTAGTTAACATCCGTCACCACACGCAATTATTAACTATCGTCACCATGCCGTACATTTATTTTTAGCATCTAAATGTGAAAGTTGTTAGTGTGCTTTCCAAGATTTTGCTTGGTTTGGTAAATCGTGAGAAGCCAAGAAGACTGAAGAGAAGACTGAACCGAGAAAAGGACCAGGGAAAAGTGGAAAATGTTTTGACAACCTGAATGTAAACAAACCAACCAAGGAACTTTGTGATCCACTTTGTAACTCTATATGTGTAGGTTACTGCTGCCCTCATGAGTATGAGTAACTAATTTTAGCCAGCAATGAGACCAAAACATTGTGAAAAAAGAAGTTGAAGCTCGAGAAAGTGATATGTTCATTCAGTGTGTGAACTAGCTCTGTTAACTAACCATGAAGAGATACACACTTTTCTTAATAGAAAATCAGTTTTCCCCAATTCCACTTAATAAACGTTGAGTAAATACTTTAGAAATATCAGTTTGAATGGGTAGCAAACCTTTAGCCTTTCTGGGGCACCTACATGATTTGCTCTCAGACTCTGTGTGTGTGTGTGTGTGTGTGTGTGTGTGTGAGAGAGAGAGAGAGAGAGAGAGAGAGAGAGGGATGGCAGGGGCAGGGGGGAGAGGCAAGTGAGCAAGTACAAACACGCACAGTTGAATACACAGCACAAGAAAAGTACTCACATGCATGGAATTAGATGGGTCTGAGTTTGGAAAAACTAGATTCCATTTATCACCTGCAAAATATCACAAAAACATTACATAAATGCCATGAGCACTTTGATGTCTGGACTCTGTCTTGATGACCAGGGCAGGTGGTTGATATGTCCTAAGAATGGACACTTTGCAGCTCCCAGCGTTTGGAACTCTGCCATATAAATTTGAAATGGGGCAAAGTGAAATGCTGGGATTTTCATATACTCATGAGAGGTGCAAAATTTCAAAATGCGGGGATCATAGGAAGTTATTCTCTGAGAAAACAGCCCTATTAGTAAAGATCAGAGACTGTCATTTATCTGGCTGTTGTCTGGTGAACAGGAAGGAGATGGGAAAAATTCTTACATAAATGAAGCCCCTAAGAATGTAGTGCAGTCATGTTTTTCTTGTATTTATAACAGTTATTTTAATATTTGTTAATGCACCTTACATTAATTCTTACGCCATAATATTGTAATAGTTATCAGTTTTCAGTGCAATTATATGTGTGCTAGCTTTAATGAGAGCCTGCAAGGAGATTAAAATAAAAGGATTCTCCAGGGACATGGGTTCGATCCCTGGTCCGGGAAGATCCCACATGCCGCGGAGCAACTAAGCCCTTGAGCCACAACTACTGAGCCTGTGCTCTAGAGCCTGTGCGCCACAACTACTGAGCCTGTGTGCCCTACAGCCCATGCACCGCAACTGCTGAGCCCCTGCACCACAACTACTGAAGCCCGTGCTCTGTGGGGCCCGTGTGCTGCAACTACTGAATCCCGTGCGCCTAGAGCCTGTGCTCCATCCACAACAAGAGAAACCACCGCAATGAGAAGCCCGCACACCGCAATGAAGAGTAGCCCTCGCTCACCACAACTAGAGAAAGTGTGCATGCAGCAACAAAGACCCAGCACAGCCAAAAATAAAATAAAATAAAAAAATAAAAGGATTCCATGACATGGTTTATGTCACAAATAAGAACATTTTCTTTTCAAATGCAAGTGTGAAGTTATACGGAGAGAAATAATCAGGTGCTACACATGCCATACTTTATAATTGCTTTGCCTTTTAGCTGCGAACCTTAGACTTTCATCTCATCTGTAGGTTTGTCATCATTAGGTAAGAGGAAGCAACATCTGAATGGCGGTGATGCTGCTTCTAGAAAGCTCGAATTGTGTATCCACGACAACATAACTCAGACCCAGAATTATTTGTTATAACCGAAATATAAATTATTTATAAAAATATAAATAAAGCCAAAGTGACTATTTTTTTTATTAAAATAGAACTGCTGGGTGGAGAAAATTTATGAAAATAATAAGGAGCTTTTAAGCTATTGGACTATACCGTTACGAATGAGTTATGGCAGGCATAATGAGTGTCGTGCAGGTGTGAGAGGAAAAAAAGAAAACTTTATTCACAGATATGCACAAATAAAAAGTGATGGATTGTGGGTTTGCTGACCGCAAAGAGGAGCAGTATCTTGTGTGTATCCACCTGATCCTGTGAAAGATGCAGAGACTGGGAAAAGTGTCATGTCAAAAACCAGCCTTTCTCCAGCGCCTGCTCTGTGACTGCCCTCTGCTAGGCATCTTAGGTACAGTGTAATTCGAGGACAACAAAGAGTGAAGAGTCACAGAGTCATTGGCAGAGATCGGAAGGGGGGGTGCCAGCAGTGTGGAAATTCAAGTGACAAGAGGGGGGTGGGTGGGTGACACGTCAGAGAGAGGCCCAGCATTCAGAAGTGACCTTCAGGGCAGCTCTGGGGACTCAGCAAGGTGCTCAGCAGAAGGCTTCTGCCCTCCCTGCGCCTCAGTGAGGACTAAAGGCAGTTGTGTGCTTGTTCAAAGCACATTTGTCACACAGCAGGTCTTTAGTTCATATATGGCATGGGAAGAATGGGAAAAAGACCAGAGCGCAAAGGGACATTTGTATCTGTCTTTCTGTCCGTCCATCCATCCATCTAGCCAATTCAAAGAGGTGGATGGCAAGTTCTTGGTTAACTTAACTACAGCTGTGCTCATTGTCGTTATCAGGACAGCAGTGGATATTTGTAATGATGCCCTAAGTCACCAAGGAAAAGCTGTATAATATTATTCTTAAGAAGGTAGACACATGTAAAAATCTATTCTAGAAAGATTTCCATCTTTTCGTGAGATCAATGGTTCCTCGAGGGAAGAAATCATTTCTTATTCATCTTTATATCTTTTGACACCCAGCACAATGTTCTTTGCATAGGAGATAAAAATATTTGTGACACTGAGCAGAAGAGAAATAATTTATGTTTTTGGGAAAAAGAATTATGTTGTTTAAAAGCCAGTATTTTTATTATCAGGAGACTCAACCCGCAATAATATATTGCCCTTCCCATACTCCTACCCGTTCTCACCCCTCAAAATAAGATGATGTTTTCATGTATTGAATTAAGGATTCAGTTACTGAAGTGTCTTTAGTAACGCAGAGGATGTGTTTCTAAGATGTTTTTCAGGAAAATTTAACAGAGGAAGATATTGTACAGGTGCTGTCACATGAAGGGATTATTTCCTGCCAACCTGCATTGTAGGCACCAGGCAGAGGTCCCCTACTCCTGCCTTCACCCAGATGATTCTCAGTTCCGTGACTTGGGTGCTACTGGCTGTAAGCCGTATGCAGTACCCTAAGCTCAAGGTGGAATTTAGCCAGATAAGACTCAGGGATCAGGACCGTAGAGCTTCCATAAGATGCCTCTACCTGAGGCTCAGCTAGGGCACCCTCACATCTACCCAGGCCCAGCACATCCCCAAAGAGACTAAATTTTATTCCAGTAGACCCCGCATCATGTGGTAGAAAGAGCAGTAGGTTTCTTGAGTCTGTGGTCTGGGATCTTAGTGACCATATTTGCCCTAAATGGTAAGCTGTAACCTCCTTGGGCTTCGGTTTTCATAATTATAACATGAGGATTGTCATATCCGCCCTACAGAATTGTTGGTAGATCACGTGAAATAATGGGTCTGATGCGTTGAGGGGATCGAAAGCACTAGGTACACATCAGGCCAGGGTTCCTCTGTGGCCAGACCAGAGTTTTGGTAACTTTGCTGCCAAGGATGTCTTAACTACCACTAATAATGGTTGAAAATAAGGAAAATTATAAGGAACTTTTTACTAATAAACTATGCAATTATAAATGAGTTATTTGGGATATATTGGTAACACCTATGTAAGGAAGGTTAGAAAGTGTTATTTATGAAAAATGAACCTCTTTGCACACTAAGTGCAAACTATGTATGCTTGGCCCAATTAATCCAATACTTTGCATCTATTATCTTTGCCAGAGATTCCCCCAGCTTCGCAACAGAATTCTGACCGGCTCCACGGATTTCAACAAGCTCACTAACACTCAACTATTTTCACTAAAATCTAGTTAAGATCCTGTTAACACTTTTCAGCGGGTCAGCAATGTTCTGTCTCTGATGGAAACATCCCACTTAACACCGAGCTATCCTTAGATAAGTGAAAGAATCCTATTTCAACTCTACAGGTCCTTGTCAGCTTGGTGTTCCCTTCAGAGCTCCTGGTAAACTGCTCCTTGACTTTAAAAAAAAAAAGTAGTTTCACATTCTAAATAGTGTATTTTAAAGGAGCCCAAACCTTTTTCTGCAATTTTATTCATAGCACACCATGTCACCTGTAGTTTGGTATTTGTTCTAACAGGTTACAATAAAAGTGAAAGCCAGCTGTGTCATACTTTTCACACTTTGCTATTTGCCCTTCTTCAGTTGGAGGTATTTCCAGGGACTAAGGTTCACTGGTGAGTCCTGTGCCTTCTGCTCAGCGACCATGCAGGCAGAGAGGAGACCCCTTTATTTTATTTATTTCTTTTTTCTTTTTTTAATTGAAGTATAGTTAATTTACAGTGTTGTATTAATTACTGCTATACAGCAAAGTGATTCAGTTATATATATATATACACACACACATTCTTTATAATCTTATCCATCATGGGATACTGAATATGTTCTCTGTGCTCTACAGTAGGACCTTGTTGTTTACCCATCCTATATATAAAAGCTGACATCTGCTCACCCCAACCTCCCACTCCATCCCTTCCTCAGCCCCCTTTCCTTTGGCAACCACCAGTCTCTTCTCTGTGTCCATGATTCTGTTTCTGTTTCATAGATAGGTTCATTTGTGTCATATTTTACATTCCATGTATAAGTGATATATGGCATTTACCTTTCTCTGTCTGACTTACTTCACTTAATATGATCATCTCTAGTTGCATCCATGTTGCTGCAAATGGCATTATTTTGTTCTTTTTTATGGCTGAGTAGTATTCCATTGTATATATGTACTACATCTTCTTTATCCATTCATCTGTCGATGGACATTTAGGTTGTTTCCACGTCTTGGCTATTGTGAATATTGCTGTTATGAACATGGTGCATGTATCTTTTTGAATTATAGTTTTGTCTGGATATATGCCCAGAAGTGGGATTGCTGGATCATATGGTAATTCTATTTTTAGTTTTCTGAGGAACCTCCATACTGTTTTCCACAGTGACTGCACCAACTTACGTTCCCACCAACAATGTAGGAGGGTTCCCTTTTTGAGGAGACCCCTTTATGAGCAGATGAAGTAGGCTTGAGAAAGGGCCAGACTTTCTGAACCACAGAATGTGTTTATACAAGTTCTGAAAATGGAATATTGGAGTTTGGGTAGTCGTCTTTCAATCTGCTTGAGCGTAGGAGCTACAACAAAGTATTATTTCATTCAGCAAATATTTACCTCTTACAATGTGCCAAGCACTATAGGTCTTGTGGAAAAAGCATTGATCAAAACAGACAAAACTCTACCTTCATGAAGCATATTTCCTCGTGGGGGGGGGCAATATATTTTTAGGAGGAGTGCTATGCTAGTAATTTGGCTCTCAGGGAGAAAAGAGGCCTAATTTTTAGCATTTGCCAAGCATGGCTAATTTCAGGCTACCAGTGTGAATGGGAGTTGGGGAGAGAGGTGTATAACCAGCAATCTGGTTTTTTTGAGGAAGCTCCGTAGTGTTTTCCACAGGGGCTGCACCAATTTACATTCCCACTGACAATGCACAAGGGTTCCCTTTTCTCTATATCTCTTTAGGACTTGTTATTTGTTGTCTTTTTTGCAGTGCTGACTTTGACAGGTGTGAAGTGATACCTCACTGTGGTTTTGATTTGTGTTTCCCTGATGTTTAGTGATGTTCAGCATCTTCTCATGTGTTTGTTGGCCATCTGTAGGTCTTCTTTGGAAAAATGTGTATTCAGGTCCTCTGTCCATTTTTTGAACCAGTTGCTTGTTTTCCTCATGTTGAACTGTATGAGTTCTTTGCACATTTTGGATAGTAGCCCCTTGTTAGATGTATGATTTGCAAATATCTTCTCCTATTCAGTAGGCTACTTTTTCAGTTTGTTCACTGTGCAAAAACTTTTTGTTTGATGTAGTCCCATTTGATTAGTTTTGCTTTTGTTTCCTTGCCTGAGGAGATATATCCAAAACAATATTGTAAGACCGATGTCAGAAAGCGTACTGCATATGTTTTCTTCTAGAAGTTTTATGGTTTCAGCTCTTCAAGTCTTTAATCCATTTTTAGTTTCTTTTTGTGCACAGAGAGAGAGAATTAGGAGGCATCCTTTGGGCCCAGCCGCACACTCGCCCTCTGGTCACCAGAGCTATAGGCTCTAGCGATATGCTTTTTTGTGGGCTCTGTGGGCCCTTCTGTTGTGGCGGGCTGGCTACTTTGGGTGTGGTGATATGTAGGGCAGACTTCTGGCTCGGGTGACTACCAGGCCCTGCCTCATGCGGTGACTGCCAGCCTGCTGGTGGATGGGGCCAGGTCCCAGCTTGGCTGGCTGTGTAGCCCTGAGTGTGCCTGGGGCTGGTGTCAGCCTACTGGTGGGCAGGTAAGTCCCTGGCACTAATAAGCTAGAGGGAGGACTCCAAAATGGTGCTCACCATCGTCAGTGTCCTTGTGGTTAAATGAGCTCCTAAAAGTGGCTGCTGCCAGTGTCTTTGTTCCCAGTGGACTCCCAGTTGCCTCTTGCCTCTCCAGGAGGCTCTCCAAGGTGAGCAAGTGGGTCCAAACCAGGCTCCTTTCAAATCACTGCCTCTGTGCTGGACTTGGAGTACGTGAGATTTGCGTGTGCCCTTAGGAGTGGAGTCTTTGTTTCCTATAGCCCTCCACCTCTCTCAAATGCAAACCCTGCTGGCCTTCAAAGCGTGATGTTCTGGGGGCTTGTTTTCCTAGTGGAGGACCTCCAGGCTGGGGAGCCCACTGTGGGGCTCAGACCACTCGATCCTTGGGGAGAACCTCTGCAATTGTGATTATCCTCCCATTTGTAGCTCACCTACCTGGTGGTGTGGGTTCTGACTATACCAATTCTCCATCCCTCTTACCTATCTCATTTCAGTTCCTGCTTTATATCTTTAGTTGTGGAAAATACTTTCTCCTAGTCTTCAGATCTTCTTCATAGATAGTTTCTCTGTAAATAGTTATGATATTGGTGTGTCCATGGAAGCAGATGAGTTCGGGGCTTCCTACTCTGCCATCTTGGACACTCAAACCAGAATCAGCTTCTCTGTTACTGCCTCTGTCCCTTACTAGGTGTTGGTTTCCCTTTGCCCATGCATGATTCGCTCCACGGAAGTAGGGACATGCTATAATGCTTCATACCATTATACTCCTGGTGCCTAGCACACAGTAGGCACTCAGTAAATATTTGTGGAGTGAATGTTGTTATACTTTTCTCCATAGTTTAGTTTCCATAACTGTGAGATCTAAATAATAATACAAACTTTACAGGTAGTTTTGAAGAATAAATATAAAATGATGTGTACAAAGTGCATTGCACATCCAATATACAGAAAACATGACTACATGGAAGCTGTAATTATTATTTTCCATATTCCGTGTCATTTAGAATCTTGATAAAGATTTTTGACATCCAGAAGGGAGGCTTCTTCATTGGGAAAAATAATGGTGACTAATTTTCATTAAGACTTTTTCACTAAGCACCATCTCTTGAGTAACTCAGAAATAGAGGACTTCCTCACCTAAAAGCCATAAAGTCCAAACTAACTGCATCACTGCAATTAGAAAGAATTTGTCCTACCCACAGTAATAAACTAGGACAGAAGCAAGAGAAACATGCTCTAGGAACTGACTTCCTACACGTAAATATTATTTACTATGATGATTGTTGTTTTAAAATGGTACCTACTCTGGGCTTTTGGAATAAAAATGAAAGGCCTACAGTGGTGTTAAAAGTAGATGAGCAGAGACCGAACTGTTTGAGAGACGTACACTCAGTTGTCACGGTAGCCAAAAACTTCCAAATAGATCCTTTCCTCCTGCCCAGATGTTTAATGTCTATAGTAACATGCCCTAGATGGTGACAGAGCCAGATGTGAATGTATAATACCATTTTTTTTTTTTTTTTTTGTCCTCGACAGTTTAGAAAACCTTTTTAACGCTCAGGAAGAATTTAGCTGGGAGTAAGCAAGTGAGAATTTGGTAGAACATCTGTGTTTCTGAAGTTTGTGTTTTTGAGCTGTGTATGAATTCTCAGTTGCCTTTTTAGATGAATGTATTAATTTCACACATTTTGAAGAGAAATTCATAAAACCAACTAATAAGAGTATATCTGGGAATCGAGGCTACAGAATTTAAAACTGTTGATATGAATCTTTTATTTTCTCATGTTATGGCTTAGGTACCAATTCAGGCTAATGACTGTTAAAGAAAAGAACACATTAATTTGCAAGTCACTCCTAAAGTTGACTGTTTTAAGAAAAGACCTTTGCCTTGATTAGAGCTTTTCAGTAAGTGAAATTGTATGTACATATTTTTAAGTGTATTTTACTTTCGCAAGATTTTTTATTCTTATTTTATACACGAAAGCTAGTGTTAGCCAACATTTTCCTGTGAAAATACCTCTGATGAAGGTAAAAAAGTATAACCTCATCTTACCACTGACTCTATGACCTAATGAAAGAATGTTAACTGAGGGTCATAATACATGTTCAAAGAACAGTTAACTTTTCTTGAGAAAAAAATTTGAATGTTCAGTTAATCTGCATGAAGACTAATGAACACGAAAGTCTAATACATAAAAGAAGTAAAGTATTTATTGCAGGTTTGTTTTATTTTTTTTCTGGTGACTGGAGGGTGGAGGAGAATGAGGGACAATAAGGATTTTGTAAGCAGATCAGAGTCAGATAATCAGAGAGAAAGAAAAGAGTAGGAGAAACCGATGGGAAAAAATGTAACTAACTCCTCCTACCTGGTATTGCTCCTAGACCTTTACCTCATATGGGTCCTTGTTCCCCTTCTCTCTCAATAGCCACATAAAATCCTGCTCGCTCAGCCCCATTGACCCAGGTATGCTTCTCTCCCCTTTCTAAGATACACTTTGTTCCCCCAGCTGTGCAACCAGCCCCAGAGAGGCAGTGTGTCTCTGAGTCACCTGAGCTCCGTGCTGCTGCCTGCCTGCTGTCCACCCACCTCTCTTCACCTCTGACGATCTTCCTAGTGTCTGCAGGCTCTCCTGGGACGACTATCTCAAAGGGAAGTGCCTCTCAGGTAAGTCTTTTTCACCTCCCCTGTGGATCTTTGCGGATTTCAGTCTGATGATCTCTTTAAGCAGAAGTTGTCCTTTTAGGGCAATGCAGTTTAATAGAACTTCCTGCAGCCACAGAAATGTTCTGGGTCTGTGCTATCCAGTATGGTAGCCAGTAGCCACTTGGGGCTACTTAGACTTAAATTAATTAAAATGAAATACAATTAAATATTTATCTCCTTAGCCACACTACCCACATTTGAGGTGCTCAATTGTCACGTGCTGCTGGTGGCAGCTGAATTAGATGGTGCAGCTCTAGGGGAATCCCAGGTCTGGTGGGAATGGGCCGATTCTGGTCAAGTTCAGATGGGTGGAGAGAAGCCCCAGGGAATCGTGGTCTCAGAGGAAAGCCACGGTGGATGCAAAGGTCCAGCAACTATCTGTTATCTAGGCTTCCTGGAGCAGGCTATCTTGAAGGGAGACTGGAGCAGGGCAATTCCATGGCCTCCACACGCCCCAGCTCCCAATAAACAGTGGTGTAGCCTCAAGTGTGGAATTTCGAGTTAGGCCTGCGTTTGTTGGAATGTCGGCTCCACCAGTAGTTAGCTATGGGACATAGGAAGTTACGTAAATTCACTCCAGCTTTGTTTCTTCATTTGTAAAATCAAGATGATAATACCTACTTGCCAGGACTGCGGTGTAAATTCAGTGAGGTGATAAATGGAAGGCAGCACAGTGCCTGGCATATCCTAACCACCTACTGTATCAGCCGGAAATTAGATGCTGTAGGTCCTGTGTGTCAGCCTCAGGCCCTGCTTCCTGCTTCTTAAACAAAATACTGATTAGCCTCTTGAACTGAAGTACTAAACAAACAAGAGAATAATTCAGGAATTGTTGCTACCTTGCCTGTAATTTTCAAACACATTATTTTATACAAATATAAGTCTCCTCATATGAAGATGCTGTTTTGAAGAATAATGTGTGTGTGCGCGTGCACGCGCGTGTGTGTGTACAAACTAATCTTTATTCACACTGTTACACCAGGCAGGTACTGGTAACAGTGCATGTGGAAAGATGTCCTTGACCTCTGTTTGTGGACCCAAGTCAGCTGCTATTTTCATCACAGACATTCACACTTGCTCATGATTGAAATTGTCTAGTCCAAGGATCGTACTACATTCCTGCGGTCCGCATTCCAGGTTGCAAAGGGAGGAGAAATATTTTAAAGAGCAGATTGTCTGCACATCTTGGGAGTTTCTTCTGGCTTCTTTCCTTGCAATTCCACATACTTTCACCCACGCGAGAGCAAATGGGGTTGGTGTTGATGGGGCTCCGTAAGAGAGAATCAACTGGCTGACCTTGTAGAGATCCTGCTGGAACTTGAAGATATGAGAATCAGACTGTGGTCCAAATACGCAGATGGTTTCACCTGCCTGAACTTCTAGTTTCAGTGTGCTTCCAAACTCCATCTCGCAGCTTCTGTGCAACACAGATCATATGTTTTGACAAGAGGAGAAGGGGGAGGAGTTCAGATGACTAATATTTATGGACCATCCTCACTGTGAATTGAGTTTTAAATAATCAAGATCTACCCCTGGAGGAAGGCTGACAAATTGTTTGAAAAGGGGTGCCTGTGTGTGCTGGAGTGGGGGAAAGCCACAGAAGTACAAACCCAAATGGGGGCCTCAAGAGCGGGGCTTCCCCACCCTCCCTCTCTGATTCCTGCTAAGCAGGGAACATGTTCTGTAGCTCCTCCCAATTGACTTCACCTTCCAGATAAGTGTTGAAGGTTTTGAAGGGCTGCTTTTTTTATTTTAGGGACTCTGTCCCCTCCCCTGAAATCTGGGCTGTCTTGTAATTATTTCAACTAGTAGAGTACATCTGCTAAAAGAAAAGAGGCATCTCTTTTTTAAAAGAAATTTATTTTAAGGGTTTCATTTTAAGGGTTTCACTACAGACAGGGTAACCAAGAGAAAGAAATTGGGGAATTTGTAGCTGACTCGGAGGTTTGGAGGGGCCCTCCTATAGCGGTCTCCCAGACTCTCTCTCTGCTCACCCCATCCCCAAACGATTTTATTTCTGATCCAACAGTAGGTAAGGCTATGGAATTGTTTCTTTATTTTGGTCCTTTTCCCTGGAAGTATGTAGACCTGAAGGTGCATTCTGGGCAAAACAGTAGAATTCCTTTGCTGTCTGCGGAACTGTCGATCCACACAACCTGCCGGAAGGTAAGCAGGTGAGGAAGTCCCTCCAGGAAGCAATCGCTACCAGACCCTAGACTGCTGCTCTCCTCTAAAACAATTTTAGCAAAAATTTTAAACCAAGTATACTAGCAGTTCTTGGAATTCGTTGGTATTTATTCTGTTAATGTACGAAACACTAGCCAAATATTGTTACTGAGTAATTATTATGAGAGGTACTGATATTTTTGAGAATTTCAGTGATGTAGAACAGTGGTCTGCAAACTTTTTGGCACCAGGAACTGGTTTCATGGGAGACAGGTTTTCCACAGACCGGAGCGGGGTGGGGAATGGTTTTGGGATGATTCAAGCGCATGACATTTATTGTGCACTTTATTTCTATTATTATTACATTGTGATATATAATGAAATAATTATACAGCTCACCATAATGCAGAATCAGTGGGAGCCCTGAGCTTGTTTTCCTGCAACTAGCTGGTCCCCCCTGGGGGTGATGGGAGACAGTGACGCCTGACGTGAGTTGCTTATGTCTAGTCTACTGCGTGATCTCGTGTTGGTTGCTGTCACTGCAGAAAACTCTGCTTCACAAAGACAGGATGTGGGAAATGGAAGCAGGCTTTTCAGTGCTTTTGTGGCAATCTCAGGATATTCCGCCTTGACTTTAATCCAGAAAGTATGGAGATTTGAAGTGTCTCACACATACTTTTAAGGCCACCGTCATTTGCGATCTCAAGCAGTTGATCCTCTTCTAGCACGGACAAAGTCGATTCACCTGGCTTATTCACAAATGGGTCACGGATCCATTCCCTCCCAGTTCGGGGATCTTTTGTGGTTGGGAAGTAATGCTCAGACTCTTTTGAAAGCTGCAGTAGGTGATAGAAAGAAGGCCCTGGCTCCGTCTCTTTCAAAATCTCTGCTACTGTTTGAAACGTGTCAAAAATCCCAGTGTTTACTCGTCACTCCCAGAATTCCAGTTTGGCTTTAAATGCTGCACTTTATCTGCCGACTTGAACACAGTTTTCGTTCTCCCCTGAAGTGACAGATTGAGTTTGTTGAGCAGGTTGAATATGTCACACAAGTAAGCAAGTTTTGCGACCCATTCTGTGTCACTGAAATGTGCTGCCAGTGGTGACTGTTTTTCTAAACGAAATCTCTGGAGTGGCTCTTGGAACTCAAAAACTCTGGCCAGTGATCTCCCTTTAGAAAGCCATCTCACTTCTGTGTATAAGAGAAGACCTTGTGTGTGCTCTGCGTCCATCTCCTTACAGAGCCGCGCGAACAGACATGAATTAAGGGCATGCACTTTAATGTGCTTGATAATTTTAATCACATCCCGCAAAACATTGTTAAGTTCAGGTGACGTTTTTTGGCTAGCCAGCACTTCTCTATGGATGACACAGCACGTAGACTCACATTCAGAAGCGACCTCTTTGACTGGAGTAGTGAAACCAGTCATGGCAGCCACTCCATCTGTGCATACACTGACACAAAATGACCAAATCAGTCTTCCTGGTATGTAATCATTCAAAGACTTGAATAGTTCTGCAGCTGTGGTGTTGGTTGGTAACAAAAGTGCACATAACATATCCTCATGCACATCCTCCTGAAAAACATATCGCACGAAACAAGCATTGTTGCCTTGTTGTGAACATTGGTAGACTCGTCAACCTGGATTGCGTACCACAGTACGCAATCATTAATCCTCTCTAACAGTTGTGCCTCAGTATCCTCTGCTGTTTCATCAGTTCGTCTAGTTATGGTATTAGCCACCTTTTGAACGGCAGCCTCTCCTAAAAGTTCACGACAAATGTCCTTGCAACAGGCAGCATCAACTCTTCACCAATAGTAAAGGGCTTCTTAGCTTTAGCAGTGCAGTTAGCCACTAAGAATGATGCTCTCAGTGCAGACACATTTGATGAAGTGGTGGCCTTCAATAATTGCTTCTGTTCTCTGTGTTCACATTTAAAAAAAAAAAAAAACTCCAGAGGCTTGTCTTTTAATGCAGGGTGCTTGGTCCCCATGTGGTGAAACAGTTTTGAAAGTTTCCAAACGGCTTTGCTGGGTAGCTGGTCGCTGCATATTATACAAAGTGGGTTTGGAGAATGTGAATCACCTGTTGCATTGAACCCGTAAGTTAAGTAGGACTCTTGGCATTTTCTTTGAAATGCAGCTTTCTTTTTGTTGGCAGTCGTAGAGTCTTCTGCTGTCTCCTCATTGGGTCTTTCCCCTTTTCCAAAGAAGCTCTCCAGCAATGTTTGTTTTTTACTAATTTTGGCTAGGGTTAGCCTGAGGGCTTACCAAAACTGTGACTGAAACAAGTGCGTGGTGCGGGAAAGAGGCTCGATGGAAGTGGTAAATAGAATAATGGACAGGCCACGTACAGACTAAAATAAGTGTTGGATTCTGACTTAAAGCCTGCTACCAGGTGCAGCTGTACAATTGAAATACATCAACTCACTTGCCACTGTGGCCTGCCACCAGCTGCAGCTTAATTGTCACTTCCCACTCACTGATAGGGTTCTGATATGATTCTGCAAGCAGTTGATTTATTGTGGTCTCTGTGCAGTCAAACCTCTCTGCTAATGATAATCTGTATTTGCAGCCGCTCCCCAGTGCTAGCACCACTGCCTCAGCTCCACCTCAGATCATCAGGCATCAGATTCTCGTAAGGAGAGTGCAGCCTAGATCCCTCGCATGTGCAGTTCATGTGCTCCTGTGAACATCTGATACTGCCACTGATCTGACAGGCGGTGGAGCTCAGGTGGTAATGCAAGTGATGGGGGGCGGCTCTAAATACAGATGAAGCTTTGCTTGCTCGTCTGCCGCTCACCTCCCGCTGTGCAGCCTGGTTCCTAACAGGCCACAGACTGGTACCAGTCCATGACCCGGGGGTTGGGGACCCCCTGATGTAGAATATCAAGGAGAATTTTAAGAATTTCTGACATTGTTTTTGTATGGGAGCCCGGCAAAGGAATAATGATTAGCAACTGCTACTTGAGATTGATTTTCAGAGTGCTGAAGCATTGTTGACTTTATCAGATCCAAATTTGACTTTCGGAGAGTTTGTGATAAAAAATAGCAGTTTTCGGACCTTTTCTCTGCAGAGAAGGATAGTAATCTGGCAAATACCAGTGCACCTTAAGTTGGCTTAATTGAGTCATGTAGGCTTTCTTTAGCAAAAGTCTAATTCCTTTCTTTTTATCTTCTTTTCTCCCTCCCTCCCTCCCTCCCTTCCTTCCTTCCATAATATATTTCATTAAGATTGCATTTTCAGCATAGAAACATCTATACCAATAACTTTTACATAATGATGTAAAACTTTAAAAATCCAACCAATGGGGATATATGTATACATATAGCTGATTCACCTTGTTATACAGCAAAACTAACACAACACTGTAAAGTAATTATACTCCAATAAAGATGCTAAAAATAAATAAATAAATGTTAAAAATATGTAAATAAATAAAAATGCAACCAAACTATGAGAAATTAACTTAAATCACATACTAATAGATACACTTATGTTCTGTTATTTACAAGAGTAAATCAAGTAGTCTATCCCTTAAATGTTTTTTTCCCTAGGATTTTGTTTTTCATTTTATGTGTATTTGTTTTTATTAAAACAGCGATAGTATTTTTAATAACCTATGAATAGAACCACATGAATCTTCCCAGAAGTTACTTAGTCACACATTTTTACCTGTCTCAGACACTCAAGATGTTAAGTTAATACAAATATACTAAGTTATGTTTATAAGTACTGAATGTTTCAGGAAACATTGATCAGCTGACATACAGCCACAAAAGTCTTAAATCTAGAAGTCACGTACGTTTAAATAGATATCTAATCACAAGACATTGTACTGGTACATTTCCTTGGATGCCTTTCACATTTCATATCTGTCCAAAAGAGGTTCAGATGATTTTTTTCCCTACTGAGATGAATGATTAAAAACTTGCCGGCCATATACTGTGAAAAATACATACAGAGCATTGTGATAATTAGGAGTAATTAGTCTAGAAGAAGCTCCAGGAAGCTTTTTGAAGTGGTCGGAACGTCGCCCCAGTCACCTCCATCGAGGAGCTTGTGTGGTGGGGGTGCGGCGCCCCAGGGAGAAGGTGACGCCAGGCAGATGCGGGGCTTCTTGGGAGGACTTCAAAGCCAAAGCTTGTCTGTTCATTTCAAAGGTTCCTTGGGAAGTGTTACCTGAGACTTTTATGAGCCCAAACCTTGACTATCCTTTGGCAGGATTTGTGGCTGGAACCTATAAGATGTGCCTTTAAGTCTGAGGAAAGATGCAGGTCGGGGGAATCAAAGACATACCTGGCCGAGTCCCCAGTTTTGCCCAGGGTTTGCCACTCACTCCCTTCCACAGTGCTTTTTTAGGATTTTAATGAAATATTTTATGCATGTAATGAATAATACGTAACATGTATTTACATTATGAGGAATAGTAGAACAGCAGCTGTGTGTGTCACAGCTTAAGAAATAGAACTACAGCGAGAGACCTTCAAGATGGCAGAGGAGGAAGACGTAGAGATCACCTTCCTCCCCACAGATACATCAGAAATACACCTACATGTGGAACAACTCCTACAGAACACCTACTGAACGCTGGCAGAAGCCCTCAGACCTCCCAAAAGGCAAGAAACTCCCCATGTACCTGGGTAGGGCAAAAGAAAAAAAGAAAAAAAAGAGACAGAAGGATAGGGATGGGACCTGCACCTCAGGGAAGGAGCTGTGAAGGAGGAAAAGTTTCCACACACTAGGAAGCCCGTTCACTGGCGGAGATGGGGGGTGGGCGGGGGGTGAGCTCCGGAGCCACAGAGTGGAAACTTGAGATGACTAGGACATTAAGCGTGCTGTTTTTTCTAGAGTGGACTTGCCAGTGCTTCAGCTGGGCATCAGGGAGTACTGAAAACTTAGGAGAATTATTTGGACTGGGGTTTTCTGACAGCCGAAGTGTAAATTTGAAGTGCACACTTAAGTGAGATCTGGTCTCCTGTTGTAGATGCTAAGGGGAGACTATTATATTATTATCTTCATTATTATCATTTTTCTAAATCCTCGGAGTGGCAGGGACAAGTAGGCTTCCTACCTATTTCCTCTGCAGAGGGAATAGTGTTCACTTTCTCTGAGGGTGAGGTTCCGTCCAGTACAAATTGAATTTAGGAATCTCAGGTTTAACCTCCCTCTCTCTCTATCCCATTAATATCCAAGGCTGTGGGAACCTAGTTCCAGTCACTTCTCCTCAGGGAAGCCTCAGCTTCAAGCTTTTACCATTCTGATTTTAGTATGTGGATTCCATCTTTTGTTCATTTCCCTTGTTTCCTGGTGAGCTCAGCAGTGTGTTTATATGTGAGTCAGTTACAATTTATCCAACACGCAGGTGTTTTTTGACAGGAGAGCTTTCCTAAATGTTTAGTCCACCAATGGTTGGAAATACAAGTCTGGCCCAGTGCTCAGTGCCTTTAAAATACCACTTCATCCCATGTCCAGCGAGTGCACTATAGTTGACACACCAAAACTTTCATATTGGGAACACCCGTATTTGAATCTCATCCATTGGTTTTAAAATTTTGCAGTTAGATCTGGGGTTGGGATGGAATGGAGGGTTAGAGTGAGAAAGACCCTGCATCCTCACATCTGCATCACCGGAGGAGCCTTGTTTTTATCATTTATTTATTGAGATTCTCAGTAGAATTTTCACTGTAAGAAGAAAATCTGGAAACCTGTGCAGTCAGTCTCATGCACTGATGAGGAAATTGGAGCCCAGAAGCCACATCTCTAGAGGGTGTGGGACACGGAGCTCAAGGAAGATTTTCAGCTTCACGTTTCAGCCTCACTTTCCTCACATCAGAGTACTAGGCCCTATTCTACAGATCATACTGATTCATATTGCAGGTTTGTATTTTGATCTTATTCTTTATACTTTTAATTGATGTGTGGATTTTTCAGCCTTACTCACAGCAGAGGAAAGGAAACAAGGTATAAGCATTAGTTTGATTACTGATTATTATTACCGAATAAAAGAAATAGAGCTCTAGAGGGATAATGTGACTTTTTTGATCTGATAGTGAATGAGCTAAGACTGTGGTCCAGATTTTTCCACTCCAGATCCACTCGCTTATACATCTTATTTTAATGAGATAATATTAAATCTATCCTTATAGTATGTCAAAAATTTTTTTCTAATATATATGCTTCAATTTTATCAGGTCAGTATGAGAAAGTGAGATGAACTTAATTTAATTAAATGAATAGAAACATACTTAATCTGGATTGAGATTTTTTCCCAGGAGTGAATTAAGAATGAAATTTTTTGTTTATCTCGTCCCATTTCACTTCAGAAACATAATTTGGACCTTTGTTTCCATTGCCTTATCAGAAAGGAAGATTAACTAAAAAAGAGTTCTCTGCTCTCAACTCTGTCTTTCTCGTTGTAGACTTAAATGGAAAAAATACACAGAGGTTAATGAAATCGGAGGATGACTCCTAAGACTATTTCTACATGGTCTGTCTAAATCATTATTGCTGGTGTCAGTGGCTCCTGAAATGAAGTTGTATCAACTGATAGTTAAAGAATGTATTTATTTTTACTTGGAGTTGAATTGTTACCCACATAAATATATAGCACATATTTAAAAGTGAAGAAAACTGCTAGGGAACTTCGTGAAGCTCTGATTTGAGTCTAATGGTTGCAGTGATCGAGTAGAACCTCAACTCAAGATGAACTGTGCTGTCAGTGCATCAGACAGTTCTTTGCAAAAAGTGTGAGATTTTTTTTTATTCTAGAAATAAAATACTGATAAATTATCCTAGCCATCGTATAGGATGGAATTGATATATAAGTATTCTGCAGGTAAAAAGTCATTCTCACCCTGTTACTCAGGGATATGAGTCAGCAATGTAGGACTGTTATCAAAAAGGCCAACATTATCTGGGTTGTACTAACCAGAATGTAACACACAAGAATCATGAAATAATTCACTCACTGTGTTAAACATTGATAAAGCCCATATTAGAGTCTAACTTGCATTTCCATATTTTAAGCACAATATTAGGAAATTTGGTATGGGCCAGAGAAAAGGGGTGGAAATTATTTGAAAGTACAAAAACTTATCTGTGCTGTAAACCGAAAGAAAGCAGAATTCTTTATAACCAAGAAGGAAAAGTGAAGACCTGGTGTAAGTAGTTTTGAGTAGGTCTCATCTATAGCAGAACTGAGACTGACAGAGTCTCTTGTCCGAAGTCTATCTTTTAAGGTAAAGTTCTTGCACTAGAAGAAGTGGCCCTGATGCCAGGGTTGATTGTTCTTGTATCACTTCTCAAATGTAGCACCTGTTCACTGAGATTAAAGGGGTAAGAGGGCATTGGTGTCTTACTGAGTCACTTCTCAATGTAATTCCAAAGCCAAATGTGAGCCAAAACTAGGAGAAAGATAGGGCAGGCGTAAGTCAGAGGCCATGAGAAGGGAAGGCTTGTCCCTCCTGTTGGTTCAGAGTGAGGGCTGGGCTAGGCACTGAGAAAGAGATGGAGAGAGGCCTCAGCCTTCAAGGAAGTCGTTGTTGAGAACTTGCCAACACAGTTGGTTCAGTATTGAAAGATATGTAGGAGTTTGCCACTTAGTCAAGTAGTGAGGGAACATCAGACAGAGAGTAGAGATGAAATACCAAGTATGAATGGAATGCTGTGTGAAGCACCAAGTTTAGACAGAGGGCAGAGATTAAAATTGGATGGTTAGGTGGGTGTCAAAATATGAAGACCCTTTTTTTAGGTAAAGAAATGCATTGTCATTCTCTTGTCAATAGTGAGCCATTTTGCTTGAGACTTGAGCAGATTTGTGTCAGGTAGACATTCTCAGGGGACAGTTTGAAGACTAAGCTTGCCTAGGTTGGGGCTGGGGGGAGGGAGTGGCTTAAGTAGATTCAGGGAGTCTAGTAAAGACTCTCGGATGCAGATCTGTCTCAGGGAGATAAGAACAGACGGTCGGGAGGGAACATGAAGAATGTACGAGGTAGAGTCCGTAGTCCTTGGCAACTCATGTGGCAGAGTGGTGATCAAGAGTGATTGATGAATCTAAGGATGCTTCCTGGTGGTACCATAGACTAAGGAGAAAATTGGTGATATTAGCATCCTGTGGCTGCCGTAACAAATTACCACAAAATTAGTGGTTTGCAACAGTACAAAATTGTTATCTTATAATTCTGGAGGCCGGAAGTCTGAAAAGGGTTTCACTGGGCTAAAATTAAGGTGTCAGTATGGCTGCATTCCCTGCAGACACTTTAGGGAGGAATCGTTCTTCCAGCCCCTAGAGGCTGTTCACATTTTTTGCTTCATGGCCCCCTTCTGTCTTCAGAAGCAGCAATGGCCAGTCAGGTCTTTTCCACATTGAATCACTCAACACTGACTCTTCTGCCTAACGTGTATCAGCACCTTTGTGACTGTGTATTGAGCCCAACCAGATAATTTCAAGATCCTTAACCAACTCATACCTACAAAATCCCTTTTGCCACATAATCAGAGATTCTGGGGATTAGGGCATGGGCATCTTTGGGGGACCATCATTTCGTCTCTCTTGGTTGGGACGGAGAAAGTGAGTTCAGTTTATGCATATGCAGTTGAGAACCACCTGGGGAAATTTGGGTACAGGATTCTTATCTGAGACGGAGAATTTGATGACATAAGACTTTGATTTTAGTTTTGGGTTGAAACCGTGAATAATATTAAGCTCTGAAGTGACAGCGCGTGTGGTGTGAGATGAGATGAGGGCTGAGTATGGAAGTCTGGGGACCACTGAAATATAAGGGCGGGTAGAGAAGGAGAGGTCTGCAAAGATAAGGGAGCATGAGAGAAGCAGGAGGAAAACCAAGAGCTGGCATCTCAAATATCTAAGAAGGACACATTCTGAAGGAGGGATGGATCAACGTGAGGGGCAGGCCAAAAATAAAGCACTACATTTCCCTTCTAGGAAAGCGCTAGGTATGTCAACTTCTTTGTTTTATGTGGTCTTAAAATAAACTGTAGCTCCTGTATTCAGAATGATCCAGAAATTTGTCATGTCATTAGATTTCATTGCTTTTGAAGTGGCACCTGATCGCAATGTAACAGGTTTATGTTGAAAGTCCAGTTCTCAAAAAGTGTATCAACAATGGTCGGAGTATGACCTTTTGGTACCGTTCTAACGTAGTGTCAGTTTCTCACGTTATACCCCATAGTCTCTGCTCTGTTTAATATTCTGTTCTTAGCAAACCTCTGGTGCAGTTCTGATAGGACTGTTGACCCCGCTGCACATAACAAATTACACATACATTTTGAAACTCGACATTATGACTGTCTCGCAAGTTTACACATTTACAGTGAAATTTTAGAACACAGGTTAATATCTGGGCTACGTGAAAATGAAAACGTGAAGAGGATGAGTATGCATAGCAGGGTGTGTGTGTGTGTGTGTGTGTGTGTGTGTGTGTGTGTGTTTGTGTGTGTGTGTCTGTGTGTGTGAAGTACCTGCTTAACCAACCAACAAGCTAATGAAACCAACACTTCATCCTGACTCCTTTACTCACTTATTCCCCACCCCCCATGCCTTGAATTGATGGTTCAGCAGCTTTTTGGCTTCTGCAGTAGTTGTTGCTGTCAGCTTACTGGCTGGCTGAAGGTAATTAGAGTTCCTCCGTCAGGAGCTTGAGCACATTTCATGCTGCCCTGATTCCAGCTGTGGGGTGAGAGTGGGGCTGGCGTTGTTACTGCCCTGCTGACTTTCAGATTCTAACTTTTTGTTCTGTGCACACGCAGGAACATTTTAAGGAAAACCATTTCTCACAAGTGTTCATCTTGCTTTCTGCATTTATATTCTGGATTTTTATGTGTCCGTGCACCAGAACGTTCAAGTAGGGAAGGATTGGTGCTTGGGATGATTGGCATACAAAGGCACCTAAAACATGGCCCTTACCCTCAAAAAAGTTTCCAGTCTAGTAGGAGAAGTAGTGCCTTACAGGCATAAATATCTGTATGCAGGGTTAAATACATGTGCTATGAGAGAGAGGGGGGAGGGAGGGAGGGAGGGAAGGAGGGGTGGGGGGAGAGAGAGAGAGAGAGAGAGAGAGAGAGAGAGAGAGTGAGAGTGAGAGTGAGAGTGCTTTTCAGTGGTTTAGCAGGTTTCTGATTGTGGAGAGAATCAAGGAAGCTTTTCTTATGAGTTAATATTTAAATGCGGTTTTGATGGGTGGATAGAATATTTAGAACTGGGAGGAAGTTGGGGCCCATGACATTCCAAACACAGATACAAAATTAGCAGAGGTCAAGGGATAAGAAATAGCATTAAGTATGTGGAAGGCTGAATGACATAGTGTGGCTGTCATTGGAGTGGTGGGATTAATGTGGAAAGGAAAACTATCATTCTCTAAAAGACGTCAAGTTTCCTAGTGAGGAATTTGGTGTTGACAGATTTCTTCCTAAGGTTTTTATTCTTTACATTCCTGAAATAAATTCCATCTGGCCATGCATATTATTTTATTTGTTACCGGATTCTGTTTGTCAATATTTGGTTTCAGATTTCCGCATTGCTATTCCTGAGTTTGCACTATAGTTTTCTGTTTGGTTTGGTCTGTCAGGTTTTGGTATCAATGTTACTATTGCTTTGTAAGAAGAGCTTGGAGATCACCCTTGTCTTTTTTTCCTTATGCTCTGGAAGAGTTTATATGATATTAGAATTATCTGTAACTTTAAAGTTCTGGCAGATTGTACTGTGAAACCATCTAGGTCTTGTGTGTGTGTGTGTGTGTGTGTGTGTGTGTGTGTGTGTGTCCAGTTTTGGGGGTAACCATTTACTTTCTTTATTTGCATGGTAGTTGGTCTGAATAGATCTTTCTTTTTCTGGAGGCAGTTTGTGATACCATATGTTCAGTAAAAGTATCTCTTTCATCCAAGTTTTGAAGTCTATTTGTATAGGGTTGAGCAGAGAAATTTCTTACGATTTTTTTAGAAATGTCTTCTATATCGGTGTTATTTATCTCTTATTGTTTCTTATGTTGTATAATTGTATCAGCTTTCTTCCTTATCCCCTGTGATTTCTTTAGCTAACAGTGTAAGTACTAGCTTTTTGATTTATTTGTTAATCCCCTACTCTTTTTTCTTTTAATTAATTTATACTTATGTATATTCCTTTTTCTGTTTTCTATAGTTTTTGTTTCTTTTAACATCCTGACTCAAATGCTCAATTTATTTTTTATTCATTCTTGTTTATTAATAAACTGTTTAAGTCTATGAATTTTCCTTTGAGCACTGCTTTAACTACCCCATAGGGGTTTTTTTCCATATAGTTGTTTTCTAGATGTTATTTTCTTGACCCCCAAATTATGAGAGGGTTAAAATTTTTGGAAGATATGGTATACTTTTTTCTAATTTTGTTAGTAATTAACAGATTTATTGCATCATGATAAAAGAATGTTTTCTACACTTTCCTATTTGGTGAAATTTATGATGTCTTATTTGTGGCATAATACATTGTCAAATTTTATGCCTGTTTGACAGATACTGGAAAAGAAGATATTTTCTTTGTTTTCAGGGTGCAGATATGATCTGTACTAATTAGATCTATTTAAATTATTAGATAAATTATTAGTTTTCAGATTATTAAATCTGATTATTAAATCAGATTATTATTAAATTATTGGTTTTCAGATATTCTAAATTATTACCTGTTGTTTTGTACACTTGATGTATCACAAGTGGAAAGAGATAAATAATTTTCTGCTCCTATCTGTCTCTATATTTTATCCTCGTGTCCCCTGTTGACATTTTGGGTAGGGACAATTCTTCATCGTGAATGTCTGCCCTGTGTGTTGCAGGATGTTTACCTTCTCCGGCTTCTATACAGTTTAGGCCGGTAGACTCCTCCAATTTATTCTGACAACCGAAAATATCCCCTAGGTTTATAGAGACAGTATCATTTGTAACTTAGAACCACTTGTGGTTGGAAAATATGTTTTTAAATCTTTCTTTCCGCTCATTTGTATGATAGTTCTATGTCTTATGAGAAAATTTAAGATTTTTTTTAAAAAAATATTTTAAATTATGTATGAAACAATTGTTTTCCTTTCTGAGGTTCTGATGAAATTAATTAAATAGTGATGGCAGAAGAAGCCAGTAGGAATCAGAGATTGCTAAAATTGCTTGAGTCAGACCCTTTCCATTCCAATATTTTGCTCTCGTTAGGGTGCAAGAAACTGCAAGAAAGGTCTACCAAATAGACTAACTCTTCCAATAGCCTTAAAATAAGTCTCTATACATTTCAACAGAATCCTGACTTTCATTACCATCTGCTGCAATTAATCTCCCAACGGGCAAGCTGTGTAAAATTGACAAGTTCTTGAATGTAAATATGGCATACTAAATAACATACATACATGAAATTTTAAACTAAATTCTTTAGATCTAAAATAAATTCCTAAAGACTCAAGCAAATTTCTGTATATATAACACAAAAAACATCAGGATTCCATTGAAAGAGGGCGGAACCTTATCTATAAAAATAAACTCTGACGTTCTTAGAACTCAAGATGAGCTTCCTAAAAATTGTATGCAAACAGTGTGGAAGGAATATAACAATTTCAAAGTAACTTTTGGTTAGCTCATCAGAATTTGAAAGAATCCCCCTGAATGTGTGGATAGGATTTGAAACAGCTTAGCTGAAGCTAACACACATTGACATCAAAGTCTTTTTTAGGGTGGTTGAAAATGACTTTCACTGCTAGAAAGGAGAATAAGTGTGTATTTTTAGGTATTCACCTGAGCCTACGGAACTGCTCTTAGGGCAGCTATTCTGGTCAGCACTTGAAAATACCTGGTAGAGAAGCTGCTCCACATCCACCACTGGTGAGAATTAAGTTATAATATGTCTGTGGATGCTCATAACATTACTTGTTGGTACTAAAAGGGTCCATTATAGTTTACAAAAACTAAGAAGGCTGAAGGTCAGCTGACTCAGCACGTGCAGATTGCTAATTTGTAGTGAATAGGATATGATAAAAATCCACTTAATGTAAAAATGAATGCAGAATGCCGTTTAATGGTCTTTCCTGGTGTTGCAGGTGATGTCGGATTTTGTGTTTCTCAAGGACATGAGTGTCCCAGGTTATGTCTTGGTACCACAGATTTAGAAGAAGCCCACTGATTCATTCTTTCACTCTGAACCTAGATTTAGATTTTTCAGGTCTCACCTTCCTTTGAAAAGACCCGCTACCAGCTGCTTACACCTGGGTGGGCCCCCTGCACACATAGCCCTTACCGCCGAGCCCTGCCCTCTCTGGTGGTTGTCTTGGTGGCCATCTCAAAGAACTCCTTGAGACTACTTTTCCTTACTCTATCGAGGGTCTCTCTGGGACAGGTCGGCTTGTTCCCAGTTTCCTACACGTCTCTCTGCGGTAAGACGTGGCCTTCTTTCAATGTGAATATATTTAAATTCTTCCTTTCCGATTAAGAATGAGTGGTTAGCTGAAGCTAACACACATTTGCAGATCTCAACGTCTGCAGTTTCTTCCCTTCAGGCTCCTTTTAGTTTGCTTTATCGTGAGCCTTCTAAGCAAGTCTTAACTTTTTGTGTGTCTCCAAGACATCTGAGCCCCGGTCCCCATGTCCATCTACCCCTCATTCCTTGTAGTCTCGTGAGGAGGTCAGGAACATAGACACCAATGGTCAGAAGTCAACGGGAAGTTCCCCATGTACAGGAAAGACATCAGCGCTCTTGTGAAAATAGGGCAAATGTACCTGCTGAGTACTGGAGCCTAAAGTGCTCTCTGTTTTTGCACTGGGGAACTGTGCTATATCCTTCTTAGCTTCAGTTTACTGTGTTAGTCATGACCATAGGATCTTAAGGTTGGGAATAGGAAGGGGGATGTTAAAAGTTATCTCATGGAAATGGTTTTCTGCTGTGTAAATCCTCTCTCCAGTATCTCCATCAAGTGGATAATTAAATCTCTGTTTGAACACCTCTGGGTACAGAAAACTCACTCCTAAAACCATCTAAGGATTAAAAATCCTACATTTTGTTAAGCCACTATTCTTTTCTCTCTGAGCGCTTAGTAGGTTCCAGGCATCATTCTAGACACTTTTAGTTGTCAGGCAACTCTGTGACATACCTTGATTTTACCGATGAGGAAACCCAAGCCATAGAAAGGTTAAGTAGCTTACCCAGGGTCACACACTAGAAGAAAAAAACATAAGGAACTAGAATTCCTATCTAGGCAATAGGATTTCTGGTCCCATGCTCTTAATTAATCCTACAATACTCAATAAATCGAGGATGACCTATAGACTAGATGTAAACTTAATAAGTCTTCCAGTTATAAAGCTTTATAAATCATGGAGGGAAGAGATGGGATGTGGAATTAAGTCAGGTAATAATATTTGAGTTCCTTGTTCATTCATTCGTTCATTCATTCAGCAAAGGTACCTTCTGTGACTTGGCACTCTTATAGATGCTGCGGATAAGCAGTGAACGAGACATACCAGCTGGACTGAAATCAAGCTGACATTCTAGAAAGAGGAAGGCAGAAGCAAACAGATAGTGAACAAGAAAGTATCAGATAATGATATGAGGGAAATAAAGCAAGGTGACTGTATTATAACTGTTGAGTGATTCTGCTTTTGATAGGAAGGTCTTTCCGAGGAAGTAACATTTGAATTGAGAGCAAATATTTGATTTTTCATTCATTATTATTAAGAATTAGAAATAAAAGTTTTCATACGTGTCAAAATTTTTGGAAACAAAATAAAATCCTTCTTGATCAAAGTATATTTTTCCCGGGCTTCCCTGGTCTCGCAGTGGTTGAGAATCCGCCTGCCAAGGCAGGGGACACGGTACGAGCCCTGATCCAGGAAGATCCCACGTGCTGCAAAGCAACTAAGCCCGTGCACCACAACTACTGAGCCTGCGCTCTAGAGCCCACGAGTCAAAGCTACTGAAGCCCGCACGCCTAGAGCGCATGCTCCCCAATAAGAGAAGCCACAGCAATGAGAAGGCTGCGCACCTTAACAAAGAGTAGCCCCGGCTCGCCGCAGCTAGAGGAAGCCTGCGCGCAGCAACAAAGACCCAACACAGCCAAAAATAAAATAATTAATTAATTAATTAAAAAATATATATATTTTTTCCCAACTTACCTCTTCCCCTTTATTTAGAATACAGTTGAGTTCGAGTCAGCTCTTAGCTGAGATAACTTTTGTTGATATTTCCAGGTTGTATTTAAGTCTTTCCTAACCAGAAGAGAAGCCAAATGGTCTCATCTGCCTTGATGTCTGTCCTGTGATTTTGATGATCTCTTGGTGTTCTTCCCAAGTTGTGTTTAGGTCTGTACATCTTGCTTGTATCAGAAGCCAGATGGCTTCAAATGGCTGTCCTATGGATGTCAGATAAACTCTGAACAAAGCTAGTTTTGTTTTGTTTTTTCCTCCTTTCTCTCTAACTATACATTACATGAACATTTTATTGGATTGTCCATAGGCTCAATCAAGTCTCTGGTTCCTATTTCCCTTTCTCTGTAGTTTCCCCTTTTAAATAGCTCTTCACTCCAAGGGTTCTGTGATTGTGGTTAATTACAGTAGCTGTGGCTTTAAGGATTAAGGCTTTCCTCTGTAAGGACTATGAATTAGGATGGAGACATGGAAACAGACAGAGATTGATAGAGAATGCCAAGAGTTTGAAAAGTCACTTGGGGTTGCTCTAAATGTTTGAGCTTTCTGCCTGGAATACTCCTTCCACAGTTTGCATGGTTAAAAAGAAAAAATCCTACTCATCTTAGAAGATTTATATAAAACAGCTGCCATTATCTTTTCAAGCTTTTCCTGGCACCCATTTTTTTATCCAGGCCCATCCTCCACCTGGCCATCGCTCCTTCCTAAGCAGCTGTGTCCTGGATACAGCTATCTGGCATAAGGCCTGTAGTACTTTATGGCATGTACATACAACTCTGAGCTACACTGAGATCCTTGAAGTCAGGGACCAGGGACCATGCCATCTTCTTGTTTCGTTATTTTTTATTGAAATGAAATTCACATAACAAAAAAACATTTTTTTAAGATTTATTTTTTTGATGAGGGACATTTTTTAAAGTCTTTTTATTGAATTCATTACAATACTGTTTCTGTTTTATGGTTTGTTGGGGTTTTTTTTGGCCCTGAGGCATGTGGAATCTCAGCTCCCCGACCAGGGATCGAACCCTCTGCATTGGAAGGCAAAGTCTTAACCACTGGACCTCCGGGGAAGTCCCACAAAAAAAACATTTTAAAGTGAACAATTCAGTGGCATTTCGTACATTCACAGAGTTACGCAACCACCATTGCTATCTAGTTCCAAAACTGTTTCTTCATCCCCAAACGGAAATCCCATACCGGTCAAGCAGTTCTCTCTGTCCCCCTACCCCCTCAGCCTCTGGCAACCACTTCTCGTTTATTTTTGTATCCTCCAGGGCCTTGAGCAACACCTGGCTCAGAGTGAGTGCTTAATCAATGTTTATCAGAATAATGAATGGATTACAAATTTCTGAAAGGAGAGGAACTGTCTCTATTTCAATTGCCTCATTCATTCCTGCTATTTTGGACTAACCAGCGTGAACCAGACAGTGTGCTGGGGGCAGGGTAGGGAGCTGTGAATGACACAGACAGTCCTTGCCCTCCTGAAGCTTATAATTGAACCCAGTGCTATCCAACAGATATATTATGTGATCCACATATATAAACCTTCTAGCAGTCACATGTATTAGTTTTCTGTTACTGCTGTAACAATGGCCACAAACTGAGTGGCTTAAAACAACCCACGTTTATTCTCTTATAGAACTGAAGGTCAGAAGACTAATGTAGTTCTCACTGTGCTAAAAATCAAGGTGTCAGCTGGGCTACATTCCTTCTGGATGAATTCACGTAAAGCCTTCCAAATCTGATCGATACATGTTTTACGTGAAAGCGCATCTCAGTTTGAACTAGCCATGTTTCAAGTCTCAATAGCCACGTGTGACTAGTGCCTACCATATTGGACAGCCCAGATCTGGGGGGGATAGAGAGACATGGAAAAATAAGTACAAGTGTGATATGTATTAAGAAAAAGCACAGAGTCCTGTGAGATCACACTATAGGGAACCTAACCCCACTGGTGTGGGAAGATTTCCTGGATAAAGAAGAAACCTGAATAACAGGTGGGTTGGGTCTTAAAAAGCAGAAGGAGAGATGAGATACTCTCCTTCTCTCCCAGTTTAAAACCCTCAGATAGCTTCTGTTGTCCAATGGCAAGACTTGGGGATTTGGGGCCAGTTAAGGATTTGGGGCCAGTCTAAGTAGGGAAATGATGGGACTAGATATGCATTTCTAAGACAGGCAGTTACTCTGCCTGTTAAGGGTTTGGGGCCAGTCTTCAGTAGGGAAATGATGGGACTAGATGTGCATTTCTAAGACAGGCAGTTACTCTGCCTGTTAAGGATTTGGGGCCAGTCTTCAGTAGGGAAATGATGGGACTAGATATACATTTCTAAGACAGGCAGTTACTCTGCCTGTTAAGGATTTGGGGCCAGTCTTCAGTAGGGAAATGATGGGACTAGATGTGCATTTCTAAGACAGGCAGTTAACTCTGACTGCTTTTAAGATCCCATTTTCTTCATTCTCAACATTTCTCCCTCAGTTGTCTTTTTCATTGAAGAAAATATTTTTTGTTCCATTATCCACTCTCACAAGTTTCTCGTTAGACTACAAGGTCAATACATTTCAACAGAATATAAATTATTTCATATTTTTTCCTTTTAGTCTTTGGGAACTTACGTATTACAATGTATTTCTAGGATGTGCTTCCCAGGCATTAATTAGCCCTTAGATACAGTCAAGGTGTACATCCTCATCCCTTGTAACTAGTAGAAGGTCATGCCCCCTGTGTTGGTTGATTTTAGAAAGGAGAACCTGGTGTAAAATTCCAAATGGCCAGGCAGGCGTTTTATTGGGTGAAGAGAACTTCAGCCGGCACTTTGCTAAATGACTGAGGAATCTGTGTCTTATTCTTCTGGTGACAGTCCTAGTCTTGCTGTTCTGAGCCACTGGGATAAATGGTCAGTTGTTAATAACCACAGTATAAAGGCATCCTGGAACACGAACCTCTGGAGAAGAGTTTAAGGATTGATGGGTCAGCAGGAAGGCAGAGGCACTTCTTAGGAACAGTTTAATAAAACTGATTTTAGATGCCTGGAAATACGGCCTGAAAGCTGCCTGCTGAAATCTTCTATGTCACTTGCCTCTGTCCAGAGAGTAGCTGATACATTTTCCACTCATCAGAGGCAGGGCATGGAGGGCAACGAAAGCAGCAGTGGTGGAGTTTCCTGAGATTGACCTAGTTTGTTTTACGAAAGCAGTCTAAGCTTGGCAGACTTTCCTCTCAACTCTCACCTGGTAGGCAGGTAGTGCTTGCTTCTTTGTCCACAGAGACCTCAGAGATTGAAAGTGGCAGATGGAGTCCAACTTCCTCATAGCTCTCATTAACACACCAAATGAGAAGGCCGTCCTCAGTCCTCTGCCTCCTTTCAGGAGGTCTTCATACTGATGTGTTTTCAGTAAAGTAAAATGTTAAAGGGCCAGGTGATTCTCTCCATGCTTGATGCGTGCACCTTTCCTTTCAGAATGGAAAATATTCTTTAGTTATAGGTGCTTAAAACAAATTTTAAATTCAGGTGAACTTTAGCCCAAACCTTGTAAAGCAGTAGACTCCCGCCAAGCATCTGGGTCTCTCCTGTGCCCTCCCTCCAGGAATACTGTCTTCCGTGTTGCTGCTGTCTCTTGCCCAGTTTGTCTACCTCTCAGGTGGTTAAAAAGAGCTTGAGTCTTCCTGGTCCTGTTTGTCTTCTGTATCCCATGACGCTATGTACCTTCTTAGTCTTGTCTCTGTTTTCAGACCCCACTTTGCAGAAACTTCCCTGAGGGGAGGAAAAAGAACATCCTGCCTTAATTGGTCCATTTCCCTCTCTGCCCCATTTCAGTCTGATGCACAGTCCCTAGAGCATCAAGCAGGTGCAGGCACGGTGCAGTTCGGAGTCTCTCATCCTGGATGTCAGTCACTGCGGAGGAATCTTGAGTGTCCTGGATCTTCCACACCCCGTATCTCTGCAGCGAATCAGTGCAAATAGCCATGTAGTGATTCTGGAGCAGGGAGTCCCCTACGATGATAAAGTATGTTTGTCGGAAACCTGTGGTTCCTCTTGACTGAGAATTCGAGCATGACAGGTGTTGAGACAGCACAGATGCCCTGCTGGGATTAAAGTGGAAAATGAAAGTCTGTTTTGATCAGCAGCGGAAGTGCCAGCATTCTGCACGTCCTCGCGTGTCTGATAGTGAATTACAAAGACGGGAAGCTTGGAGAGCAGCGCATGTGGCGCACACATCCAACCGCTTCCATTAACGTCTTCCAAGCTCTGATTTTAACCCACAACGTTAATTTTAGTAGAAATTAATGGATTATAAGTTGGAGGTCAAGGGAATGGAGTGGGTACATGCCGCCGAGAGGCTGAAAGGACTCTTTCCTTTGCAGAATCCATTGACCACACCGCACTTTTCTCATTGGCTGAGAGTAGCTGTTCTGTGATTCAGTTTCCTGATTGGCATCTTTATAACCTTCTAAGACCCCTACCTATCTGAAAAGCCCTTCCCATGGGCCCTTGTTTTCTCCTATCAGATGGACACACATATTATATTACATTTTAAATAGCGCTTAGGCTGCTCTATGCAGCACTAGCCTTGAAGATTTGCCATCCATGTTGTAATTTTGAGGGAGAAAATTGGTTAAATGACAAGAGAAATATGGCACAAAATTCTTTCTCAGTTTCGTTCTCCGTTCTAGTCATCCGTATCCCTGTCACTGACCTCATTAGGTCAAGGGCTTCAAAGCATTTTGAACAGAACTGGCGTATGTTTTTGGTGACTGTGGTATGCATTTTAGCATCTGAACAGTGCTTTTCTCTCCTGTTTGGAGAGAACAGTGGTTTCCGGATATCTCTGATTTTTAAATTGAAAAGCTAGTATTACATGGTGCATTTTGCCTGAGGGAAGGCTTTCATGCAGGAAACGGAAGTTGGCCTCAGTTTTCCCACCAGTCACAGAACTCCTCAAACTATCACCAGCAGCGGTTAAAGACCAAGCAAGTGAATTAACCTCTGTGGCAAGACTGATTTGGGGGGATGCTGTTCTTTTAATTGTCTTCAGGTTATCTCAGGCACCCGAGGCAAACGATATATTGACTAGCATGGGTCTGACTCTCTAAGGAAGGTTTTTTTTAATTAGAATGATAATGGGAAAAAAAAATGAGTCTCGGTCATGTTGAATACGGACTGTGGCATGAAACATCTGTAGCCCTCTGTGGACGTCTGGGCAACATACTTGCTGGGCTGTGCTGCTAGCTCTCATCTGGAATAGCTCCTCAGCACTGAACAGATGCTGGTGTGAAACAGGTCATTGTAGCAGGAGAGCACGAGAACACACACATTTCTTCATTCTTGCAGGGACAGCCATTGCGTTTTACTCTTGCTAATTGAGAAAATGTCTTGTCCTCTCTGAAATAAGAATACACGCGTGATAGCAGGCCTTGGCAGCATCTAGGGGTAAAAATCAGACTAGCTCCAGAGGACTCCTACAACACCGTCTCCACAGTACAAACAAATAACTCTCAGTATTAAGCAGTGGCATTGGGGGAAGGGCAGGCATAAGAGTGCTTAGGGTTCGAATGCAGACATTTCTGAGTGCCTTCGTGGTTGCAGACACCCAGAAGGATGCTAATTCATGGGGTACATCAGTCTTGTGAAGGGAGAAGTCACTGAGACAAGAAAAACGAGCAGCATGAGGACAGGAAGCAGTGACATTCAGTGAGTCCTTGTCACCAGCCGTCATTAGCATGCAAGCCTGCTGTTAGTTTTCCACGCTTTATTTGATTTCTTTGACCAAGCAGGGAGCCTTTGGAGCAGTTAATATCACACAAGTTATTGTTTCTTCCTGGAACAGTTAATATCACACGAGTTATTGTTTCTTTCTGGAACAGTTAATATCACACAAGTTATTGTTTCTTTCTGGAATGCCTTGTATTATTTTTAGTTTCAGTGAGATCCTTCTCTGTCCCCCTGTACCTCCAAAATTTCAAAGAGAATCAAAGAAAGCATAATTTATATCTGTCCCAGAGGTAATGGAGTGACTCAGTGATGTCTGTGAAGGGATGATTTTAAATTTCATGTCTCATGCAAGAGGTGATTTTTATGTGGAAACTGTAAGAACTAGCCTCGGGGATAACCAGATAATTATCCCTCAAACAGCAGGGATAGATTCCAGGGGGATTATAGCCGAAAACCGGCATGGACCAGCCTTGCCCTTGGGAATTCTGGTCGCCACAGTGGAACACATAGCAACTGATTTCACTGCGTGGAACACATTCACTTCTACCTCTGCAGGGTGCCCACTGGAGACCTGCGTCTCAAAAGGCAGGTGAGCAGAGATTTCCTGTGCAAGAATTCAGGGCAGGGCTGAGTGAGATTTCTGTTTACAGCAGCAGCAAAAAAAAAAAACAAAAAAAAAATTGCTTTCTTCCCTCTGTTCCCAGAGGTGCTCACTGATGAATCAGACGAAACCCATTAGTCCTTAAGGCACAAGTGCCATGACGCCCCCAGCCCGAACCATCACTGTCCCCACTGTGCTCAGAGCCTGGACACCCTCCCCACCTAAGCTCTGAAAAGGTCCCAGAGCTTCCAAGGGACAAGAGAGCAAAATAATATTCTACTGTCTTCACCTCAGTTAAAACTCTCTGTTTTTTTCTTTGAGCAAAACAGTCCTTAGCATTTCCTTTTAAGCATTTTGTGGCTGTTTCTTTTTTCCTCTGGGAAAATTTAGATGCAAAAGCACAAAGTTTTGTAATCTGCTGGAGGAAGAGGCTTATATGAGCCTAGAAAAGTCTAGCCAGTGGAATTGGGAGGAATTGTTTTCCAGGTTGATTCTTTATTTTGTTTCTTTTGTCTATGTCTTTTTCTCCGTGTCCGTAGGTGTGGAAATACATTTCTGTCTATATACAGCAGTCTTTATTCTTTTGATCCCTTCCTCTCTTGGAGAATGCTCTTGATAAGGTACCCTCTGATCTCTTAATGTGTCTTCATCCTAGGAGGTTTTTCTGGTATACTACATGGTTGACTGCCTGCTTCTACGATACTTGAAATTCTCACTTCCTTTAGCTCCTGAGATGTCTCTGACTCCTGGTTCTTCCTGCTTATCTCTTATGAACTTGTACACAGTAACAAACAAATGTTTAGAAACTGATGGAAGGGACTTTAGGTATTATCTACTTCCACCCCTTCAAATCTCAAATGAGGAATTAGAGGACTTATATTTCTGTTTCTCTTCTTTAACAAACTCCTTGAAAGGTAGTTTTAAGGTGGTAAAGATTAAGCACGGATTGTTGCCTTGAATTCCCATCCAGTTGAGAAGCAAACACGGGAGTCGGACAAATGGAGCACCTACCATAAGGTTTATTTATCAATATGACTGAATTGGAGACTGTGGCTTACATCTGTGACCACATGGGCTTCTTAATACGGCCCCTTTGATATAAACTGACCCTTCAGTTACAGGTGGAGCAAGACAGTTGCAGTCTTGCCCAGCTGTGGCAGGCTGTTGAAAGCAAGATGAATAGGAGGTCCCGTGCCTCCTATGATCTTAAAGAAGGAAGGTGATGAGCTGGACAAGCTCAGTAACTTTGCCCAAACATAAAAATCAGATAAATTACTCCTTTTCAAGGAGAAGTAAATGGGAAGGCAGAGACTGTATCTTCTTGTGAAGCTGATGTTCCCTTAACCTCTGTGGAAACACGAGGAATGGGGGTGAGGAGGTGGGGATAAACAGTCATCGCCAGTAGGAATCGTGGAACCATTTTCCTAAGGACATCTGGCCCAAAATATAAAGTAAGGTTGCAGCGGGAACAGTAGGATCCTTCTTGGCTTTTGCGCGTTTGCTAATACCTTCTCACCATGCTTCTCATCACTGCTTCCTCCACTCCCACCCAGGTGGCCACTGAAGACTTCCTGCTCAAGCCATCTTTCATCCACACACATAGTGTCAGTAATGAGTCTGAATGAAAGATACTCATTCATTGTAACCAACCACAGTCTGTTTTTCCCTGGTCCTTTCCCGCAGTGAATTTGCTCTCAGTGATGTCTCACTTATCTCTGCACCCCATCTCCCCATCTTGTAAAATCCATCATCTCTGTTTAATTTTCATCCCACTTGGTACATCCCTGGTGGTCCAGTGGTTAAGACTTTGCCTTCCAATGCAGGGGGGGGTGCGGGTTCGATCCCTGGTCAGGGAGCTACGATCCCTGGTCAGGGAGCTACGATCCCACATGCCTCGTGGCCAAAAAACCAAAACATAAAACAGAAGCGATATTGTAACAAATTCAATAAAGACTTTAAAAATGGTCCATATCAAAAAAATCTTTAAAGTATATTTTTCATCCCCGTTGACCATTATGAGACACTAACATGATTGATACTCCTTCTTATTTTAACTTTTTAATGCCTTTGGCCTCTTAAGTCTTTGATATGTTATTCTTCCCCAAAGCCTTTCTACACGGTTCTTTTCTTATCTCCTTTTCTTGTCTTTTATTAGGTCCTCTTTATCTATCCATGGCTTCCACTGCTACCTACATACAGATAATTCCCAAATGACTACCCCCTTCAGCCCTAACCGCTTTCCCAAGCTCTAGGACCAGATTTCCCAACTTTCTGGTTTCTTTTGGGGCACATCTTACTGGAACTTTGAAATTTGAGCATCTCCAAATGAAACAAACTACATCTCACAAAACAGTCTGTTTGATTTCTCATCCCCTGTCTTGGTTAACATCATCACTATTCCCTTTGCCTCCTAACCTGACAAGCTCTGAAGGTATCTCATTTTTATTCAGTGTGTCCAAACTGTGCTGGGTACTAAGAAAACAGAGACAAATTAAGACAAAGTTACTGCTCTCAACAGTTGCAGATGTTGGGCTTCCCTGGTGGCGCAGTGGTTGAGAGTCCACCTGCCAATGCAGGGGACACGGGTTCGTGCCCCGGTCCGGGAGGATCCCACGTGCCATGGAGCGGCTGGGCCCGTGAGTCATGGCCGCTGAGCCTGCGCGTCCGGAGCCTGTGCTCTGCAACGGGAGAGGCCACAACAGTGAGAGGCCCGCGTACCGCAAAAAAAAAAAAAAAAACAAAAACAAAAAAAAAAACTCCCCAAAAAACAATTGCAGATGTTAATTTAAACTCATGAGAAGTTTTCCTTGGGGGATGAGGATTGGTGGTAGATGAAGCTGAGCGAGAGCAGCAGAGGCCACATGGAGGAAGACAGGGTCTGTACTGCTAAGGAGCTTGCCCTTTCTACTCCAAGTAAAAGACTTCAATAAAGAGGCATCGTCTCAATATGCTTCTCCACGTAGGAATACCAGGGGACTCTTCCTCTGTTGAGAGTCTCACTGGGAGTGGCTTTTACCCAAGCCTGTGGGTTACAAGGAAATCGAAGCTTTCAAGAAGGCCTGTGAGCCAAAGCAAAGGGGATTAGGAGAACAGAAAAATTATTCTCTAATTAATAATTGGTCAATTGATTAATGAAGCTGTCCTGGGTGAATATCTGGGGTCTGTCTTTCTATCTTTCCTTCTTTCTGTCTTTCCTTCTTTCTGTCTACTCATTGATTCATCCAACCAGCCAGCCAGCGAGCATCCCTACTTACCTACCTGCCTACCAACCTGCCATCCATCCATCCATCCATCCAGTCTATTCATCTGTCTGCTGTGGCTGGTTTTTATAAGTTGTACGCCATGCTTCATAAGTGAGCCCAATAAGAATACAGAACCAGGGATGAGAAGGGCAGACATGATCCAACACAATTATAGAAAAGGTCATTTTAAAGCAATGTGGTTTGGAAGAGGCTGAGGATGGAGGCAGGAAGACCTCTGAAGCAACTATTGAAGTATTATTATTGATTATTTTAATAAGTACTTAATGATTGCCTTACATGTGCTATAAGCCCTGGAGGTTTGACAGGCCTGCACCCATAGTGAACAGCGTGAAATCAGTAGGTTGCACTTTCCTACCGTCCCCAGCCTTGGAACGCTTCTCAGGGCAGTCTCCTGGGCTGCCACTACGAATAGTCCAACATTGGCTTTAGCAGTGGAGTCTGTTTGCCTTCCTCTGTCTAATTTCATCAATAAAATGAGTTTTATAAACTTAATGATCGTGGTGATGAAAGTAATGATTATACTAATAATGGATCCAAGTCAACAAATTCATGTGGGAGGTTGAATTTTGGCAGACCCAGAAAAACCCAACTCTGGAATTTTCGGGCCTGCTCCAGGTAGAGTGGCCGAGGCTAGAACTAATGACTGTGTCTGGAGGCATTGTTTTCAGAGCTTGGTTCTTTCTTATTTGTGCCGCCCTCTCTTCTTTCAGCTCGTGGTCTGACCTGACCCTCAGAACCTCAGCTGGAGTGGGCTGGTCTGACAACACCGGCCCGGGAGGAGTTTATCACGCTGACATTGGTTTTGGTGAAAGTGTGGTTTTTCTCTTTCTTAGGGACAGAAATGGCCAGAGGATTCTTGGCCTTCCTTCCAAAGGCACCCTGACATGTTTGTTAAGGATAGCTCTTCCTTGTCAAAGGCTGAAATTTTAATTCAGATTTTGGGTATTCGTAACATACATCATTCTCCATGGACAGTGAGTGAAGTTCCAGCTGTTACAGAAGGTTTCATGCATATCAGGGAATGGGGAAAATGGTTTGTGGATTATCCTTCTGAGGCAAAGCATTTATCTGACACCTTTGATCAAAATATTGTGGCTGTAAGTATATTCTATCCAATTTAACTCAAGTGTATAAATAATAGTGCGGATTGTCAAAGAATGAAAAAGAGGAGTGTTATTCTATCACAAAGAAAAATCCATCACCTAGGGATTTTTCATATTTTGTTTTGAAAGTACAACTGATCAGGATTTTTATAGTAGGGAAGCATTTTCTGTGGTTTTGAGAGACCCAAAGTAAACATTTTCAAATGTCAGAAAGCTTTAAAACCCAAATAGACTATGTTCTCATTAGAAAGCAGACTGGCTAGAATTCACAAACTGAAATATCCTGTAAATATTTATTATAAATTTATTGTAAACAAGACAACAAGGAAAGGCATGTAGGTAATTCAATAAATATCAAGCTCTGGGTTTCTAGCTTTTTAAAATCAAAGATGTTTGAGATTCCATAGCCATACGCTGACTCATGTTATCACGATTGATGAATCTACTTTACAAATCCTGTTTCTCTTCCTGCGGCTCTGATTGTAGGAAGGAAGCACAGTAGACATGTAGATTAAGTACTAATCCTTTCTCCCACAAGGTACTTATCTCTCTGAACCTCAGTTTCTCTCCTCTAAATTCGGGATATTTTGATTCTCATTCTACTTTTTATAAATATATGTAGATTAATTAATTATTTATTGGGCCATATCTAGACAGGGTAAAATTAACTTTAGGAATTATATTTATCATTTCAGGCAATTTTAACCTTTTGTTTTTTTTAAACAAAGTACCTCTTGGCAAGCAGTTTATTTATTGGGTATAATTTTGTCCATTTTAAAGCATATTAGACATTTAAAACTATTATAGAATGATTAGATGAAAGGGATAGAACTCATTGGACTGCAGATCGCATGATTTTTAAAGCAATAATAGAGGTTAAAATATTATAAATTAATAGTGACATGGTGAAAAAGCCCTTGATGCTGATTTTCTATTAAAATGTGCTACTTTGCTAACTCTTCAGAGTTAAGTGTCAGGAATGTGCCCTGATATTGACTTCCTATTAAAGATCTGGTTATTACATGGTTTTTATTCCAAGTTTCCAGGCCACTAATTATACTATCAGGTTTTAGTTGTATCTTTTTTGCTTCATCTTTTCTGGTGAGTTTCAAAAAGTGCTTGGAAAAACCAATCAGGAATTGACATGGAGGTACTTTGCTCAGATTATGAATAAACACGTTCATTTCACAGAGGAAATAACTTTTTCCATTACCCGTTTCTAATTCTAGGAGATCAGATCTTCTGCTCATTCTTATCCTAAACGATCTGGGCCCGGTCACTGAAAAACTAATTATGGACAGGACTTTAGTGATAATTGGCACAATAAAACAACTCCAATAATAATGGCATGTCCTTGCACTTTACAGTATTTCGTAATTTGTAAAACATTTTCACACACCTGAATGTTTAAACTCACTTTATTTAGAATATAAATATAGTTTACTACATTATTAAATATTCAAAGTTGTGTACCTTTTCTTCTGAGAGTGGAAACAATGTCTTTTAATTATTCTCCTATCAAGTGATACCAGTCCAAACAACACTAAGTTCTTAGCGTTCTTAGCTTCTAGTTTTAGCTCTTTGTCTTTCAGAAATAATAGTTTATTCCCCATATAACCAAAGTTTCTTCTGTACAGCTGCACATAGAAGAACTTGATAGATGTGCTGTTGCCACTGAAAAGAACAATTTGTATATTCCGAACCCAGAAATAAAATACATTTATTCACCTGGGGTGTTCATGTTCTTTAGAAATACTAGTAGAATAGAATTCATGTGGTATAATAAGTATAAAATTCTCCAACCCATGCATTGATGGTTTGCCCTAAAATGACCATACCCAAAATGTTCAAAACGCCTGAACTTTGTGGAGAAGTTCATTGAGTTTGACTCCTTGTGACTGTGGAGTAAGCATCCTTTTTAAGAAATCAGTATGACCTCATAGAGAAATTTGGTCTTATTATTTTAAGAATAAAGAAATCTAGTGTCAAGCATAAACTGGCCTATTAATCCATGCTAATAAATGACAAAGGGGGAAAAAATGTAAACCTTAACCTCTCCAGAGCAACTTACTTACATTCCACATTTGTATGAGAAGGCATGATTTTAGTAGTAAACACATTTAGTTGAAACTCAGCTTAGAAAAGCAGGCATTTCTTAATTTTCCTATTCTTAATTATCATCAGTCACAAGTTATTTTGATACTATATCATGCATGGTGATTATAAACGTTAAGTTTTAAAAAAGAGGCCGACAAATAAAGTAGAAAATTTTCTTTAAAAATTACACTAGGTGAGATTCATTTCCATCCATCAGTGGCTTTGTTTCGCTTTTCAGAGTCATCCTAAGGGACATTTACTAGGATGGCATTTGGGGGTTATTTTGTTTTTACCTAAATCTTAGTGATGCGTCAGCAGTTGTCTTCATTCCCCTGGTCTTGCTTTGTACGTAGGGCACCCTTGGAATTTCTGCTGTTGCCAATTGATTTTGTCCCAAGTGCTAATTTGGAAACTCGCAGGCAAATAAGGGAAAAGAGGCATCTATCTTTCCGTTAACTAAGTCAGACTAAAATTCTGCTGAAGATGAGTTGAAATCCACCCTCCACCCGCCGCCCCCCCCCTCCCCCGCCTCCCCAGATTGTGTCTTCATGGGTACCGGAGCTGTGAGCACCTAGTTACCCTTCACTCACCCAACCCTTTCCCTTTCCTCCCATCAGGCTCTTGGGATCCCAAGGCCCCCTCCTGGATCCCTGAGTGAGACCCGTTGGCTGTGGGCGCTTCTGAGGTCCCGACCTCACGCATTCTGCGTGAGCAGCTGAGGAGCTGCTAAACCCCTGGCAGGCGCTGCCAGCGAAAAGCACGGCAGAGGAAAGGGGGACGTGTGGGCTTGATGTCCAAAGCTGGAACTCAAGGTCACTTTTTGTTGAGGAAGCATTGTCCCTGGCACTTTCCCCTTCACTCAGCTCCAGCCTCGTTGGCCGTTTTGTGCTGGGAACACACCAAGCCTTTCCCAGCCGCCGCGGCTTTGCGCTGATCATTCTCTCTGCCTGGAAGTTCCTGCTGCTGCTCTTCTGTCTCCTCATTCAGATGTCATCTGATGTCACTTTCTCAGAGTGCCCTTCCACCCCACGACGGCTCTTGCTTTTACCGTCTCCACGGTGCTTTTCACTGTCCCACTGAGCCTCCTTCATCCATTGGTTTATTCTTATGCTCTGTGCCCGTCACTCCTCCCTCCCCGACACTGAACTACAAGCCCCGTGAGTGTGGACACCTCATGTCTCTCTGATCATGACCTTCACCCCTCTCTTAGGAGAGCCACGCACTGGTGGTAGGCGGTCCTCAAATGTCGAATGAACGAATGCACAAATAAATGAACGCACGAATGAATGAATGAGCCGGATGGTAGTCTTCCAACTCTGCCTTAGCAGCTTTTATCGCCAGGGGCTGCAGGGTTCTCCGTCCTTTATGGCAGGGTTTCTGTGGGACAGGCATTTCTTTTTTCAAACATTTGCCCTAGAGATAAACTTTGGGAATGCAGCTTTCCTTTCTTCTGTTAGGGATTAGCTCTCCTTCTGAGATAACGGTTGATCCAGTTTATTCCTTGAGAGCAAAGAGTAAGGCAACATTTTCTTATTTAAACAAACAGAGTTGAGCTGTCTGAGAGGTTAACTGCTCGGCAGTCTACATTTTTAAAGTTGTCTCCTCCTTCTATCTCAGTGCCCCTTTTGTTGCGCTCACACTGGCTTACTCGTGGGCCCTGAGGTGGTGGATTTTTTAAGGCTCTTCCCCGCCTTCGGAACGCACACACTTGTCTTTGGTTATCTTAGGCCTCCTTCCTAAGTCCTGCTTGTTCCTTGCTGCGTTACTTGACTGGTCCTTTGGGGCTCCCCTTTCTGTGGTCACGTAGTACTTAAGTAAGGCTTGTTGGATTTTATCATACTCTGCTTATATTGCTCGCTGGTCTCGTTGTTATTAACAGACCATGTTTATTTAAGACTTGCCACGTGCCAGGCGCTGCTCTGCGTCATAACTCCTTTACCTGTATAGGAGTCCTATGATGTAGCTGTTCTTATTATTCTGACACACTGTACTTACCGGTATCTTATAGATAAGGATTCTGAGCCCCGGAGGTTAACTGGCTATCAGTAACACAGTGAACAGTTCGGGGGTCAGGATTTGCACCTTGTCGCCAGCTCCCCACTTGCACAAGTACAGGTGAGCTCGCTGTTGGCTGGACTCCTGCCCTGTCATTCTGTGCATACCAGTGGCAAGTCCGGTCAGCGCCCTACAGGGAGCACACCCTCAATAACCTATGTCAGTGGTGATGATGAGGGAGAGGATGCAAAACCCTGGAATATAAGATCCGGGTGAATCACTGGGAGGATGGAAAAGGAATCCTAGGAAGTTGCTGGATTTATTTTATCAAATGAATTCTTTTCTTTTCGCCCTGACTCTTCCCAAAATTGTTGGTAAGGAAGGAGGGGGAACAAATAAAAGAAATGTTTACTGCCTTTTGAGTGACCTCTAGATAAAGGAGCGGGCACTTTGGGGTCAGGTTCCCGTCTGAGGATAAGGCAAGAGGCTGCCAGGTGAAGGTGACCCCTTTGTAGGGACCTCTGTGACTCTGTGAAAATTGAGGGAGTTTCTATCAATTAGTCCTGGTGACCTTGCTACCTGAGATAAGCTTAACACCTGAATAAAGCAGGTCACAGTTCGCACCATGCATACAGTACAGCCGCTGATGTACTGTTTAACGCATCTAATTTTCTAGAAGACTGCCTCCTACTCCAGAACAAAACTAAAGTCAGACAAATGAAAAATTAGGAGAAGTATTTGTAATATATACGACAGATGGTGGGCTAATTTCCTTGCTAAACAAGGGGCTCCTGTGTTTGCATCAATAAGTGGTAACAACGCAGTAAAAGAAAATAAGTAAAGAATGTGAATGGTTAGTTCAAAGAAAAATACAGTAGCCAAGAAACATGGCCTCGTTAATGATGAATGAAAAAGAAAGTTAAAGTAAGATGGTATTTTTCACTTGTCTGTTGAAAACAGTTTAAACAGGTGGTGTTACCTAGTGATGGTGAAAAGTTTTCACGCTGTTAGAAGGAGTGTAGATTGGCAAGGTGTCTTTCGCAAGAGGTTTGGTCTATCTGTACAAAATATGCAGCTCTAACCGCAGGAAAGCATGTTGCATTTTCTTTTGTAACAGTTAAAACTTGGAAGTAACCTGAAAGTATATGAATAGGAATATAGGTGTTTATAGTGACCTGTTCAATAAGTTACAAAGCAGCTGTAAAAAATAGCAAGTCAATCTATGACAATGATACGGACCAATGCTGCAGGAATTTCATATACAGTTGAGCATATCTGAAGAAACTAGCAAATGTTTCCATATAGTTTAAGCATGTACCAGCAAATATGCACATGTGCAAATATGCAGATATATATGCTTTTGTATGCATGGGCTGTACATGAAACTGTTTTGGTTATTATCTCTAGAAAGCGGGACTCTGGTCGTTGGGAAGCCTTTATTTCTTGGTTAGTCTTTTGAACTAGTTGAAATTCTTACTTTAATCATATACTAGTTTTGAAGAAAAACCCCAGTTAGAGTATATTTAAAGGGCTTTATTAAAGGAGAATATATTTCAGCATTTTTAGAAAGTTACTTACAGCGAAGAACTAGATATTTTTTCTTGTGGTCCGTGCTCCTGGCCTGTTGTGATTCCTGTTAGAAATTAAGATTTTCTTTGTTATACATTCTAAGAGCCATACATTTTGCTAATCTCTCACTCCCACCACTGTTCTGGACGGTTCCCTTCCTGCTGTATTACCTTTGGCTGCTGACTTGAAGGAGGAAATTCCACGTATTCTCTGCAGTTATGATTCTTATTCTCTTGTTCACGATTCCGGATATGTATGATTTGTGATACTTTTTTATGCCTCAAGAACCATAGAGGAAGCATATTTAAATAAGTATTCCTTTTCAGAAGCTGTTTTGAACTGACTGAGAGACAGTGAGATCTAAATCTGCACAACCTGCAGTGGGTTTGGGGTCCACAGATTTAAAATCTCCCCGAATCTGTGTTTTCTCCCATGCTGTGCAGAAGGTAAGCTTGTGCACAGAATACTGCATTCCGGTGTGGTTTATAAACAGCCAAAGGACAAAACTGGTTTTTATTAAAGGAGAGAATCGAGCACTGAAAATGAGAAAAAATAAAAACATCAAGTAAGGGTGCCTCGGTTTGGAGGAGGTGTTTTTGTGGCCTGGGACCCTTGCACATTTAAGGAATCAGCAGGCCAGATGGTGGGTCTCACTCTAAGTGCCGTCGCCCTGCTCCCCCTAGACCGGCACAGCTGAATTCCACTGAGACTTGCCAGTGGGCCAGATGTGCGTGAGTCTACCAGATTTAGCTGAGCGAGTGGTGCAGTGAACTGAAGAAGTGTCCTGAGTAACACACTTATGCTCTGTTTGTGGCACCTTTTTCGTAATGGAAGCCAAATAGTTGAGAGAAGAGGGGCAAGGGCTGGGAGGCTGGAAACAAGATAAGTTTCCTCATGTTGCTTTTGTCCTCTTTAAGGGGACAAAGTGTGGTTAGAGGATAGAAGTAGATGATGAAGTGGCAGAAGAGAAATGCTCTTTAATCAGAAAGATCTCTCAGTCCCCAAGACTAATGTATTGACCAGCTGGTAAAAGGAAGTTCTGCTACATGAAAACATTAAAAAAAGAAAATCCAATAATTTTCTTATAAAAATCGACTTCTCTTTAATCTTTGTGATTTCCCACCTGTAATTCACCAGAATGATCCATTTTGCCCTTCAGCCGGAAGAGTGGAGAAAAAAAAAAAAAAGGAATGAAAAATAATGAATTGTCCGACCTATTTAATGTTGAAAGGCGGAAGTGTGTCCTTGTCACAGAGGCAAAAATAAATAAATGAAAGCTTGTCAGAGTAACTAAGGCAAATCAGTGACTAACTCACTGCGATCAGTGATAGAAACGCTGGACTTTCCCTGCTGCCGACACAAACCCAGACCCATCCTGGAAATATTCTGGCTCCCTCAGTGTGGTGCTGGAACCCTGGTCCTGCCGGCTCACCCATCCAGCCGTGCTCGGCCTCAAGGAAGTGAACAACAGACTAATTGTTCTCCAGTTCACTGCTGCTTGAGCAAGGACACTCAGAGGGACAGTTCACACTGGAGATGGGGCAGAATTCTCCCAGCCGGTCAAGCCCTGGCATTGATGCAACGGCTGATGGCCTTTCTGCTGAAAAAGTGACAGCAGTTAGCAAGTTGCCTATGGAAAGTGGAAAGGGCAGCTGCCAACTCGAAGCCTAGCAAAGTCACTTCCTGTTCTCCCTGGAGGTACCCAAATCAGCAGATGCTGCCTTATTGACAACCCAACACCGTGTTGGTTTCCCAGCCCTCAGAATGTGACACCGACGCAGCCTTCCAAGCAGCGTTGGCCCAAGAGTATGGCTCTCACAGACAGGACCCCTTCAGCTCTTCTCTTTGTTGTGATTTCTTGCAGCGGGACACGGGGCCTAGATTTGCTGGAATTTCACAAGGCAGGGGATATGGGTGATGGTGGAAGGATATCAGTTCTAGTAAGTCTTCTAGGCCCCATCAGGTATGACCTCCTAACCAACAGTCTCCCTATATCTTGTTTCTTACCATTCCTGTTTTTTCTATGTATATCCACAAAATGAATCTTTTGCTTTCAGCCCAGCTCTTTAAGCTGTTGGAACCTGACAGGTTTAACTGTAAAGCATCTTAGGATATGATCCTTGCCAGTGACAGGTGAGGTGGGAGGAGGGTGCTATTTCTAGCACTTAGTGAAGCTCTGGAAGCTGTGTGACACCAGATTGTGTTTAGGACCAGATCAAAGCCACTGTGCTTCTCACCTCAGCCACCTTTGTCCCTCCTGGCACGGAAGCCGTCCGCACAGGGGTCCTCTCGCAGACACTCATTTCTGTTCCCATCAGCAGGTTTCTTCTGCAGGAACCATCCTGCCAGTGCCCCTTCCCTGAAGTTGTGGTTTGCTCCTAGGTCTTCTGAAAGCTCAGACTTCTTTATACAACTCTGGCTGTATATGAAACTTGCCTCTTCTGTAGAGAGGATATCCTCCCTGTGCAATTTCTACGCCCCAAATGCTCCTGGACTTGGAGATGGTATGAGTATCTCCTGACTCCATTTCTTCTCCCATCTTAAGTAGAAAACTTTCTCACCTTGAGTTCCAGGCAATCCTGCCACTGCCCTTCCTGGTCATTTGGGTGGACTTTTCTATCCTTATCCGCTCTGATAAGTCATGTAAATCTTCTGCTCTACAGTGGACTGTGTGCTGGCACTGGCTTGCCCTTGCTTGTTGGAATATTTGTTGTTTTCTTTTTTCACCCACTCACATGCTGTCTCACTCAACTCTCTTACCTTTTCCCCTAGTCCTTTCCTTGAAAACTCCTGCCAATAGAGATTTCTTCTTTAAATTTTACTGTAGCCCCTCTTTGGCCCATAATTAGATGCAGTGATTGTGACAGTTGACTATTACTTTGTATTATAATTTAAATCCTGTAATGCTGTGTAACTTGTCGATGTTGTGTGCCTTCCAGATCTATTTAGATTGTCGAGCTCTTTGAAGAGAGAACCTTCTGGGAACTTTCTTCCATATAATTCTCATCAAACCTATGTCTGATATTTAAGTGTCTGATAAGTGTTTGTGGAATGTAAGAAAGAATTAATCAATCATGAGTAGTATCTTAAGATGTTAGGGAGCCTGGCCTTCTTTTGTTGCTGGTTTGCCAGCTGTGGCCTTTCCTAAACAAATTTCCTGATGTGAACTCTCAGTTTTAACTTGCCATGAGATTTGAGAGAGCTACTGTAAAGTCATTTGAGCTTGTAAGAAAAAAAAAATGTTTTTAACTATAAACGTTATAAGTACAAAGTAAAAGTTTGTAGTGGAATCAAAGTAGTGTCTGTATTCACTGTCATCTCTATAAATAAGGAGATATAGTGTCCTTCAGGGAAAACCTAATGTTTCCCATTTCAATTACTACAGAATGTTTCTTTTGTCTTTTGCTACCTACTAGGAAAGAAACACAATTAGTTCTATGGTTAAAACAATTGGACAACTAAGCCTAGTAACTGTTTTTAATTGCTTGCTTGTTTTCTTGGAAGCATCAAAGAGAACAGGGAAGGTTAAAAGTTTAGGAAAAAATACTATTATTTATGCCTCATGATACAGTTAGAGCTGACCCTGGGACACTTTTTGCTGTGCTTTGAACATCCATTGGCGTCAAAGTACTTTTCATTTGAAGAAACCATTCGTAAATGAGAGTATTTTAAGTAACGGGAGATTTGGGAAGATGGAAAACTCTTAAGTGTGGGAGGAGGTGGGCTATAACTGCTGAGCCTTTCTCTGCTTTGATTCCTCTGCTCTGTGCTGTGTCTATCAAGCAGTATGTCATCCTGAGCTGCAGTGGAGCAATTCATACATATTTACCAGTTGCAGATTATAAACGTGCAGCCCGGAGAGTAGCACTCTTCTTTGTCTTTCTGCTTTTCTTTCTGCACTAATGATTTAAAAACTCCTAACACATTCAGAATCTGGAGGCTGATTTTGTTACTTGTCATTTCCTTTGTACGCCAATTAAGTCTTTGTAATTTAAATGGAATTTTATTTTCCAGTTTAGAAGCTTCTAAGTAGGTAGACTGAGGTTTTCTCCATCCTGTCCAGGCTTTGATATAATGAGTTATTAAGGTACTAGGAGAAAATATTGATTCTGCTAATAGCTTCTGCCTTGCCACATAATGTTTTACATTTTCCTCAGCTGAAAGACCATATTCCCTTTCTCCTCATCTGATTGACCATAAAGGCTTTGGCCTTTCCTCTGCAATTATCTCACTTATCAAAGCGGTGGGAAAAGTCAAGTGCAGACTAATTAGTGAAGGGAACATGTCTAAATAGAGCACTTTAAATAATACAAAGAAGTACAATCCAGTACTGTGAAATTAGCAAAGTTGGGTACAAAGTAAAGAAGCAAGCGTTGAGAATACCAGTCGTTGAGGACACATGTGCTACTGACGGCAGTTGTCCTTTGTGTGACTATTAAGACACAGATAGGGTGATGTAATAATATCACTTTTCCCCCATAGCTTCTCTCCCTGATCCTAGTTTCTGTTTACTTTTGAAAGATTTGAGATATTAGTGGGTTTGAGTTTACTGTAGATTTACTTTTCAGAGTTTAGTATCTCGAGATACCTACGTTTAGGAATATATCATTCAACACGAGCTCTTGGGTATAAAGACATGTTAAAAATGCAAGTATCATTTTGTTATGGATAAAGCTACTTTGTACTTTCAGAATGTCTTAGAAGTCTTACTTATTGCCAAGGTATACTTAGCCCAATTTTGAAAATTAAAAAAAAATGCTAGAAAATGAACAAATGGGACTATATCAAACTAAAAGCTTCTGCGTGGTGAAGGAAACCATAATCACAGTTAAAAGGCACCCTAGGGCTTCCCTGGCAGTGTATTGGTTAAGAATCTGCCTGCCAATGCAGGGGACATGGGTTCGAGCCCTGGTCTGGGAAGATCCCACATGCCTCGGAGCAACTAAGCCCGTGCGCCACAACCACTGAGCCTGCGCTCTAGAGCCTGCGCACCTAGAGCCCGCGTGCCTAGAGCCCGCGTGCCTAGAGCCCGTGCTCTGCAACAAGAGGAGCCCCTACAATGAGAAACCCACGCACCGCAACGAAGAGTAGCCCCCACTCGCCGCAACTAGAGAAAGCCCACGTGCAGCAACAAAGACCCAATGCAGCCAAAAATAAATAAATAAAATAAATAAATTTATTTAAAAAAAAGGCACCCTACTGAATGGGCGAAAATATTTCCAAATCATATATCTGATAAAGGGTTTATATCCAAAATATATAAAGAACCCATACAACAACAACAACAAAATAAACAAAAACCTGATTTTTAAAAATAGGGGAGGGACCTTCAAGATGGCGGAGGAGTAAGACATGGAGATCATCTACCTCCCCACAGATACATCAGAAACACATTTACATTGTGGAACAACTCCTTCAGAACACCTACTGAACGCTGGCAGATGACATCAGACTTCCCAAAAGGCAAGAAACCCCCCCACGTACCTGGGTAGGGCAAAAGAAAAAAGAAACAACAGAGACAAAAGAATAGGGATGGGACCTGCACCTCTGCGAGGGAGCTGTGAAGGAGGAAAAGTTTCCACACACTAGGAAGCCCCTTCACTGGTGGAGATGGGGGGTGGGCAGGGGGGAAGTTTCGGAGCCACGGAGGAGAGCACAGCAACAGGGGTGCAGAGGGCGAGGCGGAGAGATTCCTGCACAGAGGATCGGTGCCGACCAGCACTCACCAGCGCGAGAGGCTTGTCTGCTCACCCGCCGGGACGGGCGGAGGCTGGGAGCTGAGGCTTGGGCTTTGGTCCGAGCGCAGGGAGAGGACTGGGGTTGGCTGCGTGAACACAGCCTGAAGGGGGCTCGTGTGCCACAGCTAGCCGGGAGGGAGTCCGGGGAAAAGTCTGGAACTGCCTAAGTGGCAAGAGACCATTGTTTCGGGGTGCGCGAGGAGTTGAGATTCAGAGCGCCGCCTAAACGAGCTCCAGAGACAGGCAGGAGCCGCAGCTATCAACGCGGACACCAGAGACGGGCATGTGATGCTAAGGCTGCTACTGCAGCCACCAAGAAGCCTGTGTGCAAGCACAGGTCACTATCCACACCTCCCCTCCCGGGAGCCTGTGCAGCCCGCCACTGCCAGGGTCCCGTGATCCAGGGACAACTTCCCCAGGAGAACACACGACGCGCCTCAGGCTGGTGCAACATCATGCCGGCCTCTGCCACTGCAGGCTCGCCCCGCATTCCGTACCCCTCCCTCCCCCAGGCCTGAGTGAGCCAGAGCCCCCAAATCAGCTGCTCCTTTAACCCCATCCTGTCTGGGCGGGGAACACATACCCTGAGGCGACTTACACGCAGAGGCAGGGCCAAATCCAAAGCTGGACCCCAGGAGCTGTGCGAACAAAGAAGAGAAAGGGAAACCACTCCCAGCAGCCTCAGGAGCAGCAGAATAAATCCCCACAATCAACTTGATGACCGCTGCATCTGTGGAATACATGAATAGACAACGAATCATCCCAAAACTGAGGAGGTGGACGTTGAAAGTAACTGTAGACTTGGGTTTTGCTTTCTGCATCTAATTTGTTTCTGGTTTCATGTATATCTTAGTTTAGTAGTTAGAGCTTATCATCATTGGTAGATTTGTTTAATTTGGTTGCTCTTTTCCTTTTTTTATATATATATATGTATATATATATATATTTCTTTTTCTCCTTTTGTGAGTGTGTATGTGTATGCTTGTTTGTGTGATTTTGTCTGTATAGCTTTGCATTTACCATTTGTCTGAGGGTTCTGTCTGCCTTCTTTTGTTTTTTTGTTTGTTTTTTTAGTATAGTTTTTAGTGCTTGTTAACATTGGCGGATTTGGTTTTTGGTTTGGTTGCTCTCTTTCATTTTTTTTAATTACTCAAATTTTTAATAATAATTTTTAAAATTTGCATATTATTTTATTTTTTCTTTCTTTTTTTTCCTCCCTTTTCTTCTGAGCTGTGTGACTGACAGGGTCTTGGTCCTCTGGCCGGGTGTCAGGCATGAGCCTCAGAGGTAGGAGAGCCGAGTTCAGGCCATTGGTCCACCAGAGACCTCCCGGCTACACATAATACCAAATGGAAAGAGCTCTCCCAGAGATACCCATCTCAACGCTAAGACCCAGCTCCACTCAGTGACCAGCAAGCTACAGTGCAGGACACCCTATGCCAAACAACTAGTAAGACAGGAACACAACCCCACCTATTGGCAGAGAGGCTGCCTAAAATCATAATAAGGTCACAGACACCCCAAAACACACCACCGGACATGGTCCTGCCCACCAGAAAGACAAGATGTAGCCTATCCACCAGAACACAGGCACCAGTCCGCTCCACCAGGAAGCCTACACAGCCCACTGAAACCAACCTTAGCCACTGGGGGAAGACATCAAAAACAACGGGAACTATGAACCTGCAGCCTGCGAAAAGGAGATGCCAAACACAGTAATTTAAGCAAAATGAGAAGACAGAGAAATACGCAGCAGATGAAGGAGCAAGGTGAAAACCCACCAGACCAAAAAAAAAAAAAGGAGAGGAAATAGGCAGTCCACCTGAAAAAGAATTCAGAGTAATGATAGTAAAGATGATCCAAAACCTTGGAAATAGAATGGAGAAAATACAAGAAACTTTTCACAAGGACCTACAAGAACTAAAGAGCAAACAGACAATGATGAACAATGCAATAAATGAAATTAAAAGTTCTCTAGAAGTAATCAATAGCAGAATAACTGAGGCAGAAGAACGGATAAGTGACCTGGAAGATAAAATAGTGGAAATAACTACCGCAGAAGAGAATAAAGAAAAATGAATGAAAAGAATTGAGGACAGTTTCAGGGACCTCTGGGACAACATTAAATGCACCGACATTCTAATTATAGGGATCCTGGAAGAAGAAGAGAAAAAAAAGGGACTAAAAAAATACTTGAAGAGCTTACAGTTGGAAACTTCCCTAATATGGGAAAGAAAATAGTCAAGTCCGGGAAGCACAAATAGTCCCATACAGGATAAATCCAAGGAGAAACACACCAAGACACATATTAATCAAACTATCAAAAGTTAAATACAAAGAAAAAATATTAAAAGCAGCAAAGGAAAAGCAACAAATAACATACAGGGGAATCCCCATAAGGTTAACAGCTGATCTTGCAGTAGAAACTCCACAAGCCAGAAAGGAGTGGCAGGACATATTTAAAGTGTTGAAAGGGAAAAACCTACAACCAAGATTACTCTACCCAGCAAGGATCTCATTCAGATTCGACAGAGAAATTAAAACCTTTACAAACAAGCAAAAGCTAAGAGAATTCAGCACCACCAAACCAGCTTTACAACAAATGCTAAAGGAACTTCTCTGGGCAGGAAACATAAGAGAAGGAAAAGACCTACAATAACAAACCCAAACAATTACGAAAATGGTAATAGGAACATACATATCTATAACTATGTTAAATGTAAATGGATTAAATCCTCCAACCAAAAGACATAGACTGGCTGAATGGATACAAAAAGAAGACCCGTATATATGCTGTTTACAAGAGACCAGTTCAGACCTAGGGACACATGTGATGTGAATGTGATGGGATGGAAAAAGATATTCCATGCAAGTGGAAATCAAAAGAAAGCTGGAGTAGCAATTCTCATATCAGATAAAATAGACTTTAAAATAAAGTCTATTGCAAGAGACAAAGAAGGACACTACATAATGATCAAGGGATCAAGCCAAGAATAAGATATAACAATTGTAAACATTTATGCACCCAACATAGGAGCACCTCAATACATAAGGCAAATGCTAGCAGCCATAAAACGGGAAATCGACAGTAACAAAATAATAGGGGACTTTAACATCCCACTTTCACCAATGGACAGGTCATCCAAAATGAAAATAAATAAGGAAACACAGCTTTAAATGACACATTAAACAAGATGGACTTAATTGACATTTATAGGATATTCCATCCAAAAACAAAAGAACACATTTCTTCTCTAGTGCTCATGGAACATTCGCCAGTATAGGTCATATCTTGGGTCACAAATGAAGCCTTGGTAAATTTAAGAAAATTGAAATCGTATCAGGTATCTTTTCCGAACACGACACTATGAGACTAGGTATCTATTACAGGAAAAAAACTGTAAGAATAGATACATATGGAGGGTAAACAACATGCTACTAAATAACCAAGAGATAACTGAATAAATCAAAGAGGAAATCATAAAATACCTAGAAACAAATGACAATGAAAACATGATGGCCCAAAACCTATGGGATGCAGCAAAAGCAGTTCTAAGAGGGATGTTTATAGCAATAGAATCCTACCTCAAGAGGCAAGAAACATCTCAAATAAAGAACCTAACCTTACACCTAATGCAGTTAGAGAAAGGAGAACAAAAAAAGCCCAACGTTAGCAGAAGGAAGGAAATCATTAAAGATCAGATCAGAAATAAATGAAAAAGAAATGAAGGAGACGATAGCAAAGATCAAAAAACTAAAACCTGCCTTTCTGAGAAGGTAAACAAAATTGATAAACCATTAGCCAGACTCATCAAGAAAAAAGGGAGAAGACTGAAATCAATAGAATTAGAAATGAAAAAGGAGAAGTAACAACTGACACTGCAGAAATACAAAGGATCATGAGAGATTAGTACAAGCAACTATATGCCAATAAAATGGACAACCTGGAAGAAATGGACAGATTCTTAGAAAAGCACAACCTTCTGAGACTGAACCAGGAAGGAATAGAAAGTATAAACAGACCAGTCACAAGCACTGAAATTGAGACTGTGATTAAAAATCTTCCAACAAACAGAGGTCCAGGACCAGATGGCTTCACCAGTGACTTCTATGAAACATTTAGAGAAGAGCTAATATCCATCCTTCTCAAACTCTTCCAAAATATAGCAGAGAGAGGAACACTCCCAAACTCATTCTACAAGGCCACCATCACCCTGATACCAAAACAAGACAAAGATGTCACAAAGAAAGAAAACTATAGGCCAATATCACTGATGAACATAGATGCAAAAATCCTCCAGAAAATACTAGCAAACAGAATCCAACGGCACATTAAAAGGATCATACACCATGATCAAGTGGGGTTTATCCCAGGAATGCAAGGATTCTTCAATATATGGAAATCATTCAGTGTGGTAAACCTTATTAAAAAATTGAAGGATAAAAACCATATGATCATCTCAATAGGTGCAGAGAAAGCTTTCGAGAAAATTCAACACCCATTTATGATAAAAACCCTGCAGAAAGTAGGCATAGAGGGTACTTACCTCAACATAATAAAGGCCATATATCAGAAACCCACAGCCAACATTGTTCCCAGTGGTGAAAAACTGAAACCATTTCGTCTAAGATCAGGAACAAGACTCGTTTTTCCATTCTCAACACGATTATTTAACATCGTTTTGCCAGTTTTAGCCACAGCAATCAGAGAAGAAAAAGAAATAAAAGGAATCCAAATCAGAAAAGAAGAAGTAAAGCTGTCACTGTTTGCAGATGACATGATACTATACATAGAGAATCCTAAAGGCACTACCAGAAAACTCCTAGAGCTAATCAATGAATTTGGTAAGGTAGCAGGATACAAAATTAATATACAGAAATCTCTGGCAGTCCTATACACTAATGATGAAAAATCTGAAATAGAAATTAAGGAAATGCTCCCATTTACCATTGCAACAAAACGAATAAAATACCTAGGAATAAACCTACCTAAGGAGACAGAAGACCTGTATGTGAAACCCTAAGACACTGATGAAAGAAATTAAAGATTATGGAGATATACCATGGAGATGGAGATATATATACCATGTTGTTGGATTGGAAGTATCAACATTGTGAAAATGACTGTACTACCCAAAGCAATCTACAGATTCACTGCAATCCCTTTCAAACTACCAGTGCCTTTTTTCACAGAACTAGGACCAAAAATTGCACAATTTGTATGGAAACCCATAAGACCGTGAATAGCCAAAGCGATGTTGGGAAAGAAAGACGGAGCTGGAGGAATCAGACTCCCAGGCTTCAGACTGTACTACAAAGCTACATTAATCAAGACAGTGTGGTACTGGCACAAAAACAGAAATATAGATCAATGGAACAGGACATAAAGTCCAGAGATAAACCCATGCACATATGGTCACCTTATAGCTGATAAAGGAGGCAAAAATATAAACCCATGCACGTATGGTCACCTTATATCTGATAAAGGAGGCAAAAATAGACAATGGAGAAAAGACAGCCTCTTCAGTGAGTGGTGCTGGGAAAACTGGACAGCAGCATGTAAAAGAATGAAATTAGAACACTCCCTAACACCATACACAAAAATAAACTCCAAATGGATTAAAGGCCTAAATGTAAGGCCAGACACTCTAAAACTCTTAGAGGAAAGCATAGGCAGAACACTCTATCACATAAATCACAGCAAGATCTTTTTTGATCCACCTCCTAGAGAAATGGAAATTAAGACAAAAATAAACAAATGGGACCTAATGAACCTTAAAAGCTTCTGCACAGCAAAGGAAACCATAAAGTAGACAAAAAGACAGCCCTTAGAATGGGAGAAAATATTTGTAAATGAATAAAAGGACTGCTGACAGTGGTTTAATCTCCAAAATTTACAAGTATCTCATACAGCTCAATATCAAAAAAACAAACAGCCCAATCCAAAAATGGGCAGAAGACCTAAATAGACATTTCTCCAAAGAAGATATACAGATTGCCAACAAACACATGAAAGGATGCTCAACATCACTAATCATTAGAGTAATGCAAATCGAAACTACCATGAGGTATCACCTCACACCAGTCAGAATGGTCATCATCAAAAAGTCTACAATCAATGAATGTTGTAGAACATGTGGAGCAAAGGGAACCCTCTTGCACTGTTGGTGGGAATGTGAATTGATACACCTACTATGGAGAACAGTATGGAGGTTCCTTAAAAAACTAAAAATAGAACTACCATACGACCCAGCAATGCCACTCCTGGGCATATATCCTGAGAAAACCATAATTCAAAAGGAGTCATGTGCCACAGTGTTCATTGCAGCTCTATTTACAATAGCCAGGACATGGAAGGAACCTAAGTGTCCCTTGCCAGATGAATGGATAAAGAAGATGTGGCACATACATATGGCGGAATATTATCCAGCCATAAAAGGAAACGAAATTGAGTTATTTGTAGTGAGTTGGATGGACCTAGAGTCTGTCATACACAGTGAAGTAAGTCAGAAAGAGAAAAACAAATACTGTATGCTAACACATATATATGGAATCCAAAAATTGTTCTGAAGAACCTAGGGTGTGGACAGGAATAAAGACTCAGACGTAGAGAAGGGACTTGAGGACACAGGGAGGGGGAAGGGTAAGCTAGGATGAAGTGAGAGAGTGGCATGGACTTATATGTACTACCAAATGTAAAATAGATAGCTAGTGGGAAGCAGGCGCATAGCACAGGGAGATCAGCTCAGTGCTTTGTGTCCACCTCGAGGGGTGGGATAGGGAGGGTGGGAGGGAGACACAAGGGGGAGGAGATATGGGGATATATGTATATGTATAGCTGTTTCACTTTGTTATAAAGCAGAAACTAACACACCATTGTAAAGCAATTATACTCCAATAAAGATGTTAAAAAATAAAATTAAGTAAATAAATGTTTAAAAATGCTAAAAAATTTAAAAAAATAAAAGCAAAAATAAAAATAGGCAGAGGACCTGAATAGACATTTTTCCAAAGGAGGCATACAGGTGGCCAACAGGTGCATGAAAAGATGTTCAACGTCACTAAATATTAAGGAAATGCAAATCACAACCACAGTAAGATATCATTTCACACCTGTTAGAATGGCTATTATTAAAAAGACAAGAAATTACAAATGTTGGAGAAGATGTGGAGAATAGGGACCCATTATACATTGTTGGTGGGACTGTAAATTGGTGCAGCCACTGTGAAAAACGGTATGGAGATTCCCCCCCAAATTAAAAATTATGGGTCCTCCACAGACCCAGCAATACACTTCTATGTATTGATAAGAAGAATACAAAAACACTAATTCAAAAACAAGTATGCCCCTCTATGATCATTGCAACATTATCTACATTAGCCAAGGTATGGAAACAACCTACATTTTGCCTTCATGGATGAATGGATAAAGAAGATGTGGTATATATATACAATGGAATACTACTCAGCCTTGAAAAGAATGAAATCCTGCCATTTGAGGCAACATGGGTGCACTTTGAAGGTGTTATACTAAGTGAAATAAGTCGGGTGACAAAAAAACAAATACCATATGATTTCACTCATATGTGTAATCTAAAAAACCAAAACAAATTAACAAAATAAAACAAAAACAAACTCATAGATATAGAGAACAGATTAGTTCTTACCAGAGGGGAGGGCAGTTGGGCCGTGAGTGAAATGGGTAAAGGGGGGAGGTCAACTGTATGGTGATGGGTGGGAACTAGACTTGTGGTGGTGATCACTTTGTAGTGTTTACAGATGTTGAATTATAATGCTGTACTCTGGAAACGTATATAATAAGAGAAAAATTTTGGTGGTGTAATAGGAAGTGTTTCAGGCTGGAAACCAAGTTTGGTTCTTGGTTTTATAACCAGTCACTGTGTGTCCTTGTAGTGGTCACATTAGTCCTTTGGGTACCAATTTCATCATTTTGGAATGTGAGATTTTTAAAAAACTATGAAAATCAAAGGAGATAATGAATGTTCAATTACTTTGTGAATTGTACAGCACTATAAATATGTAACTTCCTCCCTTGCTCCCCAACTTTATTGAGATATTATTGACATATATGTAAGTTTAAGGTACACAATGTGATGGTTTGATACATATACACATGGTGAAATGATTACCACAATATAATTAAGTAACATCTTTGTCCCCTCACATAATTACCATTTATTTTGGTGGTGATAATATTTAAGATCAACTCTCTTAACAACTTTCAAATATATATATATAATACAGTGGTGGTAACCATGCTGTACATTAACTCCCCAGAAATTATTTGTCTTATAGCTAGAAGTTCGTACCCTTTGACCTGGTACCTCCCTATTTTTCCCACACCTCAGCCCCTGGTAACTACCATTCTACTTTCTATTTCTGTGATTCCAACTTTTTTAGATTCCACATATAAGTGAGAACATACAGTATTTATCTTTTTCTGTTTGATTTATTTCACTTAACATAATACCCTTAAGTCCTTCTATGTTATCACAAAAGTCAGGTTTTCCTTCTTTTTTGTGGATGAATAATATTCCACTGTGTATATATACCAGATTACTTTGTTCATTCATTCAGTGATGGACGCTTAGGTTGTTTCCACCTCTTGGCTATTGTGAATAAGGCTGCAGTGAACATGGAGGCGCAGATACCTCTTTGAGATACAGATTTAATTTCCTTTGGTTACATATGGGTTTGACAGGTCATACGGTGGTTCTGTTTTTAACTTTTTGAGGAACCTGCATACTGTTTTCCATAGTGGCTGTAGCAATTTACATTCCCATCAAGAGTGCACCAGGATTCCCTTTTCTCTGTATCGTTGTTGACACTTGTTATTTCTTTGTTTTCTTGTTAACTGCAGTTCTAACAAGTGTGAGGTGATAGCTCATTGTGGTTTTGGTTTGCAATTCCCTAATGGTTAGTGTTGTTGAGCATCTTTTCATGTCCTGTTGGCCATTTAGATGCCTTCTTTGGAAAAATATCTATTCATCTGCCCATTTTTTAATCAGATTTTTCTTTTTTGGCTGTTGAGCTATATGAGTTACTTATATATTTTGGATATTAACCCCTTATCAGATATTTGGTTTGCAGATACTTTCTCCCATTCTGTATGTTGTCTTTTTATTTTGCTGATTGTTTCTTTTGCTCTGCAGAAGCTTTTTAGTTTGATGTAATCCATTTGTTTATTTTCAGTTTTATTGCTTGTGCTTTTGGTGTCATATCCGAAAATCATTGCCAAGACCAATGTCAAGGAGTTTTTTGCATATTTTTCATTTAGCAGTTTTATGGTTTTGGGTCTTACATTTAAGTCTTTAATTCATTAAAATTAATTTTTGTGACTGGTGTAAGACAGGGCTCCAGTTTTATTCTTTTGCATATGAATATCCAGTTTTCCCAGCACCATTTGTTGAAGAGACTGTCCTCTCCTCATCGTATGGTCTAGGTACATTGTTGAAAATTATTTAACCATATATACAAGGGTTTGTTCTGGGGAGCTCTCTATGCTATTCCATTGGTCTGTGTGTCTGTCTTTATGCCAGTACCATACTGCTTTGATTACTGTAGCTTTATAATAAGTTTTGAATTCAGGAAGTGTGAGACTTTTAATTTTGTGTTCATTCAAGATTGTTTTGACTATTCAGAGTTCCCTATAAATAGGATGGATTTTTAAATTTTTTTGGTAGGGATTGCATTAAATCTTTAGTTCACTTTTAGTAGTGTTGACATCTTTATAATATTAAGTCTTCCAATCCATGAACATGGGATTTCTTTCCATTTATGTGTGTCTTTTTCAATTTCTTTCATCATTGTCTTGTAATTTTCAACATACAGATCTTTCACCCCCTTGGTTAAATTTATTCCAAAGTATTTTATTATTTTGGATTCTATCATAATATATATGGTATTCTTTATTTCTTTTTCAGATATAATATTTTTCAGGTATTCCTTTTTTTAGTATATAGAAACACAGCTGACTTTTATATGTTGATTTTGTACCTTTACCTTTACTGAATTAGTTTATTAATTCTAACAATCTTTTGGTATCTCATTTAAATTACATAAGGGCCAGTGAAGGGTTCCTTTTGAGATAAATGTAGGCAGAAATAGGATTGCAATCCAGACTACTGTTAAATTAGTAATGTTGCTTCCTATTTTGTCTCTGTTCCTTCTGAGGTGTAGTTGTATCGTTGTGTACACCTGTCTTTTTGTATCTTGTATACATTTTGGAAGGGATGGAAAGTCTCTTTAGAATCTCCAAAAAAGATTGTGGAATCTCTTTGGAAATAACAAGGAATGTCTCCTGTATTTATTATATTATTACAAGGACCCACTGTAATTATTTATATTTTCCCAAGTGGCCTTAGTGCACTTGGAAAGATAATGTTGTGCTTTCTCCCAGTATTCTAGACCTAGGATGGAAACAATAACAACAACAAACCAATACTTCAATGTATCTACCTTAAATAAACATCCACCGTGTGCCTGATTTATGCTGTGCTTTTTGTTTCTTCATTATCCTGCACTTCCTTTAATCCCTCTACTTGTCATTTTCTACGGAAAATGACAATTTGTAAGACCAGAAACCAAAACAAAATTGAATCATACACATGACATCAGAAAGGAAGGAGTTATTTTAGTGAGACAGTTCTGAGGAATGGTGAGTACTTGACCCCAGTGAAGTATGAGCTTTCTCTTCAGACTTTGTCATCAGAGCAGCCAAGGGTCAAGCCCAGTGTGTCTTATGGGGCAGCTTTTTTTTCTTTTCTTGTTTGTTTGTTTTGTTTTGTTTTGTTTTGGAAAATTAAAATACTTGTGGAATGGTGGTAGTCCTACATTCACCATTGACTTTCGTCATGACTTCTTCATAGACCACTCAAGGCAGGTTCTCCAATTCAGTACATAGGTGCTGTAACGACAGCTATATAATCCTAAGACAAGTAGTAATACTTACGTTCTACTCTGTTGCCATCTTTCCTGTTTATATACCTTTGCCATCTCCTGGTGTCCCCTCTTACCTTTAGATGCCCATTGTGTCCTTAGGTTGCCTCTGACTGTCCAAAGTTCCCATTTTGTTTCAGGACCTCTCAACTTCCACCCCCAGCCTTCTACCTGCCTACCTAGAAAAAAGCCCAGGCTCCAAAATTACTTCTCTTCCTCTTAGTGTCATTACAAACTTCCATTTGTTTCTCTAATTCTGGCTGATTAAATTAGGAAAAAGTAATATGATTAAACTAATTCATAATAAGATCTCTGTAACCAGTGAAAACCCCTCCCTTAATTCTATGGGTATGTTTCCATTTTAAAGGAGAATGCTAGTCTTCAAATATGCTACTTATGTGGATAAACAATAATTTGTTCATTCATTAGTTCAGTAGATAACTGAGTGCCTAGCCTTACTGTCTATGTTAAGAGAGATAAAGGACCATGAAGTCAGGTAGGTCCTTTCGGGTCGGTTGGTCCTGGACCTTAAATTATGACATGGTCTAAACCCTTAAGTCACTCTTATTTTGGTCCTGCTGTTCATCCCGGGAGTGCATGATCCTGCCTCTGCATGATCCTACCCTAGGCAGCAGCAATCTCAGAGCAAGTGGGAGGAGGAAGAAAGGGAGGAGGAAGCAGGAAGGAAGGGAGGAGGAAGTCCAGTTTCAGAGATGAGAGGAAGCAAGCTGGGGCATGGAGATGCAGCGGAAACAAAACGAGGAGAAAGTATAGCCAAGGGAGTTGAATTATTTAAACATCAAAATCTCTTCTGACCCTAAAATTCTGTGTAAATGAGAAAGAAAAAGGGAGGAAATAAGAATGAAAAGGGAAGTGGGAAGGTTCTGGGAATACAGTAAAAGCTGCATTTTTTAGCTAAGAGCCTCAGATTAATAAATGTATTATGATGCATGTTTGCCACCTAGAGCAGAGGTGAGACCTTTTCTGTGGCTTCTGGGAATTTCAAAAATCAATTGGCATGTGGCCCCCCTGGCATGCCCCTTCTGGGACATCACAGAGCGTCTCCCACGGGGAGGTGGAGCCTGTCAATAAATACTTCAGCATTTTCTTTTTAAGCATTTTCTTTCCTAAGCCAGAACCCTCAAAGAGAGTTGGTAGTATATCAGAAACCTCTCAGAGGATCAGGGTTACAACCTGCTCCTTCCTGGCAGAGGTTGGAGAGATGATGCACGGAAACGTCAGGTAGAGATGAGGGCTGGCTAAGAACAAAGTCCAATCTCCTTATAAAGTGAATGTTTGCTAAACTGAAGAAGTGGGGTGGAGGGGAGTTAAGGGTTTGTGAGGAGCATGTAAACATACTAAGCTCACTGTATACGTGTTAAGTCAAAACAGCCTTATCTTGTCTGGGTTGGTGCAGTTGCACTGGGCCCATCCTCTCCTGCCCTGGCCAGGTGTAGCCATGGAAGGAAGCCCCCAGCAGGCTAGAGCAGCTTTGTGGGCAGTTGTGCCACCGTGATGTTAGGTGGGATTTAAATGGTGTTAGGATAGCAAATATTCTTCTGCTCTGCAGTCAGACATAATCAGTAATGGTTGCAGCTTATAAACCAATGACTATTAAATTTGATCAAATTATAAGGTACCTTTTAAGATAAAAGAAAATGCTTTTGGTATATAAAAATGCTTTGCAGCTTTAAAAGGTCAGCAGCTTCCTGGAGCAAAAAATATGCCATGTAATTTTTTTAGAAGATAAGCAGTCCCCTAAACTCAATTGCCCCATTTTGAGGCCTCACCTCAAATGTCGACTCATTATCTGTTAGGTGTGTCATGCTTGGAGGAAGATCCGAGAAAGAGTGTCTTGAGGGGATAGCATCTGTGACTTTGATTTTATTTTTAAAAGCCAAGTGAAATTAAATTTAAGATTCTGTGTTTTTTTGAGAGTTACCTAAAGTTCCTCAAAAAAAAAAAGGTCTCTTGCATTATTAGAGTATTTGAAGGATAAGACACAAATACACTAGGGATTTACTCTTTAAATATGGGTTGTTTATGGTCTAAGCTTTTCAATAATTAAGAAACATATTCTGTGATATGAAACCCTTGCTGTAATAGCATAAAACAGTGATTTAAATTCTGTTGTAACATCTTAAAAGGTTCATCAGAGATTAGCTCTCTTTTCAACACAATACAAAGTGCGACTCTTTTGCTGTGTACAAGTATCTGAAGATAGGTCTTGTAATCTTTGGAAGGAGGAGAATTGGCGTTTTTGAGCACATTATTGTGGGAAAGTTACTTAACCTCTCTGAGGCTTCATTTTCTCATGTATCAACCAGGCCAGTAATATTTATCTATCTTTCAGAGTTTTGGTGGTGGTTGATTCTCTGAGCAGTGGAATTGCATCTTATTTCTAGAAGGGATAGCTGTACCTTATCTGCAGTCAGGTACAAGAAGAGAAAGATGTGTAGGCAGAACTATGCTTGAACTGTCCCTGAATTGCCTATAAAGAGTAACAAACGTGGTTCTCTGCCTGCTTTGCACCATCTCTCGGGAAGTCCTGCACAGCCCATTTTTCCCTCCAGCATGAGACTGGGTAGCTGCTAGTGAGCTCTGGAGGAAGACCCCATGTTGTATGAAAGCTTGCATACGGTGGGACGCCCACCATGTGTGCGTAAGATACCCAACCCCAGACCTTCCGCAGCTAGTATTGGTTTCTGTTCCCCTTGCTCCGAGGACCTTGGTATCAGTCTTTCCTGAACCAACAGGACCTGAATGTGGGATTCAGTACGGCTTTAAGGCCTTGATCACAAGAGTTTCACTTGAAGTGGATGGTTCTGAACTGAGAACCGGGTTATTGCGAGATGGTCCTCATTTTCATCCGACACTGAGGAGGACACAGATGGGAGTGAGACTCAGAGCCTATGTACATTTACAAGATGCAGAGCAGTATCTTCTAGTATCCACTTATGCCATTAGTATTTTAAGTAATAGTAAATTTATGCAGTGTTTAAAATTACGTCATCTGAAAAGGCATGTATCGCTGTTCCATAGGCTATTTTTACATGAAGTATCTTTGATCGTAGTGAAACACGAAACTTCTATTTTTGTGACATCAACAGTATAAACTGAAAATATAAATGGAGTTAGAAATGAATTAAAGGTATTTTACTAGGTTGTGGGTTGGATAGAGAGGCTAGCACTTTCTAATGAATTATTTTAAAATAGTTCAGCGGTTAATGTTTTGCTATTCTTGTCTGAGTCGGGCTTCAGGGACTAGGTAAAAATGCATTTCTCAGTGACTGAATTTTCAGATTTCCATTTTCAAGGTAGAGGCATTAAAGATGTAGGGTCTTCTGGAGACTATTTCATTGCTATTTCTGAATAAATTCAGTGTGACACCACGGAAGAACTGTCTCTGTCAACAACAGTCTAATTCCATAAATATTTGCTATTTTGTATATTTGCCAAGGATGGTCCTAGGTGGCAAGGATAAAAAACCTTTGGGGAATTTTTTATATTTAAGATGAACACAGAAGCAGAGAGTTTCAAAAAGTGTAGTAAATTCGGTGGCAGAGGGAAGCACAGGAGTCGGTGGGAGTTCCAGAAAGGGGCCCGAAACCACTGGGTGAGAGTCTGGAGAGAGACTTTTTTTTTTAATTAATCACTTTAAAGTGAACAATTCATTGGAATTTGGGAGGGTTTTGGCTGGAGGGAGTATCTGAAATCAGTTTGGATAGGGTTTTGATGAAAGAGGAGGAAACAGGTGAATGGAGGCGTAGACATCGCATAGTAGATATCTGTTGGTTTTACATGGTGGTGTGCATTCCTTTCCTGGTAACAACACCTCAAAGTTTTCCTTTGGGAACCAGGTCTCTTCTTAACCTGTGGAATTCAAGTGGTGCTGACATCATCCCACTCAGAGTATTACTCCCTCACCCTGCTTGCAAACCAGAGAGATGGCATGTGAACCAAGCCAGGTTAATTAGACCAATCTTAAAATATTTCTTGAACTCATGGAAGAAATTTGTTTTGTTTTGTTTTAAGCTTAGGTTGTTATATGATACAGGACTTCTGGTAATTATTTTAGCTCTATTACTGATAACTTGCTTAAAAAGAAAGCCATTGCAGAGGGTAGCAGAATTAAGGAGAAAGCTTCTGATAATATAAATTAAGCAGCTAGATCTGGCCATACCTGAATCCATTATCCCTTGGACTTTTCAGCTGAGTGTGCCAATAAATACTCCTTTTTACTTTAGCTACTTTGAATTGGGCTTCTGTCATTTGAAACTGGAACAGTTCTAATAAATTATTTTGGGTTTTGGGGGGGTTTTAAAGAAATTTTGTTACTTTTGACTTAAAAAGAAACTGTGGCAGTTTCCCAATATTTCCTCTGAAAGGGAAGCTTATTTATTCTTTTTACGTGTACGGATTATTTATCAGAAACTTAAGCTTAGTTCTAAAAGTCTTATTTCAGAACAGCATTTTATATCAATTATACACAGAAGAAAAGAAGACTGTCACCAAATTTTAGACACAGAAAGTTGTTAATTTTATATAAAATTTTATTTTGTGTTTGTATATTCTCTAGCCCCCCGCTTACTGAGGAGGACTTAAGTTTCTAGACACGGATGCCCCTGGCAGTGGGGAAGTTAAACCTGAACACCATTTTCAGGTCTGCACCTGCCTTACCTGACAGCACTTGGGGTCTCAGACCCCTCTCTTTTCTGGGTTTGCAGTGATACCTCAGCACCAGAGATTCCCACTTTCTAGAAGTGACTCGGAAGAGGTCATCTCTTGTTTAGTCTCACTGCAGTTTTTCGAGCCATCTGAAGATATGCAGATGTATTCAGGCAAAACACGTTTTTTGTAGTATCTGATCATCCGTCGTTAACCCAGTCTAGTTGTTCCAAATAGTAAAATTTCCCGCGCTGTTGGCTCACCAGTATTTCAAAATGAAAGCATTCCCTTGGGACCTACAAGACTAAAACAAACCCAGATTGCACCTCTGTCTGCCTCATCTGGTGGTTATTTACCAAGTGCACTTTCAGAGCTTTCTCTTTGATGTCTTTTTAAGTTACCTTTTCAATCAGAGATAACTTTCATCTTCACACATCATTGATGACTCTTTTAAACGTTTGTTCCCCTTATACACATATCTTGTCACTTATCTGGGGGTACAAATTAAGTCAATGTGTTCTTCTGTGGGTTCTCTGGCTCTTTGAAACCATTGCATTTCCATGCATTCCCATATTTTGTCTCTGGCTTGTTTTCATTTAAGGGGAAAAAAGCAGGTGTAGACTTAAGAACGTTAACGTGACAAAAGTCGTCGATTGTATTAGGGAACTAAAATAAAATTCAGACTTCGCTCAAGAGCCTCGTTCCCCAGTTGGTCTTTGGACCTAGGGTGGGGTTCTTGGAGAAGTTAAGTGTGATCCAGTTCAGAGGCAAGAGGACGGGCCACGTCCATCTCTCCTATGATTTAATGGTTGGCTGAGCCAGCTTAAAACAATGCGCCTGCATGCCTTGTTGAAACAGTAATCCTCGATTGGTCCAGAGGGAGATGCTGGCAACTCACATGGCAAGAACAGCAGTTTAGTCCAGCCTGCATTGTCTGTGTCTGAGATACTTTGCAGAAGGTACTCACTCCCAAGGAATTCAATCCGACGTCGAGACTTGGCAAGTCAAACCAGGGATGTTGTGAGAAGGATCATTTAATTTGTACTCTTCTAGTTTCTGGTTCCTGTTTCTTTCTGTTCAAGCCATTCTGAAGCACTTAGGGGTGGTTAAGTGAGACTGTGGTGGTAGGTGAAAGGTCTTTTTTTGATGATAGGTCTTGACTGAATGTTTTTCACAAATAAAAAAGTAGAAATTGGGGGTGCAGAGCACATATCTCTGCTGTGGAAATCTGCAGTCTTTCAAGGCGTGGATCCTTAGAAGGCAGTGAGCTGGAGACTTGCAGTGGGGAGGCAAAGGGTATTTATTTTGATTTAGGTCTCTTCCAGTGGTGTCCCTTTGCTGTGAGAGTGACATGGGAACTCCTTCCCACCATCCACAAGCCCCTGTGGGGTGCCCCTCCTGCCCCCGTGACCTCTCCTCACGCCACTTGCCCATTGTTTACCAGACTCCAGGTGTACAGGTCGAGGTTCCCCTCCACCGTTGCACAGGGCATTTGCATCTGCTACCTATGCTGCTCTTGACCAGAACCAGAATTTGGTGGCTTCTTTTGATCTTTTAGCTTTCAGCTTGAATGCCAGCCCCTCCAAGGACCTTCTCTAACCCCGCTTAAAACTTCCTCCACTTCTTATCCAGTCATTCCATCCAGTGACCACGTTTACCGCCTTCATAGCAGTTATCACTATTTGAAATTGTCCTTTAGCTCCTCTATTTCCTGTTCCCACTAGAATTCATGGACTAGCATAATTACTTATGTAATTATGTATTAATTATGTAATTAATACATAATTACTTACTTATTCCGAGCCTCCTTTTGTGTACAATAACTTCATGCACTTTGTTTTTTGTGTTTCCTTTTTAAAATGTTTTAGCGAAGTACTGTGATCATATTTTCTTAAAGAAAGTTTTGATTTTCTTTGTTTATTGTGCCTGGAGCACAACATTTTTTGCTACAGTTTTTCATTTACTTAATTTTTCTTGACTTGCAGGCTAAGTTCCAACTCCTCAGTAAAATGCCACCTAATAAAACTGTCTGTACAATTTGGAAAAAATACGTGTTCCATGAGGATGAGGCCCTTATTCACCACTGAGTAAATGGTGACTATATAACTCACCACGTATTCAGTGGTGAGTTAATAACACCACCACCGATATAACTAAGTCTTCCCAGCACTTAAATATCATCTAGCACAATATAGGGGCTCAATTAACAATGAATATCTGAATTTTCTAGACCCGTTCAAATGCTGATCCACTGTTATATATGAACCAAACATAAACCAATGTCGATAGTTCAGTTGCCCCTTGCCATTGCCGGGAAGACTTCAACCAGTTGACGTAGCACTGCCTCCCTTCACCCCACACCTAACGGAGGTCCCTGTGGCTCAGACCAGGTGGCCGGTTTGATTGGATGAAAGAGGAGAGAGAACAGTGGATGCAAACGGTCAGACATGTCATCGTTGGCTTGGAGGAGACAGCTTCCTCTGAAACATCCTCTGACACAAACAGCATCCACCCCTTCGCCCCCAGGAAACACTCACAGTGTTACACAGTGTGGATGTCAACCTTCAAAAATCCACAAGTCCCCGACAGTTTCTTGCCGTGTTTTCACATGTGACCTCTGGCTTTGCTTTATGAAATTGTGTAACCCTGCCGCCTGGAAGAAAAGCAGGGAGAGAAGCAGGAAGCTCAGCATTCCCAGTCGATCTTTCATAGAGACTGGGGGCCCGCAGACCAGACCACTGACTGACGTCGTTCTTGGGCTTCTAGTCCGCCCCTCCCCACCCTCGTGTTTCCTGCTCCCCTGGGGCCTCTTATTTGTGTAAGAGAGGACACAGAAAGAGACCTGACAAAAAGATGATTTTTGTGAAGCAATTTAAAGGCAGAATAAAAAGCGAATGCCACCCTCGGGTCAGCCGGAAAGACCAGATGTGTAAGAACTGTATTTTCGTTGTCACTTTGAAGACGGCAGGATGAGAAAACTCAGCACCTTCGTACACCTAGGGGTCCTTTGGAGATGGCTGTCTGTTTGCTGATACACACGTGGCCTGTTTCAATGGGAGGCACAGGCTTTTTGCGTTAATGATATCTGGCATTCTGAGATGGCAGAGAAGCATCATCAGACCTCTGGTTCCCCTCCACCCTCAGACACAGCTCTGTGGTCACAAGAGGGCGGGGCTGCCGGCGAGGTCGGCTTGGACAGGTGCTCAGACATGCCCTGTCGCCTCAAGGCGCTAGGGGTTGGGAGGACAGAGCACCGGATGCAGAGGTAGGGGTGTGAGGTATTTGTGTGGAGATGGGAGCAGAAGGAAATTTGGAAAAGAAAATAAGGATTGGCCTCTATTCAGTATGGTTTGTCATAGGCTTGTTTCCGAGCAAAACAACTGTTCTCTCTTATCAACCCATTCTTTGCTTTTGAAATTAAGCAAAAATACCACTCTCTCCTCAGTCTTAAGTGCACGGCTTGTCTTGACCCCCAGGTGCCTTCAATTATTGGCTTCTTCCCAGAGCAGAGAGATGCGCTAACTTCCTGTCAGGGGAGATGCAGCTTACCTGATGGAACTTGACTTTGGTTCCTTTTGTAGTCGGAGCATTTGGGAGGTGGGTGTTTCCTGTTGAGATTACGTTCCTAGTCCAAAAAAAAACCCAGTGAGCTAATGTGGGCATGAAGATTGGCCCTCGTAATTGTTTTGGCAATGGGGATACTGTCTTACCAAGAAAATACAACAGCACCTTTTTAAAATTCAACTCTGTCAACTTTTATCAAGCATCTACCGGGTGTCAGGCCCTGTGTTGCACTCAGGGGATGAAAAGAGATGAAAAGTGCTCATCGTGAGGGTAGAAAACAAGATGCCTGCTTATACAGGAGAAGGATAAGAAGCAGTTGTGTGCTTGGGTTCTTATGTTATTATAATTCAAAATAGTCGTTTATCAAATGCCTAACTTTTGTCAGGCACTTTCGCGAATCATCTCCACTCCTTGCAACAGTCTGGCTAAGGAGATAGTATTAACTTTAATTTACAGCCAAAGAAACTAAGGCTCAGAGAGGATGAGTAACTTTCCAAGTTTATACAGGGCGGAAATGATTCTGATTCACTGCATACTTTTTTATTTTTTTTCAGTTGGACAATAATTTAGATAGGAATGTATTTTCAAATAAAGCCAGATCATATGCCAGTTTTTAAGACCCTCTAACAAGAGAGATACCCAAAGGAGAGAGAGGATCTTCTTAATATTTAAAAGCTAGTGTGGCTAAAGGATTTGAGGACTACTTAAAGAGAATCAACATGTGACACAGAGTGAGAGAAAGAAGGGATAATTTCTGAGACGTTGGAAGCGAGATTTTCTTCTCTGTTCTATGACTGGGAACAGGGATAAGGCGAAAGCTTGGAGTTTTCTTTTGAAGGTATAAAGCACAAGTAAAAAAAATGATCAACAGCAGATCTTTAACATAAGGTCCTTTCCTGTTAGAAGAAGGGGGCGGGGAACCTTAAATACTGTAGCTCAGTGGCTCACTCTTTATGCCAAACCACAGAGCTAAAAGCATTTAATATGACCAGTCAATAATACACATTTATATATTCTCACAAAATACTTTCACATATATATGTGAAACAAGTGTTTCATGAAACATTACCTTTGTTACTCTGATACCTTCTATTCTAGCTTATAAAACAAATTCCGGTAATGAGCCGTGTACTGATGGCTCACGACATGATGTTTGAAAAACAAGGCTCTATCTAATCCATCACATTTTTTTCCTCTCCTCTCTTCATTCCTTAACCCCAGGAGAAACATCTCTACAGCAAACAATAGAGGCACTAACACCCTTCCCCTCCTTCAGCCCCTTCCTCATTCCACGATCCCGTGTACAACACACGTGCCTCCTGCCCCCGGAACCTTCCACACATACCTGTGCTTTAAATTCCAGGGACCTCTGGTATCTGTACCAGTTCACTTTTGCAGATGAGGGATGTGTATTATTTATTATTGGTGCTCTGCAGATTATGATTGTTGAGGGTCCCCCCCACCCCCATAAATGAAGCTTCTCTAACGTTCAGAAAATATTCTTTCTTTTGGATGCATTTTGACATAACTTTTATAACTGGAAGAACTTGGTACTCAACAGTCTTACAATTCCATTAGGAACTTTTCCTTTTATTTTCAAGAGAGAGGTCAAAACTTGAAAACCTAAATGAAACGTAGGCCCAGTAAATGTTTTGAGGGTGATCATTTCCATTACAAACATGATGGTTTTTATAATAGAAATGCTTCTTTTGAAAGTAGCGGTACTGAAATTTGTGTTAGGGAAACACAAATTGTCATTCAGCAGAATTGTCTGCTTCAATTTTGTTTTCTTGTGAAAAGTGCAATAGAACAGAAGTTTCGTTTTAATTTTTTTAGAGTCAGCATTAACCTGGTCTGAACCGCTGAAGGTTTCTGACCAAACCTTATAATGTCTTTTGTGAGAAGAATAGTATTGGATAGTATGTGGTACACTGTTCAGTTTTCTTTGAAATCATTTTTAGCACAAAAACTGCAAAGGAAAAATATTAAAGAGAGATTGGAGTTTGATCCAATCAAACCGTGAGATGTTTTCATAAGCTTGCAATTTGGAAAATTTATTAAATAATGAAACTGAAATAATGATAAGATAATAATCAGTAGTTTTGATAAATGATCTATAATTATTAGACTTCATTGTAGATAAAAATTCATTACAAACAGTTCCTATCAGCATGTTGCTTGAGCCAGAGTCACAACGCCTTCGTGTTAACACCACCCTGTCCCTCATTTCCCACGTGAGCCGTTATTAATTATCTCCTAATGATTCTACTCTGAGAGATACCTCGAATCCATCTCCTTCTGTTTCTCAAGTGAAAGACATGTCTTTGGAGGGGAGACGTCGTTAGGAGTCTGCAGTGACTACCTTATTGCCCACTCACTTCCGTTCTTGCCTATTCTAATCAGCTTTTCCTGGAGCTGCCCAAGTAGACTATTACAAACATAAATCAGACCATGACATTGCCCTATACGCTGGGAAGTGCATTTCTAATACAGTCAACAGCCCCATCAAGCTCTACAGGATCTAGCTTATGCCCATGTCACTAATCTCATCACTTCCTGCCATACTTCCTTTCTGTTACTTAAACTCACCAAGCCCCTTTCCTTCTCAGACCCTTCCTTCACACCTTCTGACTCCAAACGTCATGAGTTTTGTTTGTTTCAAGGGAGTCATCGCAGAAGATTGTGTGTATATTCTTGCGGTGCTGCCATTACTCGATATATTTTTAAAATTTTTATTGAAATATTGTTGATTTACAATGCTGTGTTTCAGGAGTACAGCAAAGTGATTCAGTTATATATATATATATATATTTTTTTTTTAAATATTCTCTTCCATTGTAGGTTATTACAAAATATTGAGTATAGTTCCCTGTGCTACAGACCTGATATATTTTTAAAACGTCTTTGAAACTGCATTCAGGAGCCTGCATTGCAGAGGTTTTTTTGTTTGTTTTTAACTCTTCAGTGGAAGAATATTTACTAATACAAAGTTTTATTTAGGATATTATAATTTCCAAAGCACTTGGACAAATCTTCTCATTAACGTTTTTTAAATTTTCATTAGACCCATGATTGAAGTTGATACTGATCCTCAGAAAGCTAAGTAGCTGGTAACATAGTAGATGGTAATATCAATCTAAATGTATTAGCAATTGTATTAATTGTAAATAGGCATAATGCTCTAATTAAAGGACAAAGGTTGTTAGATTGGATAAGACCCGACTGAATGGTACTTCAATATATATATATAAAACATAGGGATGTAAAAAGGCTGGAAGTGAAAAGATGGGAAAAAGCATAAATGCAAATACCAATGTCCCTCCATCCCCCTCAAAAAGGCAGTGGGAGCTGTATTAATACTATGAGGATTTTTAAAGCAAAAAACATTACCAGATATAGAGAGGGTATTTTACAATGGTGCGAGCTTTAATTCACCTGGAAGTTATAATAATCGTCAAATTTTAGCCACTTAATAATATGAGCTAATTAGAGCAAAAAGTGATGGAACTAAGAGAAGAATGTTTAAAAAACAACAGTAAGAGATTGTGATATATCTCTCTCAGTAATAGAACAGACAAAAAGTAAGCATTTAGAAGTTTTGAACACTATAACAAACTTTGCTTATGGACACATAAAGAACATTGAACACATAAGAAATCCAGAAAACCATTTTTGTCTGATATACACAGAACATATACAAAACTTGACCAGATCAAAAGTCAAGTCTCAAAATATTTGAAAGGATAAAACTCTCACGAAGTATTAAAAGTTGATCACTATTCAAGCTACAGCAGTGACAATAATCTTGAAAACAACACTAAAATCTTGAGTATTTTCATATTTAAAAATTAAGAATTACTCTTCTACATAAATAATGGAGTGGGTCAAAGAAATAACAATGGTAATTAGAAAATATTTTTACCTGAATGATAATGAAATTTTGACATCTCAAAATTTCATGTATAAAAATGCAACTAAAGCCATCTTTAAGGGAAATTTTAATTTAATGCATATGTTAGAATAAAGACTGAAAATTAATTCACTGACTATCCATCTCAACAAGGAGGAAAAATAAACTGAAAGAAAGTAGCAAGAAGGAAGAAAACAAACAGAAGAGCAAAAAATAATGCATATTTTAAAACAAATGTACAGTAGAGACCATCGTCAAAGCCAGTGTGTTCTTGAAAAGTCTGTTAAAAATGGCAAGGTCAAACAAGGAAGAAGAGAATAAAATAGGAATGAAAAAAGAAGATATCAGTATAGTTCCTTGCAGATACTGAAGAATATTATCAACAACTATAATAAGGGTAAAATTTCTAAAGAAAATACTCGCAAGTTAACTCAATTAATATATAAAAAAGTTACCACACGAGCAAATTGAGTTTGAGGTATAGCACAAGATTGGTTTAATATAACTTTCCACACTAATTTTATAAAGGAGAAAAATTGTGTGATTATTTCATTATATATCAAGAAAGTATTGATTGAGATCCACCATTAGTCCATGATAGTAACTCTTAGTATACCAGGAAGAAAAGGAACTTTTCTTCATCTGAAAAGGGTATCCACCCCAAAATCTACAGTATAGTTTGCATATGTGCCCCCCAAATCTGTAATTAAAGCCTGTGTCCTGTCAGAGGTCATTCTGTCCTCATTCAGACCTGTGCTGTGCCATTTGATGTTTAATTGCTCATCTTCTCTATGATATCATCAAAATTGATGAAATTAAAGAAAAATGAAGGGAATACTTTTCATATTTGATACCATATAGAATGCCTATAAAGTTGTTAGGAATAGATTAAATATCATGAATTTAGGTTAGACATTGCCTGAGAGAATACCCGTATTGAGAGGAATGCAGAATTGGAAGTCAGGGCCAGGGCCACAGCACAGGTCAAGGGCAAGATCTAGGATAAGCCGAGAGGAAGCAGCTAGTGCTGAGAAGATGGGCAGCTGTCCTAGGTCCAGGGAGGCTGTGTCCAGAGACCAGGAAATGCAAGTTGACTGAGAAGCAGCACTTTCATCTGCTTGGAGGATAGAGGCTAAGTAAGTGCTACACTGTAGAATGACTTCTGCTTCCTGTATCTGAGCCCTCTGCCTGGTGGGTGTTAACTGTAGCCAGAACCCAGGACCTTGCCCTGGGGTAAGAGACTTGGCAGGTGCCTGGGGTGCCCCCAAATAATCAGTAATAAGCCAAGAAAATTCTTATGTCTGTGGTTCATCATCATGAGAAGATAGAAGAAACATTGTTTTTCAGCAGTTTCCTTCCCCTGGTTCAATACTTTTGGATATTGTATCTCACATCACAGGGTCTTTTATAATTTAATTTGAGAGCTTATTAATTTCCAGTGAAATATTTTGATACAGTTGTCCTCATTCACAGAAACAATGCCGAGAACGACACAGAAAATTAAGTAGCTATTATCACAGTCATCATTATTATTTCTGCACATTTTCTGTATTTCCCAAGCCCCTTCATCCTGGGAATAGAAACACATCACAACAACAGTCACAAAACAGCATTTCTTTGGCTCCAGCTAGCTCCCTCAGATTCCTCCCAGGCAGCTGGGGAGTCTCTAGGGAATGTCTCACGTGTATTCTGTGAGCGAGTCCTCTTGATTACTGCTAATCACCAGCAGGTTTATTCCCCACCCACCCCGGGGAGGGTTTCCAGTGGCTCTGACTCCACATGTGGTCCCTGTGTCATTGGGGACTGGGAGTTCTTGTGCTTTCCACTAATGCCCATTCGAGGGGGATAGAGTCTCACATGCAGGGCACTTAGCTGCAGCCCAGGAGTGAGTGTCATCTCCTATAAATTGATAAATGCTGCTGGATAAATGCCACTAGTATCTTGCATTTCTAGTGCCCCACTGGGATTTCAGAAAAACTGCTCTTCTTTGTTGACACGACCTTTATTGTAATTTCTCTAGCGAGGACTCCTATGCGCCTGCTGGAACAGTACCCCCGTATTCGGAGAGGAGCCATTTTGTTGCTCTCAGCATCAGTTCTTTTCACTTGTATCTTTGTCCCTTGTCGTAGAAGAAAGTTGTTTCCTTGTCAGTCCTTTTCCTTCCCTTCCTAGCCCGGGAGGCTCCTTGGTTCCTCCGGTGTCTGCATGGACTGGTCCAAAGCCAGTCCACACACCAGGTACACCTGACTCTGGGGGCACGTAGGGCTTCAGCTCAGATTTGGGACGTAAGTAAGTACATGCCTAGGACTCCCCCAACAGAAGGGGAAATGGCTTAGTGCTGTTCACAATTAAATCTTAAAAATATTATTTCCCGAACGTATAAGATTGTGAGTAACCAGAATAATAGACAAACGTTATGGAAGATGGTGATATACTTTGAAGGGGGAAACCTGTCATGAAGGTACGTCTCTGCTTCCTTTATCATTCTGGTCTGGAATGTGTATTTTTCTTGAAGAAGGGTTTATAGAGTTGAGAACCCATGGAGTTTTTTGGGTTTTTTTTAAGTGAAACTCTCCGTCTTTTAATAGTCCAAAAACTAATTATCTTGTATCCTCTTACGGTTGGAAGCCTTTCAGCAAAATAGGGGATTTTTGTATTTCTCCAAAGCAAATACTGTAAACTCTGCTATGCTGGAGGACCAAATTCCTGAAATGCAAGGCTAGTTACCTGCCTCATTAAGAAACATGAGTACAAACAAATTTTATGAAAAAATTATGGAAAGCAATTGGCTAGAGAGTGATTACAGAGGTTAATCTGAGTACTAATTGGCTTGTTTAGGACTTAGCACCAAACCAGATTCACCAGTCATTTCTAGTGTAAATAAATGATACATCATTATGGCAATTAAAACATGATTCATTTTTCCACAGTGTTTCTACATTAATGGAAAAATAATCATTTGGGCTTAATCCAAATCCACAAAAAATATGCACCATCTAAATGGGGCTTTTACCTTTCAAGTAATTTTTCCTACTGTTGAATGTGTAGAATGATGCAAGACAGAACTTCATTTCTGAACTGTAGGGCTTAAAGGATATTCTCATAAGGACTATGCCTTCCTTCCAAGCCCTGTTTATTTATGCTCTAGGTCATTGTTCTAGTGAATGTGACACTGCAGTCATTCGTACAGTTACAAGTTACAGTGTGCATGTGCAAATTATAACTTTCTCGCACAGAGCAAGAAGCAGAGCTGTGTCAGGTGGTATAAGAGGGATAAGTAAAAGTCATGTGCTACAATAAAGAAGATAAATTCTGGAGAATTTTTTAACTGGGGGAATTTTTTCCTGGAAAAAGGCTTATTTCTGCTAAATTAAGAGTTTCTAGCTGACACACGCCAAAACTGCCACAGGGCATGGGTAGACTGATGGTACATGCTGACCACATGCTCCCCCTGGGCAGGACCTTTGACCCCTGAGTCTTGAGCATGGTGGCACGGTCAGCCCTCCTTCTTCCTGAGACCCACGGGAAGTCACAGCACTTCACTTGCATGCTGTTTTCTCTTGGTGTGAGAGTAACTCTTCACCACAACGTGTCTGAGGTCCCAAACCAAAGAACCTGGGGTTGTGGTGGCAGGGAGAAGTAGCAGGGAAGCAGAGCATGAGAAGACCCAGTTAGGACAAGCATAGCACCCTGTGATGCTGGAGGAGAAGGAAGAGATGGGTCTCACCAAGCGGTCAAGGGGCGCACTAGCATACGTCTTGCTTTGGGACAATTCTCTAGGATTTCAAAACCTTAGGATATGTCTCCTGATTGCATTTTTGCTTACTGGGTATGTCTGTGAGCTTCTTACCGATAAGTTCCAAGTCTTTCTTCATTAGTGTACTTTCAGGTCCAAACACGGGGCCAGGCACTTGTTAGTTTTTAAGTATTTGGCGGTGATAATAATTTTGGTGATGATGATGGTGCTAGCAGCAGCCGCTAACATTTACTCACTGAGCATTTTCTATGTATTATCTAATGTAATCTTCATAGCAGTTGTCTTGAAGGTGTTATTGGTTGTTTTCTTTTTTTTTAATTCATTGATGATGCACAGAGTTTCAGCCCATTGCCCAAGGTCCCACAGCTGGTAAGTTTAAGAGCTGGGGATCAGATCTCTCTGATAAGAAAACAGTACAAAAATGCAAGTAGTTGAATGAACTAGTGAGTAATGAAAACAGTGTTTCCATTTATATCCATGGACCTAGAAGCTGTATTAGACTGGGGCAAGGTTTCTTAACCTGTTGCATTTCGTGCCAGGTAATACTTTGCCTTGCGGGCTGACCTGTGCCTTGTAGGGTGTTTAAGAGCATTCCTACCTTCCACCCACTAGATGCCAGGGGCATGCGTTCCCCCACTCGCGCTCTCCCAGTTGTGACAACCAAACGTGTCTCTAGAGGGCAAAATCGTTGCCGGTTGAGAAGTCCCAGAGTGAGAAGGGCCACCTGAAGCCTCTACTTCAGAAGCACGGATTCCTACTGTGGTCACCTGGGAATTACCATACCTTCCAGAAACCAGCAGCATCACTTTCCACAGCCCTTAGAAGAGCGAGCTTAGGTGCATTTCCCTTCCTCTGTGATGGCATTACTGTCTTCACTCTCTAGGAGTTAGGGGATGAGGTAGGGAACAGTATTTAGTTTTTTGTTTTTTTCCATGTTTTCTCCTTCTGTTATAGGAGAGAAAGAGAGCAAAAACATTATCCCTCAAAAATGACAAGAACCTGTCCAAATAATCACTTTCTTATCCTAGGAGAGGAAAAGGGTAGACGTTTAGGAGTAGGGCCATGGGTGAAGGGTACTGTAGAGGTAGGAAGAATTTAATTCACTGGTTGCAGCAACAGTGTGCCTAGTCTTGAGAACACAAGACCTGGCCAAATGCAAGTATCCCAGGCCCAAAGGAAGCTGGGAAGAGGACCCAAGTGGATTGTTTCATACCCCACTCTTAGGTTTCCTGAGAATCTCTGTATATTGAGGACTCTAAATCTGTTTGTGGTTGACTTGTAAAATGGAAAGGGTGAGTTGGACAGAAGGGTGTGGTGTGATTTAAAATAGGAAGATCCAGTATACATTTTTGGAGAGAAAATTCAACTTTCACATTTGAAAATCATTGATAAGGAGTCCCATACTCATTGGGCACTACAGTAAGGATCTGCAGCTCCAGGGTTCACAGTTTGAGAACCTCACGTGGCTGTACTGTCCTTTAGTTCTACTCTCTTTAGCCTTCTGGCGTGGATACCAAGACTACTCTAAATAGGTACTCGGGTGCCTCTATAACAATGAAAATTCCTAAGTACTGTGGAACACATTTTAGGGAGTATAGTCGTGTTTAAAGTTACTTAGGTAAGCCCCTGAGAGACCATTTGAGATTAATGCAGCTAACTCTGTATATATTTAATTCATTAAAAGCAATATTAATGCATGAGAGAATGGCATTTTATGGAATTTTTTAAAAATTTATTTAATTTATTTATTTTTTGGCTGCGTTGGGTCTTCGTCGCGGTGCATGGGCTTCACATTGTGGTGGCTTCTCTTGTTGCAGAGCACAAGCTCTAGGCGTGCAGGCTCAGTAGTTGTGGCTTGCGGGCTCTAGAATGCAGGCTCAGTAGTTGTGGCGCACAGGCTTAGTTGCTCCGCGGAATGTGGGATCTTCCTGGACCAGGGCTCGAACCCGTGTCCCTTGCGTTAGCAGGCAGATTCTTAACCACTGCGCCACCAGGGAAGCCCTTATGGAATTTTTATGCTTTAGGACTCTGAGCAGACATTTTTTTAATTCTAGATTAATAAAAAAAATCAATTATTCAGCTTGGATAATCCTGATTTAAGAAAATCCGGATTTGCAAAATAGATAAACTGGGCCATGAGTTCTTAGTACTATAAATATATTCTTAACCTTGTTAAAAAAAATACTGATTTAAATAATCCTTCTAATTCATTAAGGGCCATTCAGGTCTCCAGTATTTGACTGAGAGGCCGTGAAGATGGGAGGGGAGTAAGTGACCAAGCTAAGGTGCTCAGGACCCAACCTGATTGAGTACCAATCAGGAATTTTTTAAAAAGCTATCAGAAATGTAAAGATATCAGAAGTGTAAGGTGAGTTCAAGGAAAATGTCATTTGGCTTTCTGAAATAAATTTGTATTTCACCTTCTTTGAAAATTATTTCTGTGGAAATCCTAGAAAAATGAGACAAAATATTGAGAAGAGAGAAAAGCTAAGCAGGATAGTAATGTGGTTGTGTCTAAACAGCAGTGGGAAGTTTAGCCTTTGGAAAACTTTTTGTCTTCAATCTGCCCATCCCTGGGGGAAGGACAGGATTGCCACGAGCTGTAGCTCCCTCTCCAGGCCCTTTAGGATTTACCTAGTAGTCCCTGCTTTCAAGAACTGTATATTCTGGTGTTAAATACTTTAAGGCGTGACCATTAAAAAGACGACTATGCTTTTGATAAAAGTCCTTTCCCAAACATTTTGGTCCCAGGGCTTCTTTACACCCTTCAACATGACTGAGGATGCCAAAGAACTTTTGTTCATGTGATTTATATCTATCAATGTTTACTGGAAATTAAATAGAAAAAAATAATATATAAAAAATAATATATAAGCAACATTAAGCATATTACCTGTTAAATCACACACTTTTTGGAAAATATATTTTTCAAACCCAAAAATATTAGTGAGGACAGTAAGTGTTCTTTTCGATTTTCACAAATCTCTTTAATATCTTACTTGACTGGTTCAATAGGAGAATCTGGATTCTCGTACCTACTTCACCATTCAGTCTGTTTGATGATATGTTTCAGTTGAAGAATATAAAGAGAATCCCACCATACACATATATGGCAGGAGTATTTCAATAGCCTTCTCAAGTAATTGTGGACATTGTTCTCTGATACTGTACCACACTCAAAAACTGCTTTGATTTTTTTTTTTTAAGGCAACAGCAGTTTTACCCACGATGGCCTTTGCCCCATCAGTGCAAAGCTCAACATGGTGAAAAAGGCAAATAACATTTTAGTATTATTATGAAAATAGATTTGACTTCCCAGATCCAAAGAAAGAATGTCAGGGGACATTTAGGAGTCTGCAGTCCATACTTTGAGAACTGCTGTCATGGAAAAACATTTTAAAACATGGGAAAAAGTCCATGGCTATTAGTGATAAAGGGACACAGAAAATTGTCCCATTTCTTAAATAAAAATATTTCTAGTAAAGAGAAAAACTGGAAAGTGTATATCAAACTGTTGAACAATGGTAATATCTCAGGATTGAAAAATTAGGGAGTCATTTTATTTTCTTTTTTGTTTATTTTATAGAATTTCTTACAGAAAATGTTTTGTAACAGAACGGGTATTGATTCAGTCTTTAATATGATAGAAATTAAATATTTTGAAATTTTAAGCAAAATGCAAAACCTCTTGTAGTCCCATTACCCTAAGAAGATTGTTTTAACTCCTTTTAAAAAACTTTCATTGTGGTGTGAGAACACGTAACATGAGATCTACCCTCTTAACTTTTTAAGTGTACAATACAGAGTTGTAAACTGTAGGCAGTGTGTACAACAGATCGCTAGAACTTACTTGTTTTTACTTCCTGTTCATTTTAGTTTTTAATTAATTTGTATATATATTTTGATAGAGTAGTAGAAAATTCATTTTTCTACTTATTATTGTATATGGCCAAGAGCTTTCATCCTAATTATATATAAAATATTAGCATTCTTATTACTGATACAAATTTTGGCTCCTATGGAAATGAACTGGCTAATCTAAATGGTACCCAATGATATTAGTTAACGCAGTTTCTTCCAAACAGGAAGTAACAGTGATTTTTCATTAACCGACTTTAAAGAAATGTAATCACTGCATTAACACTGTAATAATTTTAGATCCTAAATTATTTGATTTTAATGATTTAGCAAATTCCTGTTTGTTCTTAAAGATTTAAAAATAGCCAGTGGTACTTTAGGTAGTTTCATTTATTGTTATTTTCACTATAACTACACTCTTTTAACTTTACTCATTCTCAGCCTGGTTGATTCTACACACCACTTAGAGCTAATGTGGAAAGATAACGATTTTCAAATTCTGATGATGCATGATGTCTGCATAGGAGAGATTTCTCTGGTTGACACTCAGCTACAGCCATTTTCCAAGCCATGTAATTTTAATTGCTTAGCGTCACTTGTATGATGAGCTCTAGCTGAGGGCATTTTAACACAGGTAGGCTCTGCAGGGTCACTCCCAGGTGGCTTCCTATCAGAAGTGATAAGTGAGAAATAATTGAATGGCAGCACCTTTCCTTTGTGCAGCTTTGATTCTTTTGGAGAAATTGTACTCTTTCTATCACAGAGTAAATCCCCAAACATCTTGTCTACTCTGATTATATACTTCAGTTCTTAACAATATCTGTGTCAAGCTTGTTACCTCCACTGAAGCAGATGATTTATGAAAGCTGATAGGTATTGTTTGAAATACTATGAACATAGGATGCTTTATTTAGTTATTTCCTGTCTACTCCAAGATAGCCTTCGCTCACATGCCACATGAAATATTAGATGGATAGTAAAATGTAACATATATCCAGGAGGGTTGTCTTAGCTTCAGTGGTTGATTCAGAGGGATACTGAGTCAGAAGCATTCTTGGCAACTAAATTCAGACTAGTCCAGGTTGGACAGCTTAGTGTGACAGTTGCATTAATTATTTGTTTGTTGTTTTAATAATTGTGCAAACAACTGTTAGACTATTGATTTTTTTAATTGAGTGGGTGCTGGAGATACTCTGCTGGGGATCAAACCTGGCTCCTCTACTTCTAGTAGTAGTATTTGGTATTATAGTAATAATAACAATAATACTAGTAGTAGTATTTGGTATTACCAGTGATCACTAGTAATAATAATTACCAGTAGCAATTAGTCTCTTTCTATCAATGTCTTTTTCTGTAAAATGGGAGTAACAGGGTTTTTATGAGGATTAAATGAGCTAATACATGTAAAATACTTGAAAAAGCAGGAAATTTTCAACATATATTAACTACTGTTATTATTAGTAGCACCATAATTCACTATTTAGGTAAGCACACAATAGTGTTACAGAATTCTCCCCAATTTCTGCATTAAGCAACCTAAACTCAAGTGCCTTATTAGAGTACATGTAGTTTGGGAATCAAGTTTTACATACTCTGACCTCATTAAAGACAATTTCAGGTGTAGGAGAACATGATATTGCTTAAACTTAAAAATAAGAAAAAAGAAATAGTAGTGTCAGAGAACCAGAAAGAGACACCGGCAAACATGTAAGTTCCCAAATTAAAAAAAAAAAAAAAATCAGTGGAGTAGCTGAATAACAGAATGAAAATGCTGAATGCCAAATGGTGGTTTGGGAAGTTAAGGCACTCCTCCCCAAATCCAAAGAAATGAGACAGAAAATGAAGGCATGAGAGAAATGTAGGGGCATGGAAAATCAATCCAGGAGGTCAAACATTTATTGACTAGGAGTTCTAGAAGGGAGCAGAGAAAACAGAAAAGAAAATAATCAAAGAAATTATCAGGGAAATAGCAGAAGATAAGTTCTCTAGCTTGAAGATAGACGTGTGTCTTGAGATTAAATGGTTTGGCCAATTTCCAGCAAAATGAAAGGAAAACAACCTATACCTAGGTGCATCTTGATGAAACTTTAGAACTACTAGGATAGGGTAAAGAAGGAATTCTGTTCCCAAGGATGAAAAAGAAAGCTACCTAAAAAAAAAAAGAAAGCATTATGTTAGCAGACTTCTTTTGGCCACCCTGGATTCTGCAATACAGTGAAGTTTAAAACATTAAATTGTCATGGAAAATTATTTTGAACCCAGAAATCTCAAACATAAAGGTACCATAAAGATATTTTTAGAGGTGCCCAACCTTCTACAAAGAATAACTTCTAGATCTAACACAACAAAATGAAAAGCAAATGAGTGACAGAATTAAAAAATGAACAATAGAATATCCAAACTCATAACAAGGATGAGTATTAAGTAACAGTGCAGAAATTTTTATCCAATAGATTGATAAAATTCAATGTTGGTGAATATAGGGAATAGGTACTCTCATATATGTACTTTGGGTGAAATTATAATAGTTTAGTGCAGTAATTTGGAAGATAGTGTGGCAGCATATATTACTATTTAAAATCTGCATTCCATTTGATCCAACAGTTCCAGGTGTCTGTAGTAAGACAATAGTCCTATGTATAGAGAGAGAGTATATACTAGGGGGTACAGTGGGCAAGGGGTAGAACTGGGGGGCTGGTGTTGAGCCAAGAATGTCATCTCACTAGTCTTCTGCGCCATTTACATGACTCAGGTAATTAAGCGCTCAAGAACTCAGAAGGAGAGGGGATCTTGCAGAGGCTACGTCAGCAAAAAGGAGATGAAGCCTGATCTACTTTTACAGGAAACAAACACATATGATCAGCAGAGAAAAGGTGGAGTTGAGTCTTCTCCAAATTCACGTGAATCAAAACATTCAGTTTTGAGCCGAAACCAAGCTTAGAAAGCTTCAACCCCAAAGGAAACCCTTTGGGAAAATTGTGACAGAGTGAAAATTGGATTATAATGGAAACCCATCTACTCTATAATTTTATGGTTTTCCAAACAGTATATCATCTCACTTTACATTGTGTTTACTTAATTAGACGTTTGAAATATGGAAAATAATATTTAGAAGAGCAGAAACATGGACTTAATGGGACTCAAACAGCATAAACAGAAAAGATAAATTCAGGTGTCTTTATATTTTAATCATATGGATAATTCTGGTGTAGAACGTTAGCTGCCTTGCTTACTGCTCTCCATCACTCAGATTCTTTATCACATACATCATATCCATTTTTATTTCTTGCAAGATGCATCAGGCCAAATTCAGTGACAAAGGATGAAACCAAAAAATACATTGTTTCTAGATTTCTTCCCAGCTGGGCTGAAACAAGCTTAATAAACTCTACTTATATAAAAGGATTGAGAAATGAGGGTCCTGAAATCAATATTAAAAAATACCAAGTCAGTTCTCCTTTCCTTAAGAAGCATACAGTAGAATTTTTAGTGGAGAGAAAGTCCATAACTGGGGTTTATGGGGAGAAATATAGAATTGAGTATAATAGAGTATAGTGGTTGTGAAGTGACAATAACTGTCCCTGGGGTTGTGACATCATGGCTGTGGAGCACACAGCACAAGGCCTGGCACATAATACCGCACAATTCCTCGCTAATACATTTAAATTATTAGTTTACTTAACACACTCTTATTGAGTGTCTGCTCTGCATCAGGTACTGTGCCAGGCACTCAAGGGTAGGTCTTTGGGAGGGGAAGAGACCCAAGGTTGAGGGAGGTTATATCTTGCCCTCCCATTTACTTCAAAGCAAAGTCCAAGTTAAGAAGAATGTAGGGGCTTCCCTGGTGGCGCAGTGGTTAAGAATCCGCCTGCCAATGCAGGGGACACGGGTTCGAGCCCTGGTCCGGGAAGATCCCACATGCTGCGGAGCAACTAAGCCCGTGCGCCACAACTACTGAGCCTGTGCTCTAGAGCCTGCGAGCTACAACTGCTGAAGCCCGTGCGCCTAGAGCCCGTGCTCCGCAGCAAGAGAAGCCACCACAATGAGAAGCCCACATGCTGCAACGAAGGGTAGCCCCCACTCGCCGCAACTAGAGAAAGCCTGCATGCAGCAATGAACACCCAACACAGCCAAAAATAAATAAATAAAATTAATTAATTAAAAAAATTTTTTTCATCCTGTTTTTTCAAAGCCAGAATAAAGGATGAAAATAATGGGTAAGAAACAAAGGCTTTTAAGTGCAAGATGTAGAGGTTTTAATTAAAGGATGGTGAAAAAGTGACTAGTCTCCAAATCTTTAATAAAGCTAGTTAATTCTCCACTAATGCTGTAGAAATTATGCTCTAGTGAGCTGGGACATTTTATTCATAATCAGGCACATTATGTGCTTTTAATTAACACTTGTACTTCCATTTGTCGGCCATTATTGAAAGAAGAATGATACCAAATAGTATCCTACGTTGTTTCATAGTCATCCTCAAAAAACTGTAGGCATCAAGCCTGCATAGAATATTATTTGCTAAGAATTGCATGAATCAGACTAACAGACCCATCTCTCTTCTCTAGCAGTACACCATCCAAAATAAATTACGGACAGGTTAAGAGGACACCAGTCAATCCAAGGAATTAAAAATATATATTGTTCAGCAACCCACTGAATGAGAGAAAATATTTGCAAATCATATGTCTGATAAGGGATTAATATGCAGAATATATAAAGAACTCCTACAACTCAAAAATAACAAGAGAAAGCAAACAAACTTATTTAAAAAATGGGCAAAGGACTTGAATAGACTTTTCTCCAAGGAAGACATACACATGGCCAACAAGTTTAAAAGTTGCTCACCATTACTTATCGTTAGAGAGATGCAAATCAAAACCACAATGAGGTATCTCCTCACCCCCTTTAGAATGGCTGCTATCAAAAAAACAAAACAAAACAAAATACCAAGTGTTGGTAAGGATGTGGAGAAATGGAACACTTGTGCATTGCTGGTGGGGAGAAGAGTAATGGATTAAAAAAAAATTCGTTAAGGGTAGGGTCCTCTCGTTGATTGTGTTTGTGGTGTGCCATGCCAGCCACTTCACCGGCACGTGAATCCCTCATTAAGAAGGAGAATCCGATGGTTGAGTGGCTACATTTTCTGTGCTAATTATAGTCTAGCCAGGGGCGTTGGTTGATGACTGATGCTTAATGGTTAGATTTACCTCCTCTAGAGCCAGAATGACCTCAGAGAGCGGGTATTTCTCTTATCGTCCAGTGTAGGGGACCTCAGAGACTACCTAGAGGGTGGAGGCTGTCTGAGAGAGGGGGCTCAAGGTACAGGGTCCCTGTTCACTTCTACCCGAGCAGCTTTGCATCTGTCAGAAGACTTTTTTTTTTTTCCTCGAAAGATTCTTCTTGAAAATAGCTTAACTGCAAAGAGGGGGGTTAAAAAGTCACTGATCCCGTTCACGATCTTTGTCAGATGGGAAAATAGCAACTGTGAGAATAAGTGATATCCTCTTTATTCTGGTCCTTCTTGCTCTTGTCCTCCTTTTCATGTTCCCCATTTTAGTTATCTCCTAGTTAGTGCAGATTTTCAAAGGAATTCCATCCTTTTAATCTTACCACCAGCCTCTGCAGGGATTGAGCAGATATGGTACACCACCATTAACAAAATAAGAACCTACGTTGTCCCACCTTCTAACCCACATCTCTTAGAACTAGACCTCATTTTCTGAGAGCCTCATCCAGGGTAGGGCCAAGGAACGTGGGTTTTTAATATGCACCTCAGACGTTGCTTCTGTAGGTAGTCTTGAGGCCACATTTTGAGAATAACCAGACTCGATTTTTTGTGAAGGAAGAACCCCTGCAGTTTGTGGATCAGGAATTATTATTGAACTTTATGGATAAAATGCAGAGAACAAAACAACTCACTCAAGGATGCCCTGCTACTGTGATGTGGTTGAGACCCAAAATTCTATGTTTTTCCCACAAAACTGTTGCTTCCCAAACGCCGGTCTACAGAACAGTGCCTTTCCACGTTTGGCTTTTTTTCTGTGATCCATAGCGAAATAAGAAAAATGTAGGACAGTATTGTGTTTTATCAAGAATCTCCATTTATTCTGAGATTCTTTAATACTAAATGTTTTTAGTAACAAAATACCCCTTCTTCTTTTATGGCATAATGGTAATTGTATGTAGTAGTTTTTTTAATGGCCTGAAATCCACAAATCTGTATCCTAAAGCACTAAAAAGCCCAGTGGCTCTACTGGAAAAGAAAGCATGAGGCAAACAGTGGAACTCTGCTCTCCAGGCCTCCCTGTGCCCCACTTCTGGGTGCCCGGTGAGTTCCACAGAGCACCATTTGAGAACCACTGAGGTGGTGGAAAGTACACCAGACAAGGAGTTGGCCGACCTTGATTCTAATCTCATCTCCATCATTAATTAGCTATGTGACTTAAGCAAATGAATTCATTTCTCTAGGCTTGTATCATCTTCTAGGATTCTGTGTGCTTAGGGATAAATTTCTATGTTTTGAAATAAGGGAATCATTAAAATGGATTAGGAGTTATTTTCCTTCATTATGAGTAATTCATCAACTCTACTGCATTTGTGTGAAACGCTAATACAATTTTTTATTAAGCCCAGTACACAGAAAACTCATTAGGCTAACACTGGCTTATCCAGAGTGGTGGTGAACTCAAAGCAATTGCTATTCCCTAGTAATCTAGATCTCTGTGGTTTAGTAGTAAAATATTGAATTATCTGAATCTCATTAATACAAGACTTATTGTTTTCAATTTCCCTATTTTTAAGTAGAGTTTCTGCTCCTAATTCAGGAACTTTGATGTGTATGCCAATGAGCATCAGCCCCTGACTCCTCAGAAGGTGGCCTCACCTTGATAACCACAGGCCCTCACAAGTGTTCTGGTCCACAAGTAAATTGTCAGATGCTTAGGGTTTGATTCTGTTTGTGATGCTGTACTAATCAGTCTCCGTGGTGTCTTATAAATACTTAAATGCCACATCAGCTTAAAAATTCATACTTCATTGGGGGGCAACTCTCTTGCCTTGTAGCACTGATTCTTCCATGTATTCGACAAGCACGTAATGAGCTTGCTCTATCTGCCGAACTCAGCTAGGCCTTGAGGACAGAGTCCCAGACCTCAGGGAGCTCCTAGTCCAGCAGAGGAGCTAGTCTTACAAATAAATGATTAAAATATAGTAGAAATACGGTATTGGACAATTTATATTTTCAGTCTTTAAGCTTAAACTTCTATTCATGTTTGTCCAAAGCAGTGGCCTTTGAGGGCCAGGTATCTTTGGGTGTAGGCTGGGACTTTAGGTCAGAGAGGTCCTAGGTTCACTGACCCCCCTTGATAAAGTTCAGAGGTTGTTGAGGGCTTCCCTCCTCTGCTGTCCTTCCTTTTTAGGAGGAAGGACACGAGAGTGGCCTTGTAGGGCTCAGGGACAAAGAACTACTTGGGTACCAAAGGACCTGACTTGTATGCAAGGTATAGAGGGTATAGGGAAGACTTGGCAGCCTTCCGCATGGAGGTGAGGGTAGTCACTGGTCTCATGGGAAAGAGAGCTTGGGCACAGTCCCTCCTGTGGGAGCCAGAGTACCGGACCAGGATCGGTTGTTAAGCAAACTGGGCTGAGCCTCTGGCATTAGTCTTTGGGCGATCCTGCCTGCTTCTCTCTACTGGGTCTGTAGTATCCTGCACAACATGCGTCATCACATCAGGTTATATCCAAACATGTCTTCTAAGAGTGAATATCTCTTTGTTCTAAAACCGATGCTAAGTGTTTTATTATTCAATTGGTCATGTCAGTAAAACATTGGAGTTTATCGATTTGTGCCTTTCATCATGTACCTATAAAATATAGAATTTGATTGTTCTCTTATAGAAAAAAAAACCTACTTCTAGACACAAGAGGTCAGTGTACCTCATGCAAAGGGTCTGGACACAAGTCAAATTCTGTTGACTTTTTCACACAGCTCCAAATGAGAGTGTGGGCCAGAGCACACTGTTCTTTTGTTTGGAAAATAGTGATTTGTTCTCAGATATCCCCATGTTAGGGAAAACTGTTTCTGGTAAAGTATACACACCAAGTTTGTATCATACAGGGTTCTGGCAAATTCCTAGAAGTTAGTGCATAAGAATTTTCCTCCTCCAGTCTTTTCCTCAGTTCGTTCTTCTCCACTCCCTCCCTCCCTCCTTCCCTTTAGCTAAGCTAGAGGGAATCATATTGTTTGCATGTAGATTAAAACATGGCCCTACTAGTTTGTTCCTTTCTGCTTTTACCTGGACTGGGGGTAATACGAGTGAAGGGCTGGGAGGGACCTTGGGGTTCTGGGAAGCAACGTTCCTCCCTTCTCTGGACTCTTAGGGTAAGTATTATAGATTGTGTACATTTTGCATTTGAGTGTACATTGGAATGTTTGTTGTTTGTCAGTCTTCGCCTGCAGTATTGTGGTTCCTTAAGGACAGGAATCATATATAACTACATCTCCCACACTGACCAGTGAACTGTTGTTCGTGTAGTTGTGGATCAGTGAGTGGTGTGACAGAGTGAATGAGTGGGGTCTTCTGATGGAGACCCACCTTTTCTCCTCATTTGCCAGCCCAGGGTGATTTCAGGTATCCAAATCATCTACACAGTTATGTTTCTTTACATGAGATATTTGACATCAAATTCTTTTTTTAAAAACATAACATCTGATAGGCATAATATAGCCTATGGCTAATTACTGCTTTTTGATTCACTGCACTCCACGTGTCTGTGCAAACATCTCTTTCCCTCCACCCCATTCAGTTGAGCCCCATTTGGCCTTTCCTGGCCCTACCCAGTTGTCACAAGTGTTTGCATCACGGTTCACCCTGGTCAGTGGTGGCGCCAAAGGATGAAGCAGCCTTTTTACACACTGCACCCCTTTTTTGCCTATTCTTCTACGTCATTCACTAAACGTAGCGTGTTCTCTTGTGCATGAGGACGCAAGAGTTTTTGGACTCAAGTCAGGGTTTGAGTCCCAGCTCTACCCCTTATTAGCTTCATGACCTTGGACAAATTACTCTTCTAATCTCATTTCCATCATCTATTAAAATGAAGATAGTTAAACGTATCGCACAAGGTTGCAGAAGTTAAATAAGGTAACCAGTAAGTGTTGGTTTCCCTCCCTTTCTCTCAGCTGGTTTGATTCTGTGTGAAAGAAAGAGAGTGACTGTGCACTTTTCTATAGTGTGATTCGTAGGCACAGGCTTTATGTTTCAACTCTCCGAAGTAATATATTTTTTGGAAAGTATGGACCATTTCCTGTTTAACTTATAGAGTTGATGCTAAACCCTCTGCAGATAATGAAGAAAAGAAAAAGTGTAGTTTTCGGCATTGGAGAAACTCACTTTAGTCTCTCTTTTTTTTGTTGTTGCGATACGCGGGCCTCTCACTGCTGTGGCCTCTCCCGTTGCGGAGCACAGGCTCCGGACGCGCAGGCTCAGCGGCCATGTTTCACGGGCCCAGCCGCTCCGCGGCATGTGGGATCTTCCCAGACCGGGGCACGAACCCGTGTCCCCTGCATCGGCAGGCGGACTCTCAACCACTGCGCCACCAGGGAAGCCCTTTAGTCTCGTTCTGATTAAAGTTTATGGCACTTTGCTAATGTCTCACAATGTGCCTACGAAAAGGGGTATAGTAGTCTAGAATTATTGTGCTAGATCTTTAAAACTAAACTTCTAAGGAATGGGGCTCTTGGGTTTACGGAGTTAAATGCAGTTAGAGATGAACTTTGCAGACACGTGAAGCTCTGCCATGTTTCAGAGTTGTGCCCTTCACCTCTTAATGTGGCCCGTTTTCATCGCACATCTTCTGAGGTGTTTGCTAAAGCCCTTGGCCACTTGGCGTTCGTCTGTGGTGATTTTAGCAACCCTGCTTTTGCCAGGTCACTTTTTTTCTTTCTTTTAATCCAGTACAAATATACCACCTGAAAAGTTTTCGGCAGCTTCAATTATTTATTAGCTGTCTTAGTTTAGTAAATTTTATTTTTTTTAATCCTGATGTCTAACGAGGAAGAGAGAGTTCATGAAAAGATTGCTTTTAAAGAGTGATAGTCACTGCAGGTGATGGCCGGGGCCCAGGATGAGCCTGCTCTCATGATTATGTGGTTCCTCACCCAGAGCCTGCCTCCTTCCTGGTTTTCCACTGAAGTCTTTTCCTGCCCACTGCCAGGGTTGTTGCAAAGCATCCTGGGACCTGGACCTGCTTGTTGTTACTTCCTTGACCCTTAAGTGCTTACATTATGCTTCCATCACAGCGCCACCTTCTCTTCAAACGCTCTCTACTCCATCTGGCTGACGGCCACTGCAGCAAAGCCCTCTAGTCCCACATCTGTGTAGCTCATTTGATGGTGGTTTTCTTTGTGGGTACATACCATGTCTCCCCATCTAGATAAAAACCCTTGTGAGAAAAAAGACGTCTTATCATTTTCTGGACCCCACCCAGCTAGCCTACTTTCTTGCATGTAGCAGGAGATAAGTCAGTGTTTATTAGTAATTATCTTAGTCTAATCAGGCTGCTGTAACAAAAATACCATAAGTTGGTGGCTTATAACAACAGAAATTTATTTCTTAAAGGTTCTGGAGCCTACAAAGGTCAAGATCAAGGTGCCAGCAGATTCCGTTTCCAGTGAGGGCCCATTTCCTGGTGTCTTTTCACTGTAACCTTACAGGGCAGAAGAGGCAATGGAGCTTTCTCAAGCCTCTTTTACGAGGACACTATTCCTACCCATGAGGGCTTTACCTTCATGACCTAGTCACTCCCCAAAGGCCCCCTCAGTTTAATACCATTACATTGGACATTTGGTTTCAACATATGAATTTGAAGGAACACACACCATAGCAGTGACTTTAGAGAGTTTTTAAGAATTTAAATAAAATATAGTTCTGAAATTTAAAAAAACTCGCTGTGTACTTAGGAGGACTTATTAGTAAGATAAAGAGAACATCAAGGTAGTTATGTCTGCAGGGTGACTCTTATCCTTAAGGGAATATAAGGAACAACCAGGGGCAATACCAGTGGAGTACATCCCAACAAGGGTTGCTGGGGAAGGCACTCTAGGACTTGCTTCTGACCTCCTGTGGGAGAGTTAGCAAAAGGATGGGCATGGCCCAGGGTCATTGTGATGAAACCTGATCACCAAGCCAGCAGAGCAGTTCATCAGTAGGCACTGTCGCATTTCTAAACTAGAGTTCGTTTATTTATTCAATTACTTGATGAACATTTTTAAAAGCATTTACTGTGGGCCAAGTGCTCTGCTGGGCTCTGGGAACACTAAGATGAATGAGGCCAAGGCTCATTCAGGAAGCTCATAGCCCAGTGGGGAAGCAGACACATACGTGGACACTTAAAAAGTGGTGTAAATGTTCAGGGATGGAGATGTTATATGTAACAGAGAGGGTCTAGCAGGGACACTGAACCCACTGGAAGTCTGGATCCATTTCCTTAGTCTAAGTCAAGGACAAGGGAGCAGAGACAAGGGCATTGAGTATGAGTTTGGAACGGTCGAGAGGGTTGGTTATGGCGCAGGTCAGAGAAGATCACATGGGATGAAGAGTTCTGGGCACTGTCTGTGTTTGCTTCTGTCTCCTCTCGCTAACCAACTCCCTTCTCCCTCCATGGCCTGCTCCTGGGATCTGCTCTGTGGTCTGGGGTGTCCTGGTCTTCAGTGTCCCAGGCCCAGTTTGTCTGGCTGCCAACCAGGTGCTCAGTATAGGCTTCCTGCCAGGTGCTCTGGGCAAGCTGAGATGAACTCATCACAGTCTCAGAACTAGTTAAGGGAGCTCCTGGACGGTGTGGGGAAAGGCATTTCAGGTGCTGGGAACAGTTTGAGCTGAAGCACAGAGACAGGAAATGGGAAGAAATGGTCAAAGTGGTGGCCAAGTAGGCTGAGAGGTAGGTTGAAGTTTTGTTTTTAGGCCAGAGAATATATTCCTTGTTAGTAGGCAGATAAGTTTTTTTTGTTGTTGTCTTTTTTTGTTTTGTTTCCCAAACTAGCATGTGATTAGTGCAGTGCTGCAGGCTGTGGGGTCAGAGGTGGTATATATGGTGGTTGGTAAGATTCGGGGGAACACACACGTGTTCAGTAATGTAATTGAATTGAGTTGAATCTGTTGCAATTTGATATGAATTAATATGCATCTCAGTTGCTCTGACAATACCTCTTGAAGAAACTTTTGCACAAAGATTCCTAACCAAAAGGCACTACATGGTTATTTGCATACTTGGAACTAGCACCCAGGCTTTTCATATTCTCCACCCATGCTCTCGTTAGGCCCCCGAGTCTTTCATATACTATGAAAAGGAAGTAAGATTTGGCAAGAATTTCCTACTTGGGTGGGAGAGAGAGTTTTGTCATGTATTGCCTAGAATTACTCATTTCAATCTTAAATTTAATGAAAGAATGTGAAAATGAATGGATATTCTACTTGGTCATGTTTTCTATAATTTACTATTAAATTCTTCAGTGTAGACACAATGGTGTATGTGTGCGTGTGTGTTGTATGTGAATTAATTTACATCACAATGATGGAAAACTAATACGAAGTTCCTAATTGAGAATATTCAGTTCAGGGCGTTTTGCTAGTATTTGAAAGATTCATGAGATGGTTACGATAAATGTTTCAGTGATCTTTGTATCTGATCAACAAGGAGGATTTAGAATTTCTCCCCCAGGGGTGAAATTAAGGGGTTCAACATTTGTGGATGAACAAGATGTTAGAATCTAGTGAACCAAATATGGGAAAGCCAGTCACCTGTTGAACATGACCATAGGTTATAGTTCAGCACCGTCTTGTATGAAAAACTGTCCTTAACTAGCTAAAAGAGTTAGCTGAATGTTGTATTAGAATCTTATGATATCTGCCCGCACTGAACTTTTGATCCAAAATGACGTTGGAACACCAAAAAGGACAGAAAGAGGGATTTCTCGTGGAACTGACTACATACCTGTTGTTGTGCCTGCTTGCTAATAGATGTTTGCACATGTGGCCGAGTTTTGTAGTCAGGCTGTGGGAGAGGAGACAGTCTCACCTATCAAAGGAAATCTAATATCCATGAATGATCAAACTGGCTTGGATCAGTTCTCACAACTCACCTCCTGAGAATGAACTGAAAGAAGGAGGCAGGGCATTTAAGGGAGAGGAAACCTTATTGATATGGTTGATGGGTTCTTCCTAGTGAGGAATGCATTCTTTAGATTGGTTTCGTTTGGGGGCTGCTCTCTTTGATCAGCCATCAGGGCTCCCTGACTTGTCTCATAGGCTCTGTTTCGAAGGAAAAGAATAGTGCATTCTTTGACCATGGGGCAGAGCAGAGATAATTGGCCCACACTAGGGCCTATCAGGCCTACAACCAAGGCAGGGTGCACTACCTCCTGAACTTTTTGTTCAAAGATGTTGACTGGACTTTATTTCCTAAAGTAGTAGGATTCATAGCACTGTATGTTTCACATGAAACTTGTAGGGACTTGAAGACTTGAGGGCATTTCCCTTAAATTACCAGGCTAAAAGCTTCATAAATATGTTTTCTGCCATAAAATATAATTGTGAGGTACAGTGTATAGCCTGTTTTATCTGAAACACATTGTTTATTCGTGTGGTAATCTGAGCTCTCCATCACTGAATTAGCATAATGGCTTTAGCCTGTTTTCGTCTTAGGGTATTGTTTAGAAGGAAAAATTAATATGGTCTGTTTCTACTAATCACAAATTCCATTTTGTATTTCTTTGATATAGTTTCTTTGATGTGAGGGAAAAGACTAAATCTCTTTTAAAGGAAGAAAAATGTCAGCGAGTCTGTTTAGCATGTATGCAATCTCAAGAATTTAGTAAACCGTGTAAGATGGGGAAGTTAATGTTCTGTGTTTGGGGCCACTTTGCTTGTTTGAGGAATTTAATTACAACTTGGGAGGCTTTCTAGGCATGTAGGCTATGCTGACCCCAAGACTGTAGAACGTTTTGCAGCTATCCTGTTTGATGTACTAGGCCACTGAGAGACAAGTTAGACAGAACACCAAGTACACTTTTCTAGAAGCAGGAGCCAAGGAACCAATCCCTCCCCATTGTTCTCTATGTTCATCTTGTGCAAAAGAATTTTGTTTTCCCCAGATGGCTTCAGTGGTCATTGCCGAGCTGGGAAACTTGATCCTTCAGTAGCCAGGAGAGCAGAGAGCTCTCAAAATTTCTTGCTTCTTCCAGCTGGAGAGGAAAGGACCAAATTCACAAGCCAAGCTTCACTTCCCACAAGCCAAGCTTCACTTCCCCCATCTGCTTACACATTTACAGCACCGAAGCCAGCGTGCGCTAACGTGTACAGGCGTGTCCCTGAAAACCACTGTTTAATTCGCATTTTCATAGGTCCATAGAAGATTTCCCACTGACTTAAATGATAATTTCAGAGATTATTTTATCGGAAATTTGGATTGATCTCCAGTTGGCAGTGGCTTTAACTTTCTGTTTTCCAGGTTTGCTGTCCAGAAATTAATGGTATGTAAATGAGCACAGGGGTTTAGAAACCTTTGGTAAATTCTATCATAAAGCAAATAACCATTCCTTGCTTTGCATACAACCACTCTTCTGTGCCACAAGCATCTCTGGAGCTCCTACTCACCACCAGACACCTGGGGCAGAAAATAAAAAAGGCTTAATGTCCGCCCCGAGGGGGTTTAGAGTCTCCGGTGGAAGATGGGAGTAGATCTGTGGGTGTCGCTTAGTGCAGTCAGTGCCGGTGCCGTGAGGCCAGTGTGCTCTGGGCCCTGGAAGGGAAGCAGAGGGGACTCTCACTCACCCTGGACATCCAGGGATGGTGTCCAGGTTTTGTCAGATGAGAAGGCATTAGCTGTGTGAAGAGGGGGCTGGGGGCGTACCAGGCATGCTGGCGGCAGGAACCGAACACGTGGAGGATGGGGCATGGAGTATGGAGTAGGGGGACGTCCTGGAGCAACCCTAAGCTGATTAATCCATTAAGCTCAAATCGAAGGTGCTGTGAGCAGTGCTCCCCCAGCACTGTCAGGGCGATTGCAAATCTTGGTTTTGATGCTGCAGGTCTAGCCTAGTGTAATGGTTGACACACGGACTCAAGCCAGACAGCCTGGACTCATGTCTTGAGTGTGATCTGAGGCCAGTCCCTTTAGCCTCTCTGTGCATGTGTTTCCTCATCTATAACACGAGTATTATGATAATACCATCTCCTACGTGAGGTTGTGGTGAGAATTTAATCAAGTAACAGGGCCTAGCATGTAGTAAATATCAATACTATATAAGTATTTGTTAAGTAAAATGTGTGAGACTGGGAGGGTCAGGGCAGTGACTTGTTCATATAAGATGCTCAAATGATGAATAAAAAATTCCCAGAAATGTTCCTAATGACAAGCTGACAAACCTTGCAGAAAGTTTAGAGACGGAAGAAAAGCAGCAGTCTACCAACTCTACTGCAAGTAAGAGTTACCCAGGGAGCTTGTTAAAGTGCAGACTCTCGGTCCCACCCTCCAGAGAATCGAATTCCTAGCTCTTGGCTGGGATCCAGAAGCATGCATTTAAAAAATCACCCGCAGTGATCAGTGATTTTCATGCACACGGTCCCAGAATCTTTTTGAGACATTGCCTAAGCCTTTTCCCTTTTAGAGCAAGTGACCTGTAGGGACTCTGAAGACCTGTGTTCTGGTCCCAGCTCTGCCAATTCCTGGTTGTGTGACCTTGGACATGTGGATTAAAGCTGTGAACATCCGTGAATTTGTCTGTGAATACTGGCATGGCTCTGCTATGAAAATGAAACAAGACGTGTATCTGAAAGGCACCAGTGAACCGGTGACCATTGTGGAGTGGTCTCGTTACCAAAAGGGAGGGGGCCTCAGCCCACAGCTGGGCAGGCAGGAAGCCTCAGCCCTGATGACAAGGTTATTTTAGGATTGGGGAGGGTGAGGGTAATGGATGCTGGACCTCTGGGCATGTTTTTCTGTGGAATCCACCTCTATTTTCTGTTGTGTGATTATCCAGCTAATATTCCAGCGCTCAGCAGGCATAGATACAGGGCGTTACTACTTTATAGGTAAACAGTCCCATTATTAGACAGCTCTGGTTATAAGAAAGTTCTACAGATTAAGCCAAAGTAGGCCTACCATTTGATAGGCTAGATTTCAGCATATCATTTTAGACAACTGAATGTGGAAGGGTTAATAAGAACAGGCTGTTTGAATTGCATGGGGCCAGAACCCAGAACTTGGGTGGGGAGAACACAGAGGAGCGTTGGCTAGCAGATACTGTTCACTGTTCCCTCCCAGCTATTGAAGTTAAAACTCCCTCTCAGCCAATGCGTTTGGGCTGCAGCCACAAGTCCACATGCCAAAGTGAAGCGAGAAGAGAGAATTTAGGAAAGAACGAAAGGATAGGAGAGAGATTTTTTAATTTATTAAGATAAAAACATATTTGGTATTAGATAGAAACATGTTCCTGAAATATAGTTGCTTCTGGTTTAGGAATTTAGCAGCTACCCATAGGGACTTACTGTGATGCACCTAACTAGTTAGGACTGGAAAAAAAAAAAAAAAACTCAATTGGAAATTTAGGACGTATAAAACTGGTCTGAATTTTATTTTATTCCACTTTAATTTTAATAGAATCCAACAAGAAAAAGAGCTGAAATCCAAAATTACCTCTTTGTCTTTAGAGGTGAATATGAAATAGATATTTTTGCTCTATTTGACATATAAGAATAAAAGCTAATTATTACTGCTCCTCTCCCTGCCTGCGAGGAGAGAAGTATATGCACGTACAAATGGGTACATAAATGTGTCTGTATGTAAACAGGCATTGCATTAGTATATGCATTTCATGGTTAAAGATTTTGATGTATTCTAGGAAAACAATTGTTTATATAATAAATTAATGCTAAATAGTAGTGTTGAGATCCTTATTTTTCCTTGAACACTATTGTTTTGCAAACTATGTGATCAACAGCTAAGGGAGAACATTTACTTGAAGTTGAACTTTTACTTGTTGAAGTTTACTTGAAGGAGTACTTGTGATTTTTCTCCTTTTTTATATATTGATTTTGAATGTATTCATTACTTTTGTGTTACTTTTTTCTCATTATAATAAGTCTCACAAAGGAAACATAAATCACACTTGGAGGTGTGGTCGTGATACTCGACCGGTCATTTAAAAGCTCCCCCAAATTTCCTGAGTGAGTAGATGGGTAGTTGCTCATGTTTAGTCAAAGACAGTTCACTGGGTTGCAAGGTGAGGTTTGTGTTAAGAATAACGGAATAATACTTTTCTTGTTTATTATTACTTCAGGGTTACCCTGAAGTATCTTTAGAGTTACCCTATCCAGTGTTGATTAAAACAATAAATAATCGGAGAAGGGCAAAAACAGGAATAGTCCCAAACTGTGCCCATCTCTCTAGTCTTATTTCTTGCCACTTCTCTGCTTGCTCTCTACACACCAGCCCTTCCTCCTTTGAGGGTTTTGTTTTGTTTTTTTAATGCTTCACACCCTCCATTGTGCTGTTCCATGTGGCCCCTAAGTCCCTTCATTTTTTTCAGACCTAGTACTACTTATTCTTAAGGCCTCAGGATAAATGCTATTTCTTTAGGAATCCTTTATAACCTTTCTCTCTATTACCTATCTAGCCAGCTCTTCTTTCTTTATCCTAGGACTTAGCACAAATTATAATTATTATTCCTTTTACCGTGAGTCTTCCAAGCTATACCGTAAATTCCATGATGGCAGGAGCTCTGTCTTTTTCATCGTTACATCTCTGGCAACCAGCACAATGCTTGACACATCTTACATACTTGACTAATATTTGTTAGAAAAATGGCTAGATGGATAGATAGATGACTAGATGGATGTATGGATGGGTGGATGGGTGAATGGAAGAATATGATGCTCACATAAGAGGGTAGATTCTGACCTCATGAGTCAGAATTCTGACCAATTTGAGCCAGGAAATTTGTACTTCTTAGGTTATAGGTGCTTAGGTTCATTGACTTATTTGACTGCCATGCAAAAATGCAAGTGACAGGCAGTGAGGAAAGTATGAACATCAAAATATGAAAGCTGATAATATCACAATTATTTCCTTGGCCAAAAATGGGAGGGGAAGCACACTGGTTTTGAAAGCTCTCTAAAAATTTAACATAAAACTTTTTTTGGTAAAAGGTTTTCTTTATTATATAGTATGTTAGACATTTCTAGAACAGTGCTGGCAAGTCTTTCAGTCAATTATATGCTCATTGGCAAAGTATTTCAAAATATTTTGGTAAACTTTAGAGCTGCGTGCCATTCAGCAACTCACATGACATTTCCATGTCAGTTTGTTGCTTTTCTGCTGCATTTTGTTCACTCATCACTTGAGTGCCTCTTGCCAGCTTTTGTTCTCAAGATGGAATAGGTTTGAATCTGGGAATGAAACTGTGCAAAATGGTACAAGTGCCTCAAATACCATGTGTAATTACAAGTGTATAGCGCAGTCAGAAGGAAAGCAAGTTAGAATTAGCTTTCAGGGCTCTTTCATTCTGGAAGGATTATTTTTTTTTTTAATGGTAAAGTTATTTTTTTATTGTTCTAAAATATGCATAGCATACAAGCTATTCTTTTTTATTAATTTTATTTTATTTACTTTTGTACAGCAGGTTCTTATTAATTATCTATTTTATACATATTAGTGTATATATGTCAATCCCAATCTCCCAGTTCATCCCACCACCACTGCCCCCTCTCCCCACTTTTGCCCCTTGGTGTCCATACGTTTGTTCTCTACATCTGTATCTCTATTTCTGCCTTGCAAACCAGTTCATCTATACCATTTTTCTGGATTCCACATATATGCGATAATATTTGCTTTTCTCGTTCTGACTTACTTCACTCTGTATGTCAGTCTCTAGGTCATCCATGTCTTTACAAATGACCCAATTGCGTTCCTTTTTATGGCTGAATAATATTCCATTGTATATATGTACCACATCTTCTTTATCCATTTGTCTGTCGATGGGCATTTAGGTTGCTTCCATGACCTGGCTATTGTAAACAGTTCTGCAGTGAACATTGGGGTGCATGTGTCTTCTTGCATTATGGTTTTCTCTGGTTATATGCCTAGTAGTGGGATTGCCAGGTCATATGGTAATTCTTTTTTTTTAATATCTATATTGGAGTATAATTGCTTTACAATGTTGTGTTAGCATCTGCTGTATAACAAAATGAATCAGCTATATGTATACGTATATCTCCATATCCCCTCCCTCTTTCATCTCCCTCCCACCCTCCCTATCCCACCCCTCTAGATGGGCACAAAGCACCAAGCTGATCTCCCTGGGCTATATGGCTGTTTCCCACTAGCTATTTATTTTGCATTTGGTAGTGCATATATGTAAATGCTACCCTCTCACTTCTTCCCAGCTTACCCTTCCCCCTCCCCATGTCCTCAAGTCCGTTCTCTATGTCTGCATCTTTATTCCTGTCATGGCCCTAGGTTCTTCCGAACCACTGTTGTTGTTTTTTTTTCAGTTCCATATACGTGTGTTAGCATACAGTATTGGTTTTCTCTTTCTGACTTACTTCACTCTGTATGACAGACTCGAGGTCCATCCACCTCACTACAATAACTCCATTTTGGTTTTTTTTATGTCTGAGTAATATTCCATTGTATATATGTGCCACATCTTCTTTATGCATTCATCTGTTGATAGACATTTAGGCTGCTTCCATGTCCTGGCTATTGTAAATAGAGCTGCAATGAACATTGTGCTACATGACCCTTTTTGAATTATGGTTTTCTCAGGGTATATGCCCAGTGTGGGATTGCTGGGTCATATGGTAGTCCTATTTTTAGTTTTTTAAGGAACCTTCATACTGTTCTCCATAGTGGCTGTATCAATTTACATTCCCACCAACAATGCAAGAGGGTTCCCTTTTCTCCACACCCTCTCCAGCATTTATTATTTGTAGATATTTTGATGATGGCCATTCTGACTAGTGTGAGGTGATACCACATTGTAGTTTTGATTCGCATTTCTCTAATAATTAGTGACGCTGAGCAGCTTTTCATGTGCTTCTTGGCCATCTGTATGTCTTCTTTGGAGAAATGTCTATTTAGGTCTTCTGCCCATTTTTGATTTGGGTTGTTTGTTTTTTTGATATTGAGCTGCATGAGCTGCTTCTATTATATTTTGGAGATTAATCCTTTGTCAGTTGCTTCATTTACAAATATTTTCTCCCATTCTGAGGGTTGCCTTTTCGTCTTGTTTCTGGTTTCCTTGGCTGTGCAAAAGCTTTAAAGTTTCATTAGGTTCCATTTGTTTATTTTTGTTTTTATTTCCCTCACTCTAGGAAGTGGATAAAAAAAGATCGTGCTGTGATTTATGTCAAAGAGTGTTCTTCCTATGTTTTCCTCTAAGAGTTGTATAGTGTCTGGTCTTACATTTAGGTCTCTAATCCATTTTGAGTTTATTTTTGTGTATGGTTTTAAGGAGTGTTCTAATTTCATTCTTTTGCATGTAGCTGTCCAGTTTTCCCAGCACCACTTACTGAAGAGACTGTCTTTTTTCCATTGTATATCCTTGCCTCCTTTGTCATAATAGATTAGTTGACCATAGGTGCATGGGTTTATCTCTGGGCTTTCTATCCTGTTCCATTGATCTGTATTTCTGTTTTTGTGCCAGTACCATATTGCCTTGATTACTGTACCTTTGTAGTATAGTCTGAAGTCAGGGAGTCTGATTCCTCCAGCTCTTTTTTTTCCCCTCAAGACTCCTTTGGCTATTCGGGGTCTTTTGTGTCTCCATACAAATTTTAAGATTGTTTTCTTTTAGTTCTGTGAAAAATGCCATTGGTAATTTGATAGGGATCGCACTGAATCTGTAGATTGCTTTGGGTAGTGTAGTCATTTTCACAATATTGATTCTTCCAATCCAAGAACATGGTCTATCTCTCCATCTGTTTATATCATCTTTAATTTCTTTCGTCAGTGTCTTATAGTTTTGTGCATACAGGTTTTTTGTCTCCCTAGGTAGGTTTATTCCTAGGTATTTTATTCGTTGTGTTGCAGTGGTAAATGGGAGCGTTTCCTTAATTTCTCTTTCAGATTTTTCATCATTAGTGTATAGGAATACAAAAGATTTCTGTGCATTTATTTTGTATCCTGCTACTTTACCAAATTCATTGATTTGCTCTAGTAGTTTTCTGGTGGCATCTTTAGGATTCTCTATGTATAGTATCATGTCATCTGCAAGCAGTGACAGTTTTACTTCTTCTTTTCCAGTTGGTATTCCTTTTATTTCTTTTTCTTCTCTGATTGCTGTGGCTAGGACTTCCAAAATTATGTTGAATAATAGTGGTGAGAGTGGGCAACCTTGCCTTGTTCCTGATCTTAGAGGAAATGCTTTCAGTTTTTCACCATTGAGAATGATGTTTGCTGTGGGTTTGTCATTTATGGACTTTACTATGTTGAGGTAGGTTCCCTCTATGCCCACTATCTGGAGAGTTTTTATCATAAATGGGTGTTGAATTTTGTCAAAAGCGTTTTCTGCATCTATTGAGATAATCATATGGTTTTTATTCTTCAATTTGTTAATATGTTGTATCACATTGATTGATTTGCGTATATTGAAGAATCCTTGCTTCCCTGGGATAAATCCCACTTGATTACGGTGTATGATGCTTTTAATATGTTGTTGGATTCTGTTTGCTGGTATTCTGTTGAGGATTTTTGAATCTATATTCATCAGTTTTATTGGTCTGTAATTTTCTTTGTTTGTAGTATCTTTGTCTGGTTTTGGTATCAGAGTGATGGTGGTCTCATAGAATGAGTTTGGGAGTTTTCCATCCTTCACAATTTTTTTGAAGAGTTTGAAAAGGATGGGTGTTAACTCTTCTCTAAATGTGTGATAGAATTCACCTGTGAAGCCATCTGGTCCTGGACTTTTGTCTGTTGGAAGATTTTTAATCACAGTTTTAATTTCATTACTTGTGATTGGTCTGTTCATATTTTCTGTTTCTCCCTGGTTCAGTCTTGGAAGATTATACCTTTCTAAGAATTTGTCCATTTCTTCCAGGTTGTTCATTTTATTGGCATGGAATTGCTTGCAGTAGTCTCTTAGGATGCTTTGTATTTCTGTGGTGTCTGTTGTAACTTCTCCTTTTTCATTTCTAATTTATTGATTTGAGTCCTCACCCTCTTTTCCTTGATGAGTTTGGCTAATGGTTTATCAATTTTCTTTATCTTCTCAAAGAACCAGCTTTTAGTTTTATTGATCTTTGCTATTGTTTTCTTTGTTTCTATTTCATTTACTTCTGCTCAGATCTTTATGATTTCTTTCCTTCTGCTAACTTTGGGTTTTGTTTGTTCGTCTTCCTCTAGTTCCTTTAGGTGTAAGTTTAGAATGTTTATTTGAGGTTTTTCTTGTGTCTTGATGTAGGCTTGTATAGCTATAAACTTCTCTCTTAGAACTGCTTTTGCTGCATCCCACAGGATTTGGATCATCGTGTTTTCATTGTCATTTGTCTCCAGGTATTTTTTGATTTCCTCTTTGATTTCTTCAGTAATCTCTTGGTTATTTAGTAACGTATTGTTTAGCCTCCATGTGTTTGTGTTTTTTACGTTTTTTTCTCTGTAATTGATTTCTAGTCTCATAGCGTTGTGGTCAGAAAAGATGCTTGATATTATGTCAATTTTCTTAAATATTCTGAGGCTTGAATTGTGACCCAAGATGTGATCTATCGTGGAGAATGTTTCGTGCGCACTTGAGAAAAAAGTGTATTCTACTGTTTTGGGATGGAATGTCCTATAAATATCAATTAAAGCTATCTGGTCTATTGTGTCATTTAAAGCTTCTGTTTCCTTATTTATTTTCATTTTGGATGATCTATCCATTGGTGTAAGTGAGATGTTAAAGTCCCCCACTACTTTTGTTTTACTGTCAATGTCCTCTTTTATAGCTGTTAGCAGTCGCCTTATGTATTGAGGTGCTCCTATGTTGGGTGCATATGTACTTATAATTGTTATATCTTCTTCTTGGATTGATCCCTCAATCATTATGTAATGTCCTTCCTTGTCTCTTGTAACATTCTTTATTTTAAAGTCTATTTTATCTGATATGAGTATTGCTACTCCAGCTTTCTTTTGATTTCCACTTGCATGGAATATCTTTTTCCATCCCCTCACTTTCAGTCTGTATGGGTCCCTAGCTCTGAAGTGGGTCTGTTGTAGACAGCATATATAGGGTCTTGTTGTTGTATCCATTCAGCAAGCCTGTGTCTTTTGGTTGGAGCATTTAATCCATTCACGTTTAAGGTAATTATCGATATGTATGTTCCTATAACCATTTTCTTAATTGTTTTGGGTTTGTTTTTGTAGGTCCTTTTCTTCTCTTGTGTTTCTCACTTAGAGAAGTTCCTTTAGCGTTTGTTGTAGAGCTGGTTTGGTGGTGCTGAATTCTCTTAGCTTTTGCTTGTCTGTAAAGCTTTTGATTTCTCCATCGAATCTGAATGAGATTCTTGCCAGGTAGAGTAATCTTGGTTGTACTTCTTCCCTTTCATCACTTTAAGTATATCATGCCACTCCCTTCTGGCTTGTAGAGTTTCTGCTGAGAAATCAGCTGCTGTTAACCTTATGGGCATTCCCTTGTATGTTATTTGTTGTTTTTCCCTTGCTGCTTTCAATAATTTTTCTTTGTCTTAATTTTTACCAGTTTGATTACTATGTGTCTCAGCGTGTTTCTCCTTGGGTTTATCCTGTATGGGACTCTCTGCACTTCCTGGACCTGGGTGGCTATTTCCTTTTCCATGTTAGGGAAGTTTTCAATTATAACCTCTTCAAATATTTTCTCTGGTCCTTTCTCTCTCTCTTCTCCTTCTGGGACACCTATAATATGAATGTTGTGTTTAATGTTGTCCCAGAGGTCTCTTAGGCTGTCTTCATTTCTTTTCATTCTTTTTTCTTTATTCTGCTCCACAGCAGTGAATTCCACCATTCTGTCTTCCATGTCACTTATCCCTTCTTCTGCCTCACTTATTCTGCTATTGATTCCTTCTAGTGTAGTTTTCATTTCAGTTATTGTGTTGTTTATCTCTGTTTCTTTGTTCTTTAGTTCTTCTAAGTCTTTGTTAAATATTTCTTGCATCTTCTCTATCTTTGCCTCCATTCTTGTTCCGAGGTCCTGGATCATCTTTACTACCATTATTCTGAATTCTTTTTCTGGAAGGTTCCCTATCTCCACTTCATTTACTTGTTTTTCTGGGTTTTATCTTGTTCCTTCATCTGATACATAGCGCTCTGCCTTTTCATCTTGTCTGTCTTTCTGTGAATGTGGTTTTTGTTCCACAGGCTGCAGGGGTGTAGTTCTTCTTGCTTCTGCTGTCTGCCCTCTGGTGGATGAGGCTATCTAAGAGGCTTGTGCAAGTTTCCTGATGGGAGGGACTGGTGGTGGGTAGAGCTGGCTGTTGCTCTGGTGGGCAGAGCTCAGTAAAACTTTAATCCACTGTCTGCTGATGGGTGGGGCTGGGTTCCCTCCCTGTTGGTTGTTTGGCCTGAGGCGACCCAACACTGGAGCCCACCCGGGCTCTTTGGTGTGGCTAATGGCAGACTCTTAGAGGGCTCACGCCAAGCAGTACTTCCCAGAACTTCTGCTGCCAGTGTCCTTGTCCTCATGGTGAGCCACAGCCACCCCCCGCCTCTGCAGGAGACCCTCCAACACTAGCAGGTAGGTCTGGTTCAGTTTCCTATGGGGTCACTGCTCCTTCCCCTGGGTCCTGATGCACACACTACTTTGTGTGTTCCCTCCTGGAGTGGAGTCTCTGTTTCCCCCAGTCCTGTCAAAGTCCTGTAATCAAATCCCACTAGTGTTCAAAGTCTGATTCTCTAGGAATTCCTCCTTCTGTTGCCGGACCCCCAGGTTGGGAAGCTTGACATGGGGCTCAGAACCTTCGCCCCAGTGGGTGGACTTCTGTGGTATAACTGTTCTCCATTTTGTGAGTCACCCACCCAGCAGTTTTGGGATTTGATTATATTGTGATTGTGCCCCTTCTGCTGTCTCATTGTGGCTTCTTCTTTGTCTTTGGATGTTGGGTATCTTTTTTGCTGAGTTCCGGTGTCTTCTTGTTGATGATTGTTCAGGAGTTAGTTGCTAGAAAGATTTTTAAGTAACTGTTTGCAGTGGTTTAAATCTGAGTAGCCATCTTTGGACCTCCTAGTAATAGAAAAGCTCACCCTGATCTTATAAAAGTACAAATAAATAGATAAATCACACTCACACAGACACCCACACAGTTCTAAGCTTTACACTAGGGTACTAGCATGGTCACCCACGGGAAGGAAATTTCTGGGGATCTCTTAGAACAGACCTGCAAGATTATTATAGATGAAGCAGCAGCTGCTGGTGACAGTTTTTTCCCCTCCAGGGAGATGAAATGATGCAGACCAATGGTCTGACATTTCCCAAAGCACTATAAAAGCATACATAAGAATCAGTGAAATGGCATGTTGCTTTATGCTTTATTTTGGAATTTTAGAATTTCTTTGGCAAACTACTTTTTTCCCCCCCAAGAGAACCCCTTGACCTAATTTTAGGAAGTTTTAACTGAAAGGTCTTGCTCACAGCGCAGTGTGATTCAGAAGTGGCGTGTTGTTTTGTTTGGGATTTTCCTTTTAAGTCTCTGGAAAAATTCAGGTCAATCTGAAGTGTTTGCATTGAAGTCAAGTGACATCTGGATTTCAGTACTAATGGAGTGAAGAGTCAATATAAATATAACTGCACAAACTCTATCATGTGTACAATAATCATAAACTAAACTCTTCTGAATGAAATTGCTGTCAGATAATGTGTCAGCTTACCAACACTAAGAACATTCTTAAAGCAAATCTCAGTAAAAATTAAAATAGTTTTATGTATAAAGAAGCTTGTCTTGTCCACATCATTTTAAAAGGCCTTCATGAAAGAGAAAACACGTTCAGCCGTGTGCTTTGAAAAACACGCCCAGGGTGAACAGAGATCCTGGAGCTGCCTCCATGATTAAATGCTTCAACTAATATCCATGTTTTATCCAACACATACACCTTACTAAGCTGTAGTTCCACTGGGCTCTTTAAGGAGCTAAATATATGGAATAGGGCATCAAGTTGAATATTTAGAGGAATTCAGGAATGTAAACTCTATCCTTGTATGGCACTGGTAGAAAATTTTTTAAAAATCACAGTATGGACATGACCTAATTTCCTCATATTTTTTCCACTTCCCTGTAGTATTGGGTTGGACAAAAAGTTCGCTGGGGGTCTTTCATGTTATGGAAAAACCCGAACGAACTTTTTGGCGAAACCCAATAATAGGAATAGTAACATGAGCACCAGCAACACTACTTAATGCTTTCTGTGTGCCAGGCCCTTTTTCAATGAGTTATGTAAAGTAACCCACTTAATTCTCACAACAGCCATGTAAGGTAGGTACTGTTATCTCCCAACTGACAGATGAGCCAACAAAGTATAGAGAGGTGAAGTAACTCGCTCAAGGTCATACAGCCAGTAAGTCAGTTGCAGAGGTGGAATTTGAACCCAGGCAGCCTGGTTCCAGAGTTTATACTCCAAACAACTGCATGATTCTGTCTCTCACCTCTGTAGGTGCACATATTTTTATAGCCCAGTATTAGAATTCAAAGTGCAGGGAATGGCTTTGTCAGAGCCCTTAGGAGCTGTCCCCAGCAGGGGATTGGATTATGCAGAATAGCGCCAGCTATCACTGGCATCTTAGAGTGTTTGAGAATTTGCAAAGCATTTTCACTTTGACTTGCTCCTTTCTCTGTAAAGACAATAAAATTCGAAGGTTGTTATTAATGCACAGAATTTACAAAATACCTGTTATATGTCAGATCCTCTTCCAGAAGATGGGATACCGTAGTAAATTAGACATGGAACTCGCTCTCCTGGAACTTATCTAGGACTTAAAACTTATCTAGAACTTAAAAGGACTGCGTAGTAATTATAATGTTAGTAACGACCATTGCTACATGTGAATGCTTCAGAAAGGCAGTGCAGGCAGGCAGGGTGGCAACATCTTGTTCTTTCCTGATTCTAGAAGGCTGGTGAAAATTCACATGCCACGATCTCAAGGCTCTTTAAGCTCTGATTTCATTCATAGGAAGGGGATCTTATAACATTTATATATTATTTACTTTTTTGGTTGTTATTCCATTGCAAAAACATTTTGGTGACTTCCCTCTTCTAGATGTACGTGTATATGTATACACAGACACACACGCACGCACACACACAGATAAACTCTTCCCATAAAGACTTCCAACGGATATCTGAAGTCCATTACTACTTGTCAACCTTTCCGAGCCCTAATTTTTGCTAAAAAAGAATATACATGTGGTAGGACTCTCCAACCCTGAGAACATATGTCTGGAAACTTAGCAGCAGCTGGAAAATTCTCATTCAGGAAGGGGGAAAAAGAAGCCTGCATATTTTTTTTCTTTAGGAAAAGCAAGCCAGCATTCATTTTTAAAGCTCCTACAAGATGGGAATTATTTAAAGTCTGCTGTTGAATTTCAGATGTTTGCCTGTATCAAATGATACTGGAAAAATTCTTTATTTGAAATGTTTGGACATGGAGCAAAGGAAATTTGAAGATGAATGAGAATACCATCCACAGACTCTACAGTCTTTCATATTTTGACATTTGTCTCCTTTTAATGTTTTTCACTTCATTTTTACTTTTTCCAAAATCTGTATCACAGAGTAGTTTATTATATCCAGAAATTTCAAATTCTTGCCACATCAGGCACATCCCAGATTTCAAGTGGCATAGATTCTGTGGTGTTCTACAATGCCTGAAGTCTTTTGAGCTTTATCATGTTTGATAGTGGAGGTATTGTCACCTAGAAATGAATGTCAGGGATGTAGTTCACAAACCCTGATTCTGATGGGCACTGTCGTTTCATATATTGGCAATCACAGAGGGGATAAATGACAGACTCAGGGTATTTCAGGATGGCTCCAGCTGAAGGAGTTTTTCATTGTTGTATTAGTGAGTGAGAGACCAAGGTGCCCCTTCTTCTCTGATATGTGTCAGATGCCATCATGAAGAGTCATGCAGGACAGGCCTTTACCCACCTCATATATTTTTCATAAATATTTTAACCACAGTTTTTAAATTTCATCAACACCTAATGTCCCTAAAGTAGGCTATTTTGTCCTGTATTCTGAAATAGTTCTGTGATATGGCCTGCCATAAGATAGGATTTGTAGAAGACATTTCTGTTTGAGACTTTAAAATGGACTATTTTAATTTCTAAAATACCGCTAAGGGGTACACTATGAAGCATAGTCTAATGGGATGATTTCCAGATAGATTTTTTTAAATGTTAATAAATGTTTCACATTCAAAATGTTTAATATTTCAAAAATATTTAATTTTATCAATCAAATGCATATATATACATATACATATGTGTATATATATATATATATATATACTTTTAAAAATTGAAAGATACAGTACGCCTATAATGAAATGGACCTCACCCCCAGCACAGAGAAAAGCTTATAATTCTTTTGTATGTTTCTCTGTTTATACTTTTGCTGCTGTAGCTCTAAATATATTTGTGATATTGGCTGTATCATGTGTGTGTTTGTGTACTTGTATAATCACCATTTGTTGATTTGTCAAATTTAGATATTAATATATTGACTTACTATTATGATAAATAAGGATCTAGATTATTTGTACTACTACTGTCCCACTCTCAATATAGTATCTTTTTTTTTTTTTTTTGCTGTAAGCGGGCCTCCCACTGCTGCGGCCCCTCCGGCTGCAGAGCACAGGCTCCAGACGCGCAGGCCCAGTGGCCATGGCTCACGGGCCCAGCCGCTCTGCGGCATGTGGGATCCTCCCAGACCGGGGCATGAACCCACGTCCCCTGCATCGGCAGGCGGACTCTCAACCACTGTGCCACCAGGGAAGCCCTATACTACCATTTTTAGTTCTTCTTTTGTTACCTACATATTTTTAAATAATATATTTATTCCTATATTTCTATCTTATTAACTACAGGCAGTATCTAATGAATTCTTACCTTATAAGATGAGATTATTACCCTTTCCGTAACTTCTCCCTTTAATATTTTCTAGTTTTGCTCACTTGTGCTTTTAATTTTACACTACTAAGGTTGATATCATTTATATTCTCTTTTTAATCATATTAAGACTTCAGCGTTTTGTCAGTAGATTGACTCTAAAGGTTAAAAACCTCAACAAAAAATTATTATGAGTATGTAAGCATTATTATTCACTGCTGACTGAAGTAGTATACTGTGATTACATTGCCTTATTTTTTGTAGCTATTTGTTTTTCCTAGAGTTTCTAATTGTTTTTATTTTTCTTTCCATAATCTGTCTTTATGGCATCCTTAAGTACTTTCAGCTTCTTTGCAATACTCCCTTTTCCTAGATACTTCCTGCTGTCCCAGACTGGAGCAGCTGTTATCTAGGCATCTTGTCTTCCATTAGTCTTCCTGGGATCCATGTCTTCATCTTTCTCACTTTAATCCCATGTACTGCTGAAGCGTACATACGCTCTACATTTTCTACCTAGTCTGTAAGGAAGACTAGTCTCTTCTCTCCCATTTATTTATTTATTCAATCATCATTTATAGGATTCTGAACTCATACTATTTTTTTTTCCTTTGGGTTATATGGTCTGGTACTATAATTATTTGTTTTGTTTCTCAAATTTTTCCAGTTTTGGCCATTGGAAGTTCTTTCAGGTTGGCTCCTATGCCTTTTGACATGCCCAATATTAGTTTCTTGTTTCTATCATTATTTATTTATTTTTTGCGGTACGCGGGCCTCTCACTGTTGTGGCCTTTCCCGTTGCGGAGCATAGGCTCCGGACGCGCAGGCTCAGGGGCCATGGCTCATGGGCCCAGCCGCTCCGTGGCATGTGGGATCTTCCCGGACCGGGGCACAAACCCGTGTCCCCTGCATCGGCAGGCGGACTCTCAACCACTGCGCCACCAGGGAAGCCCACTATCATTATTTTTTAACACTTCATGCTTCCTGGCACTATATAAGGTGCTCCAGACTCATCCACAGTAGATGTTTAAACTAACCCACAGAGTGGAAAAATCAGTAATCTCATAAATATTTATTTAATGTTCAATGAGTATGCTAGTTGCTATGGGGAACAATGAAGTTTAAGGTATAATTTCTGTTTTCAAGAATTCTATAATCTATTTTCAGAGGTAAAATAAACTAATGAAAGATAATGGAAAATACAAGGCAGTACAAGATTAAATTAGTAAGGACTGGAGAAGCTCACAGAAGAGGAAAAAAATAACATTAATCTGAATATATCAAGAAAGGAAACCTAGAGAGGTGGATCTAGTTTAGTCAAGTGAAGTGGAAAGGAAAAAAATAAGTGCAGGAACTGTTATTTTAGGGTGTGAGAAGTAGTAAGAGACAAAATCATCTTAGATGAAGTTGACAAAATTTCTTGTTTAGTAAGACAAAGATCAACTAAAACTGCTACAAGAAGAAGTAGAAAATAAGACTAGCTCTGTATTTGTTGAATTAATTGATTGACTTGAACATTCCCACAGCAACAACCAAAAAAAACAGAAAAAACCCTCCAGATCCAGATGGTATTACTAATGAATTCCTTCAAATATTTGAGGAAGAAATAATATTAATCTTAGGTAAATACAGAAAATAGAGTAGTACACTTCCTGAGTCATTTTCTGAGATCTGTACTACTTTAATACCAAGTTCTGATAAGGACACTATTAAAGAAATACACACTGATATCTGTCATGACCATGGACACAAAAATATTTAACCCACAATTAGGAATAGAATGCAGTGATATATAAAAAGAATGATAGTTGCAGGATACAAAATTAATAATACATAATCACTGTGTTGTGCAAAGGAAGCCAGACAAAAAAAATAACTTAGAATGTATGATTCTATATATATGAAGTTCAAGTATAGGCAAAGATATCAATGGTGATAGAAACCAGAACTCCTCATTTGGAAGGGCTTGCCTGGAAAGGAGCTTTCTGGAGTGATGAAAATGCTCTTTATCTTAACTATTGTGTTGGTTACATTTGACAGAGCTCACTGAAATGTACACTTAAAATCTGTGTGTTGTACTGTATGTAAATTACATCCCAGTTGAAAAAATTGAGGACGTAGTCTTTGCTATTCCGTACTGATCTTTGAGGATTTATCAGACCTTGAGTTTTCAATATTCATAATCATAGGAAGGAATGTGACTTTTCTAAATCTTAAAAGCCGCTTTGATTATTGCTTTCTACCCTCCTGGGCATGGAGACACACAGCAGTTTTCCCCCCCTTGAATTTCCACATTCTGTCAGTGTTCTTACAATTTTTGCCAAACCCAGGCTTAAAATTTTCTTATAATCTTTGACTGTTTCTTCTCTTTTATCATGAATTCCGTCTAATTCACGGCATTTCCTGTATTCTCTGCTTTTTCTTCCATCTGGGCCTTCCTTTATATTTTCACGCCTATCTCTCTAATTCACTCTGTTAGCAGTAGTCCTCTCCTTTTTTTTTCTTATTCTGAACGCTGATGCCACATTTATCTTCAAAAACACACTCCTAGTCAACATCCACCTGAAACAAAAACACTTCCAATAGCTCTAAGCCAGTCACCAAAACTTCACATGTGTTTTTCTGGAATTCACACTCTAGTCTTATTCTCCAGCTCCATAAAATCTCCACTCCAGTCTCCAAATGTGTCTCAGTTCTCCTCATCTTTACTTTTTTTCTCACTAGTAAAGGGATATATGTGTCACCTTAAAAATTTCACACTGATTTTTACCTCTTGTGAAGGTACCTGTACTTGTAGACAGTAAGAATCTTAGTTGGGTAATTGTTCCATTGATTTTGTTTTGTTTAGTATTTGGTTTTTTGTTTTTATTTATTTATTGGTTATAGGAAGACACTGCTGCTAAAGCTTTATCACTGACTAGTTTATTTTACAAATATGTATTGGGCACCTGCCATATACCAGGCACAATACTGGGAGCTGTAGGTTTGGTTGCAAGCATGGTGAACATGGTGCCTACCTTGACAGAGCTTGAAGGCCCTAATTAGAGAGGAATTTAAGAAGTAATAGTGCTGTGGAGGGGGAGGAGTCTCATATTAGCTGTGTATTGCTGCTTAACAAATTACCCTGAAACTTAGGAGATTCCCCAGAGAAACAGAACAGGGTGTTTGTGTGTGTGTGTGTGTGTGTAGTGTATATATCTATACATGCAAATATATATATACACACAAATATAGATATATGCAGGTATATATCTTTACCCATCTATTTTATAGAGAACTTTATTGCAAAGAATTAGCTCACATGATTATGGGGGCTGGCAAGTCCAAACTCTGCAGGGCAGGCTGGAGAGCCAAGAAAGAGTTCACGTTTCAGCTCAAGTTCCAAGGCAGTCTGCAGGCATAGTGCCTCTTTCTTGGGAGATCTCAGCTTAGTTTCTTTTAAGGCCCTCATCTGACTGGATGAGACCCACCCGTATTACACAGGATAATGTGCTTTACTCAGTGTCTACTGATCTAAATTTTAATTTCATCTGAAAAATACTTCCATAGCAGCATCTGACTGGTGTCTGACCAAATGTCTGGGCACTGTGGCCTAGCCAAATTGACACATAACATTAACCGTCACAGTCAGGAATCTGGCCGTGGCTTAGAGGGTCCTTCCAGCTCATGGTCTCTCACAAGGCTTCAATCAAGGTGTTGGCCAGACGCACAGTTATTACAAATGGGGCAGGATCTGAAGTTCACCCCTCTCAACTGGGGCAGCATCCATTTCCACGTTCCCTCAGTGGCTGTTGGCAGGGTTCAGTTCCCGACAGGTGGGTGGACTGAGGGCCTCGGTCCCTTGCCAAATGGTCCTCTCCATAGAGCACTTCACAACATGGCAGCTGGCATCATTAGAGTCAGGGCAAGAGAGAGGTCACTTCCCATCCCTTCTGCCATACTCTGTTCATCAGAAGACACTAGGTGTAGCCCACACTCAAGGTGGGGAAGGAGAGGGGATTACACAAGGGTGTGAATACTAGTACAGAGTCAATCAAGAGAATCAATGGAAGATCCTTTCTAGTTTGAAATGTTTTAACTCTATGATGAGAAACTAGAGAAGGGATGGAATATTGTTATGGCCTAGGAAGATTCACTGAAAAGGTGAGGCTTCCCCTACATGCCCCAGAGCAACTAAGCCCGCACGCCACAACTACTGAGCCTGCGCTCTAGAGCCCGCGAGCCACGACTGCTGAAGCCCGTGCGCCTAGAGCCGGTGCTCCGCAACAAGAGAAGCCACCGCAGTGAGAAGCCCGTGCGCGACAACAGAGACCCAATGCAGCCAAAAATAAATAAATAAATAAATGTATCAAAAGAAAAGGTGAGGCTTCCATGTGCTATGTTAGGTGGGTTCATACACCTAGAGGAGGAGGAGACACAGCAGCAGTTCCTAACAAGTGATGTACACCTGAATCACCTGTGGAGCATTTTAAAAATGCATAGTGAGGATTTTCCTCTGGTGATTCCAATTCAGTTGACCTGGGTGATTAACGATGCATCCTTAGTTGAGATTCACTATAATATAATGAGCAAACTATTTCTAATTGACCCAAGGGTTTGGGTCATAAATAGTCTGTTTTAAGGTTAGAGAGGGTGGTGGGAACAGGTATTCCTAATGAGGATGTAGAGCTGATCCTTAAGAAAATAGGGAGCCGCGGTAAGTTCTTGAGTTGTGGTTGAATATAATTAGAGTTACATTTTAAAAAATATTTCATTTATGCATTCATTCTTTCATTTTTTTTATTCTGATATTTATTTCTCACCACCATCGACCAGTCAAACAAGATGCCAAATCTTTTGACTGTTTGTAGGATGAGCTACAAGAAGGAACACCAGCAAAAAGCATATGGTAGTACATGAAATGTGATGTCATGAGATGGATGAATGGGAAGAGGAGTTGATAGGGTTTCCTAATTCAGTGGAAGGGATAAAGAAGGGTGAGAAAGGAATGATGACACCACGTCTTTTGCAAGGTCCCTCTCTTTAAGCAGGACCTCCCAGGGCTGGGAAGCAGAGAAGGGGTGAGAGAATTCAAGTCACTGTATGCTTTTAGCTCTACTGTTCAGTACAGTATCCTATGGGTCTGACAAAGACAAGTAGCGTGGCTCAGTAAGCCCTTGAAAGGGGGATTTAGTCAGAGGCATTATATTTTAAATCCATAAATGACGAGATTCCTGCCAAGCTTCTTTTGAATCAAATAAAGTCCAGAATATGGGGGAAGTAGGAATGTTCATTAATGTGATAAGACAGCATTTCTACATGAATGATACAAAATCAAATAGAGTCTTTGTTTTCATTGCTTCTGGAGAATCAAAGCCGGAATCCTTTTGTGGCTCTGTGCTTATAACAATATAGTGTATCTTTTCATCATACTTTCCGGAATAAAAGGGTGTATAGTGTCTCTGAGCAGTGACAGGCATGTTTCCTTGAACAATACCCTGTAAAGGTCACATTGGAGATTTGAGTCACAAGCCCTGTGACTTAAATTTGAGGCTAAGTTTAAAAATGGTGTGCCCAGAGCTTGCCAATTCCATTAAAAAGCCCTGGTGTCATTTTGGATTACAGTTGAATAGAACAGGACCCAGTGGGATATTGTATCTTTCTTGGTAGCAGTACATAGATTTTCTTCTTTGTATCGTTCCCTGGCTATGTCATTATGGTAGATATCTACTTTCACACCAAATCCTGGAAAATAATGTCTAATTTCATGGACCTATTTTTTTTCTGAAGTAGCTCATTTTCTAGCTTTTCAATTATCATTAGAGGATTTCTGTGAAAGCCTAATTATTTGTGTGTGTTTAGTTATGGTTGATCTTGAATGCTACCTTCCTTACTGAAGCCTTCTAGATTGCCCTCATTCCTGAGATAGAGGATCGCCAGCCCTTTCAAAGTTTCAGAGCACTTTCTCCCTCACTGACATCATCACGCTGTGTTATATAACAGCACTACCACTCCTTCCTAACAATTGATGAGTTCTTACCATGCACCCCTTATTGTGCCAAGCAGTTGTATAGGTTATCTTACTTAATGCTCACAGCAGCCTACGTGGGAAGTATATCATTTCTGCATTTTACGGATGAGGAAGCCAAGGTTAAAGAGTTTAAATACCTTGCCCAAGATCATACAGCTAGTTAGTGATGAAGCAAGAACAGCCCTAGGCAGTCTGGTCCAGACCCCATTCTTTCAAACACGTATTAGTACCACCTTCTCATAATTTTTGATGTCCACGTTGCATCCGCTTCCAAAGCAGTAACATGCTTGAGGGAAAGGCTATCTTGCTTTTATCAGTGTGCCTGGAATTTTCTGACATACTGACTGACTCAGAAGTATGAACTATGATATTTGTCTTTCTCTGTCTGGCTTAGAGAAAGACAAATATCATATGATATCACTTATATGTGGAATCTAAAAAAAGGATACAAATGAACTTATTTTTAAAACAGAAATAGACTCACAGACACAGAAAACAAATTTATGGCTACCAGAGAGGAAAGGGGGAGAGGGATAAATTAGGAGTTTAGGATTAAAATACATACACTACTGGGCTTCCCTGGTGGCGCAGTGGTTGAGAGTCCGCCTGCCGATGCAGGGGACACGGGTTCGTGCCCCGGTTCGGGAAGATCCCACATGCCGCGGAGCGGCTAGGCCCGTGAGCCATGGCCGCTGAGCCTGCGCGTCCGGAGCCTGTGCTCCGCAACGGGAGAGGCCACAACAGTGAGAGGCCCACATGACGGGAAAAAAAAAAAATACACTACTATATATAAAATAGATAACTAACAAGGACCCACTGTATAGCACAGGGAACTACACTCAATATGTTGTAATAACCTATAGTGGAAGAGAATGTAAAAAAGAATATATATATTTATATACATATATGTATAATTGAATCATGTTGCTATATATCTGAAACTAACACATTATAAATCAACTATATTTCAATAAAAATTTTAAAAATAAAAGAAGTATGCAAAAAAGAAGTGTACAGTAAATAGTGGTTGAGTGAATGTTTGGAAATTACCGTCGAGGTTTTATGGGAAACAGGGTACACGTTTAGGCATACCACCCGAAACTTTGTTTTTAAGGGATGTGAGGAAATCAGAAAGCTAGTATGTGAGATTTTAAGAAGAGTTTCTATTCATTTTGTATTCCCGTCATTTAGGTTAGAGTCCATGGTCCAGGTATTTTCATTCCCTGTTCTTTGTCAAGCTCTTCTTCCTTTTATGCAAAGATAAACTGGCTCTGTTTGGCTCTGTTCTCTTTTTTTTCTTTCCCCACGTAATAATCCTAGGCTCCAGTTCTGCAGAGCTCTGAAAACTCTATCAGTTGTTCTTCCTTGTTTCTTTATTCATGCCTTAAGCTTTTGTTGCCTAAATTAAAATAAAATTTTTAAAAGTTCCATGTGACCTTCCTGCTTTATCCTTCTCTAGCTTTTCCGAGGAGCTTCCCAAGTATAGTGTGGTTATGACCAGAAGTTCCAAGGCTCATGCAGAAGGCTATGGCATTAAAAGCTGGCACGTTGAGGGGAATTTTGAAGTGATTGACTGGTGGGCAGTGACCCTGAAACATGCTGTAAGAGTGGGTGCTGGGACGGCTGGTGGCGAGTAAGCTGTTGGCAATGGAACAACCCAAAACATGTAGATTTTTGACTAAAAATAAGAACGGAAACCTAGATGGAGCCCTGCCGAGACTTGTCAGCCACCCTTTAGCTGTTAAGATGGATATAGCTACGAGGAGATGCAGTCCTGTCACTCAGAGACATCCACAGAAGATGCAGGCTCTATTCCTGGTTGCGTCAGGGATGCCATTCCCCTTAGGGAAAGGTGATGTTCTCCTTCACTGGGACGATGAAGGCACTGTGGGTCACATGGAGGCATCAGAGGAAGATGGGCCGTTTGCTTTGCTATCTCCTTGATGTCACACAGCACACAAACCGGCCCTGCAACCCATGGGCACCACTGGGTTTCCAAAGAGCTCTCTTTGCATAAGGAGGAAGGTGGGAGAGGAAGTGCACTGCTTAAAGTTGGCTATCTGTATTTCTGTGGGGCCTGACTCAATAAAACAATGTCTGATATAAAACTAAAGCAAATGAGGAGAGGAATTTTCTTGATCAATTTAGTAGTATGTGAGTTACCTTAGTATATTGCAGCATTACCTGTTCTCTTGTCAATAATATTTCTGTTTATGGAATATTTTTCTTTTTTTATTGAAGTGTAGTTGATTTACAATGATGTGTTAGTTTCTGGTGTTGAGCAAAGTGATTCAGTTGTATATATACTTCTTCAGATTATTTTCCGTTATAGTTTTACAAGATATTGAATATAGTTCCTTGTGCTATAGTGTAGGTCCTTGTTGTTTATCTATTTTATGTATAGTAGTGTGTCTCTGTTGATCCCATACTCCTAATTTATCCCTCCCCCCGCCTTTGGTAGCCATAGGTTTGTTTTCTATGTCTGTGAGTCTATTTCTGTTTTGTAAATAAGTTCTTCTGTATCATTTGTTTTAGATTCCACATATAAATGATATCATATGATATTTGTCTTTCTCTGTCGACTGACTTCACTTTGTATGATAATTTCTAGGTCCATCCATGTTGCTGCAAATGGCATTATTTCATTCCTTTATATGGCTGAGTAATATTCCATAGTATGTATGTGCCACATCTTTTTATCCATTTATCTGTCCAGGGACACTTAGGTTGCTTCCATATCCTGGCTATTGTAAATAGTGCTTCTATGAACATTGTGGGTGCATGTATCTTTTTGAATTAGAGTTTCCTTATTTTCTGGATACATGCCCAGGAGTGGGATTGCTGGATCATATGGTAACTTTATTTGTAGCTTTTGAAGGAAGCTTCTTACTGTTCTCCATAGTGGCTGCACCAAGTGAAATAGTTTTCTAAATCACACAGGCCACAGAGTGAAATGAGGGGGAGAGTCAGCCCTGAGGCCTTTTAGGCTTTGATGCCTGGGCTGTAAACCTGACTTCAGGAATCTGTGCCTTAGCTTTCTTATCTGGAAAATGGGGCCAGTGCCCTCTAATTGCAGGGCCATCGTTCAGAGTAAAGAGTCTGTGCCCAGTGCCTCACAGCTGGTGGGTTCTCAGTGAAAAGTAGTGTTCCCGCCTTCATGCTCATACCCTGAGCACCGTCCTTCAACCCTTGTCTGGTTAAATAAGGGGAAAAGCAGAGTTCTCTTGGTTATAAAATACTGCTGGCCTTTAGAAGTTTCTAAACACAATGCTGAAAGATTACCATCCACCCTGTCATTTATGAGTAAGAAGATCTGGGAGTACAAAAGCAATAGCAATTCATACTGTTATCTTAATAATAGCGGTAGGTGCTACTACGGCACTTTCTGACCACAGTGGCTGCTACTGGCAGTCATGGTGCTTTGGACACATCCTAATGGTGTGCTTTTTTTCTCCTTCCAGAAGCATCTGGCATGTCAGAGCTACAGTGTCTTCCATGGGACTTCCTTTGTGAACAGCTTCCATTTAAAAGAGTTGTGTGAATACCTTGTTTCAGTCAAGTTCCCAAAGAACACATTTGTCTTCTGATCTGCTGGAGGGCTTAAGGTTTGTGTTAATTTTTCCATTTGTCTCACTGAAGTTATTATTAATTTTGAGGGATATTTTTTAAATGGGTAATAGTCATACCCTATTGCAATAAGAACTGTGGAAGTAGGTTATGCACAGATTGTAATCCTTTGATTTCATTGGGAGATGGATCTAAATGAGAAGAAATTTGATATGATCCTTCTCATACTTACTATTAGATACTCTGGGGGATGTTACAAGGATATTAGAAATAAAATATATCCCCCACGTTGGCTTAAAACAAGTTTTATTTCTGTGTTCATAAATTCTAACTGAACAGATCCAGTACATTTTTATTGAGCGTCTACATATATCAGATTTTGTTAAGTACTTTCAATTAGCTAAGACCTCGCTGATAAATTATATTTTGAAACATTGAAAATCAAAACTGCATTTGTCAGTATCAACTAGTGTTATCATTATGACATTTTTCAAATTATAAAATCTCAGTAGCCAGAATGTTTTCATTTAGCTCTGCCAAGGGGTCCTCACCCTATGATTGATTAGGATAGAACAGGGGGATGGTGGTGGTTGTTTAATGTGTGTGCGTTAACAACGCGAAAAATCACTAACAGTATTGTTGCTCACTTAAAGACAGAGCTTGCTAGCAAAGCAAGCATTTTATTTTGGAAGTGCGTGTTCTGCTTCTGAGATGGTACCAAGTAAACCACTTTTATTCTGAAAGTGCTTTCTGACAAAGACCTACCTAAAGGCTGAAATTAATCCACCCATCTTTCATAGATGGAAAAATGAGCAAGAGAGCAGATAAAGCTTGGCTCTTGGCTCACTGAGTGGATAAAAACTAAGTGAAGAGCAAGGGAGAAGGAACAGAGTACTTTCCCTAGAATGACATGTCTTTTCCCACAGACTTTTATTTCATTCGGTTGGACTTTTATTCTGTCCACGGTGACAAATGTTTTCTCCTGTAATGGCCCTCTACTGTGGGTTTTTTTTTTAACTTCTCTTACTGAGAAATCAAAGTAGATTTCACTGCAGTGCTGGGCTAGATTCCAGTTTTCCCACTGCACCCTTCATTGCTGGGCCCCATGATTGATTCACTTTGAAGGGTGAGGCATGTGGTACATACATATTGGGGGAGAGGACGGATGGGAGGTTGTGTCTCCTTCTTTAACTCTCCAGTCTGTCAGCTTGGTAGGATGTTACGGTGTGCAGAGATGTAACAAGTGTCTGACGGAAAAAGAGGTGCTAGAAAGGACTTGAGAAGTTACCTAAATGTTCTTCCCTAGTCCGCAAATAAGATCCCACTTGAACTGTCCGAAACCAATGAGAAGCTATTTGTTTTCCGACCTTTATACCTAGGTATCCACTTTCCCTTTGAATCCTAATACAGATTCTCCTTTCTTAGAAACCTCACTGTCTAGAAAACCTAAGTGTTTCTCGACATCCTCGCGTGGCACTTTATTTCTTCTGTTATGGAGACAGAATATATGGTCAGAGTCCCCCTGTATCATCATAGACTTAAGTCTCAAGTCATCCTTTTTGTCTTCAGGAGAGAGAAACCCATTTTTCTGAACCGTTCCTGTGAAACTGTACAGTCCACAAATTTATTGATCCCCACAGTTTTGTGCTGAGTCTCTTAAGTTCTCTGCATTCCACTTAAGTTTGAGAATACAGACAGGTTGCAGGAACATGAAAAATCATCTATTGTTGTTTCTCAGTGGGGCCACTATTGACATTTGCAGGGGGATACTTCTCTGTGATGCAAGATCAGCCCATGGATTTGATCAATAGAAAGGTTAGTAGCCCTGCCTTCAAGGAACTAAAGACCAGCAGCACCCCGCCACCCAGTCCCCAGTTGACGTGATAACCAAATTCAAACCTCCTTTGCCTGTCCCTGCAGAGGAGGACCCGGATTGCCCAGACCAGAGGGTCGCCGGTGAGAGTTGAGCATGCTGAAATGGGCAGAGTTGAGCAAATGGTGGGGCCGGGCCTGGACCCCAGTTTTTAACTCTGGGTGCCATTCTCTTCCCCCCTATCATTCTTCAGTGCTGGGTCTACACTGGCTTTTCAGCTGTCTCGAAACACACCAACGTGTCTATATGGATACTCTTTTGGAGAACCAGAATTTCTGGTTTGGTGTTTAGGGGAGATCACTGTTGTTTGATATGGGAACATGGAGAGAAGGAACAGAGTACTTTCAGAAGATAACATCAGAACTCAGTGCAGGGAAACAGGAGAGAGTAGACAGCTCTGGGGACTTACAGAAAAGACAGGGCTCGGACCCCAGAGGAAATAGTGGGACTGGTGTTGCAAAGGTGTCATCAGCTCAGTCACTGAGAAAGGAAGGGGGGGTAGAGCATCTGAAGTCCAAGGCAAGACTAGAACAGGTCAGTAGCAAAGGAGTCGTTTTTCACTTGCTTTGTATCATGCCCCCCAGCGTCAGCTCTCTGCTCCGTGTCACAGGCTTCCTCGGTAGTTCAGGAATCAGTTTGCGGGTAGCTCAAAGGGCCCTTCACTGCAGCTGAAACTCTCTCTCGCATCAGCCCCGATATCCCTCACCCACCCTCCATCCACATTTCTGCCTTGTCCCTCACTTATCTTCTGGCAGCTGCCCCCATTCCTGCCCTCCATTCTTCATGTCTGCAGAGAACGAGGAAATGACTTGATGCCTTTTATTTCTCTGGATTCTTCCAATATCTCAAGTAAGGCTATCCATTAAAAGGAAAGGACAGGGCTTCCCTGGTGGCGCAGTGGTTGAGAGTCCGCCTGCCGATGCAGGGGACGCGGGTTCGTGCCCCGGTTCGGGAAGATCCCACATGCCGTGGAGCGGCTGGGCTCGTGAGCCATGGCCGCTGAGCCTGCGCGTCCCGAGCCTGTGCTTCGCAACGGGAGAGGCCACAACAGTGAGAGGCCCGCGTACCGCAAAAAAAAAAAAGAAGGAAAGGACATAGAAACAGCTTCTGGAAATTTCTCCCACAAAAGCTTTGTTAAGGGGTGTGATCTCTTGAGACATTTACCGTAATATAGGCACAATCTTTCCATAGAAAAACAAATTCTCATTCACTGCTATTTTCTTTGGACTTAACATAAGGAATCATTGAATTCCCTAGTACAGAGGTTACTTAATAAGAAAATGAGAAGAATTCATGATTTAAAGACACAGTTAGGGCTCCCCTGGTGGCGCAGTGGTTGAGAGTCCGCCTGCCGATGCAGGGGACACGGGTTCGTGCCCCAGTCCGGGAAGATCCCACATGCCACCGAGCGGCTAGGCCTGTGAGCCATGGCCGCTGAGCCTGCGCGTCCAGAGCCTGTGCTCCGCAACGGGAGAGGCCCGCGTACCGGAAAAAACAAAAACAAAAACAAAAACACAGTTATAAGTAGGGGTATCTTGGTTGTTACAGTTACTCTCCTCCTTAGCTTGCACGAAATACACACAGCAGCTACAGAGTTGCACATGGGAACTGAACTAAAGGACTCTTTTTCTTTGCTCTCTAGTAAAATGAAGAATCCTACATGATAAGATTTATCATCTATAAATAGACTACGTTTATGGAGATAGAAATAACATCAAAGGCCTCCCTTATCTTGTGTTGTTTAATTATTTAAAGCTTTATAACTGAGTTCCTGAGCCCAATTTTTCAAACATGGTGACTTTCCTGTCCTCTCTTCTTTGGCGCACGGGACACCAAGTTATAAGTGACTTCTCAGAGTTTCTCATTTCCTGAAGTGCTCTATTAGCTCTATAAACATGGAAGAATAAATATTAGCTTTATGAGACCATGTTCCTCTACCAGTTGAAAAATAGCGTACAATAAAAAATACAAGGATGTAATGTTGAAAATTATAGGCCAGTATGCTCTCTTATTGTGGTTATATATCTAATCCTCATGCACAGAGACTACGTTTTCAGAAAAATGTGTGCTGTGTAACACCACTTGTGTCTGTGATGTATTTTCACCCCTCAGGTTTAACAATATATCTCAAGTGAGTCTGGCCTCACTAGTGAAATGTTTCAGACTTAGTTACTACTCTGATTTAAAAGCAAAGAAACAAAACTCTCCGGATCTTGCTATTAATTCTAAAAATTACATATGATCCAAAGTTAAGATGTTTGTGGCTTCCTTTCTAATTACATTAGAAAATGTCTGATGGCAATTTTGAATCAAGAGGAAGTTTTGTGAGGAGTTTAAAAATAAAAAGTCAGTTGTGGTCTTGCACAGCTAGTCAGTACTTTATGTGTGCCAATTGTTATTTCAAAATCCAGACTCTAATTACACATTTTTAGCAGCAATGAAAATGTAGCATCCATTGACTGTGCCCCTAAAGCTTCACATTCACACCCCGTAAGGAAGAAAAAGAGTAACCTACGTGGATAGTGTGTGAGTTGAAACACTCTTTTAAAACTAGAGGATTAAATATAATTATGTTCAGATAATTCACTTCCTTCTAGAAATGACCATCCATTTGCCAAAAGTGCCAATGATTCATCATATCAAGGACAGTTTCTTCTTCTACATTAACTCTCCATTGTTCCTCTTGCTAAAAACAGAAAATAATCAGCCTTGTGTATTCTGGGCTCAAAAGTAAGAAAATTGGACTTACTAGACTAGCTCCTTCTAATTGCCTAAATTTCTACAGCATTCTTCTTTTAAACAACAAAATTTAAAAATATATTAAATTTTATCATGAAGTAGTTTAAGCCTACAGAAAATAATAGATGTACCTACTGCCATATTTTATTTCAAGATTTTCATTTTTGATGACATTTATTGTTTTCTTTCTAACTTTATAAGCAAAACATACATGTTCATTGCAGACAAATAGAAATGCATAAAAACATAAAGGAAAAATTCAAAATCACCCATAATACCCCCCCTGAGAGAACCTTCATTGTTAGCATTTTTATGCATTTCTTCCCAGTGTTTACACATTTTTACAAATTGAGGTATAATTGACCTACATCACTATGTTAGTTCCAGGTACACAATATAGTGATTCAATATTTCTGTACATTACAAAATGATCACTATGATATGTCTGGTTATCATCTGTCACAAAGATATCACAGTATAGCTATCTATATCCCCCATGCTTTACATTTCATCCCTGTGACTCATTTTTTTTGTAACTGAAATTTTGTACCTCTTAATCTCCCTCAACTATTGCAGTCATCTCCCAATCCCCCTTCTCTCTGGTAACCACCTCTTTGTTACATTCTGTATCTATGAGTCTGTTCTTTTATGTTCATTTGTTTTGGTTTTTAGATTCCACATATACGTGAAACCATACAGCATTTGTCTTTCTCTGTCTGACTTATTTCACTTAGCATAATATCCTCTAGGTCCATCCATGTTGTCACAAATGGCAAGACTTCATTCTTTTTTATGACTGAGTTGTATACCACATCTTTATCCATTTATCTATTGATGGACACTTAGGTTGCTTCCATATCTTGCCTGTTGTAAATAGTGCTGCATTGAACATAGGGGTACATATATCTTTTCAAATCACTGTTTTTGTTTTTGTCCGAATAATGCTCGGAGGTGGAATTGTTGGATAGTGTGGCAGTTCTGTTTTTAATTTTCTGAGGAGCCTCCATACTATTTTCCATAGTGGCTGCACCAATTTACATTCTCACCAACAGTTGACTAGGGTTCCTTTTTCTCCACATCCTCACCAACACTTATTATTTGTTGTCTTTTTGATAATAACCATTCTCACAGGTGTGAGGTGATATCTCATTGTGGTTTTAATTTGCATTTCCCTGATGACTAGTAATGTTGAGCATTTTTTCATGTGTCCATTGCCATCTATATGTCTTCTTTGAAAAACATGTCTGTTCACATTCTCTGCCTATTTTTCAATCAGTTGTTTCATTTTTTGATGTTGAGTTGTATGAGTTTTATATATTTGGGATATTAACCCCTTACCAGATCTATCACTTGCAAATATCTTCTCCCATTCAATAGCTAGCGTTTTTGTTTTGTTGGTAATTTCCTTCACTGTGCAGAAGTTTTTTAGCTTGATGCAGTCCCGTTTTTTAACTTTTGCTCTTGTTTCCCTTGCCTAAAGAGACATTTCCAGAAAGTTATTGCCAAGGCCAGTGTCAAGAGTATACTGCTTATGTTTTCTTCTAGGAGTTTTATGGTGTCAGGTCATTTAAGTTTTTAATAAATTTTGAGTTTATTTTTGTATGTGGTGTGAGAAGGTAGTCTAGTTTGATTCTTTTGCATATAGGCGTCCAGTTTTCCCAACACCATTTATTGAAGAGGCTGTCTTATCCCCATTGTGTATTGTTGTTGCCCCGTTTGTCATTGACTAATTGCCCATATAAGTGTATGTTCATTCCTGGGCTCTCTATTCTGTTCCATTTATCTATATGTTTTTTTGCCAGTACCATACTGTTTTGATGACTGTATCTTTGTAGTATAGCTTGAAATCAGGGAGCCTGATTCCTCCAGCTTTATTGTATGTTTGCTTTTACCAATGAGATTTTTCCTTTTATAGTTTTCATATTTCTAGTTGTACTCTTTTCTTTTTTGCTTAGAGAAATTCCTTTAACATCTCTTGTAAGGCTGGTTTAGTGGTCCTGTACTCCTTTAGCTTTTGCTTGTCTGTAAAACTCTTTATCTCTCCATCAAATCTGAATTATAGCCTTGCTCAGTAAAGTATTATTAGTTGTGGGTTTTTCCCTTCATCACTTTCAGAATATTGTGTCACTCTCTTCTGACCTGAAGGATTTCTGCTGAAATGTCAGCTGATAGCCTTTGTGAGTTCCCTTGTATATAACTAGTTGCTTTTATCTTACTGCTTTTAATATTCTCTCTTTATCTGTAATTTTTGCCATTTTAATTCTAATATGTCTTGGTGTGGACCTTTTTGGGTTTATCTTGTTTGGTATTCTCTGAGCTTCCTAGACTTGGATATCTGTTTCCTTTCCCAGGTTAGGGAAATTTTCAGATATTTTGTCTCCAAATAAGTTCTCTCCTCCTTTCTTTCTCTCTTCTCTTTTTGGGACCCCTATAATGAGAATGTTTTAGTACATTTGATGTTGTTCCAGAGGTCTCTTAACATATCCTCATTTTTTTTTTAAATCCTTTTCTCTTTTTCTGTTCAACTTGAGTGATCTCCACTACTCTGTCTTCCAGTTTGCTGATCCTTTCCTCTGTATCATGTAATCTACTGTTGATTCCTTCTTTTTTATTGCAGTCATTGTATTCTTCAGCTCTGTTTGTCTCTTCTTTATATTTTCTAAGTCTTTGTTAAACTTTTCACTGTGTTCAGCGATTCTTCTCCCAAGTTCCTCAAGCACCTTGAACTCTTTATTGGGTAGATCGCTTATCTTCACTTCACTTAGCCCTTCTGAGATGTTACCTTGTTCCTTCATTTTGAAAATATTCCTCTGTTGTCTTATTTTGCCTGATTATTTGCTTTTATTTCTCTATATTAGGTAGGTCAATTACATTTCCCAATCTAGGAAATTTGGCCTTACGTAGGAGACATTGATGGGTCCGAGCTGCACACTCCCCTCTGTTCACTGTAGCTGTATGATCTAGGTATTCCTTCCCCTATGTAGGCTGCATGGGCCCTTCTGTTGTGGGGCTGATTACTGTGTGCTGATGTGACTGGTCTCCAGCCTGGTTGGTTGCCAGGCCCTGCCTAGTACAGAGGCTGCTGACCACTGGTGGGCGGTGGGGGGCCTGTGTCCCAGTTAGCTGCCTGCATGACCCAGTAAGTCCTGGACCCGGTGCTAGCCTGACTGTGGGTGGGGCTGTGTCCCTGCAAGGCTGGCTACTAGGCCTGGGGCATCCCAGGACTAATGCTGAAAAGTTGGCGAGTGGGGCCAGGTCTCGGCACTCATAAACTAGAGGGAGGACTCCAAAATGGTGCCTGCCAGCACTAGTGTTCTCATTGTAGGCTAAGCCTGCCACCAGTGTCTCTGTCACCAGGGTAAGTCCCAGTAGCCTCTTGCCTCTCTGGGAGGCTCTCCAAGATCAGCAAGTGTGTCTGACTCAGACTCTTTTCAAATTATTGCTTCTGCATTGGGTCTCTGCATATGTGTGATTTTGCATGTGCCCTTTAAGAGCAGAGTCTGTTTCCCGTAGCCTTCCGGCTTTCCTGAATGCAAGCTCTGCTGGCCTTCAAAGCCAGAAATACTGTGGGCTCATCTTCCTGGTGCAAGACCCCCAGGCTTCAGAGCCCAGTGTGGTGCTCAGACTCCTTGCTTCTTGGGGCAAATCTATGCAATTGTGATTATACTGCTATTTGTGGGCCACCTACCTAGAGATGTGGGTCTTGACTATATGGCATCTCCACCCCTCTTACTGATCTTGTTGTGGCTCCTCCCTTATCTTCAGTTGTAGAAGATCTTTTCTGCTAGACTTTAGATCATTCCCATTGAGAGTTGCTCTGTAAACAGTTGTAATTTTCGTTTGCTATGGGAGGAGGTGAGCTCAGGGTCCTCCTACTCACCACCTTGGCCACCATCTCCACTGCCATATTTTAAAATGTTAATACTTCTAAAGTTGCTTCGGATATCTATTTTTTAAAGTGAAAAAAAAATTACCATTCTTTCTATTTACCTATCGCCATAGATACTATAACTTATATAAGATTTTGTATTTCATTCCTTTATATTATATATCTGTATCTGATTATGTCTGTGTCTATATATATGGGATATTATTTTTAAGTTTACATAGATGAGATCATACTGAATTTATACCTTTCAATTTGTTTTTCCTCAACAGTTTTTTGGGGGTTTTTTTTTTAGCATTATCTGTTAACATATGGACATTTGACTTATTCGTAGTAGTTAATTGTTTTATGTATCTACCTTCTCATAATGGAACATTCACAAGTCTTTTTTTTTTTTTTTTTCTGGACAACCACCTTCCTACACCCATCTCACCATTCACAGTAGACACGTAAACATGTAGATGTGGGTTTAACGTTTGGTAGTGTAGCACCCTCCCTGCCATTGAATAGGCACTTGAGAAACAGTTATTCTTTAACTCTACTAGAAAAACTTTTATTTCCTTCTTGTCAACAAAGTTTTCTATTTTGTTTTGTTATTACCATTAGATGTGCCTCTGTCCCTTTTCCACTGAATTTTCTATGAGCAGTTTCTAATGTGGCTTTATTAATTCCGTCTAAATCGAGTATATTTATGTGTAAGCAATGAGAAAAGACCAAAGGAATAGAGCAAAGACAAACAAGAGAGAATGAAAGAAGGAAGAAGGGATTACATCTAATCTTTAGCCTCTGAGACTCGATTGGTATTCCTGAGAGATACTTTTTAAAGGACATTTGCACAGTTTCTTATTCTCCATCACCTCAGAGGTCAGCCAGTTTTGGAGGCCTTTCTCTCCCATGTAACCAATCAAATACTTCCTTTTGTCTCTTACTTTCATAATAACATTAGAAAAATGTATATTATTTTTTTAAATTTAGATATATTTCAAGATCTATCTCAAGTGTTTTTTTAGATTGTGGTGCCTCAAACAATGGGAGCTATCAAAAAATCTGTAAATGGATATATATTTGTACTTTTTAGTAGATTTTACCATTGTTTTGCATTTTGCCTAGCATGTGCTAAATAAATATTTGGTGAATGGTTGAATAAATAAACAAAGAAATAAATATTTGTAGAAGTTACAGTAATAAATATTTGTAGAGGTTACATGGTCATTTGACTAGAGGTATTTTAATGTTACTAGTAATCATCTTTCATCTACTAAAACACTTAACCTCAACATTTAGATCTCCTCTGATTGAAAACTAAAGGTCTAAATACAAATGAAAGATCAGAGTTAACGGAGAGCACCAATTCCCAAAAGTTACTAAAATTAAAGTCTCTATTTAAGGTTACCAGATTATTTAGGGCTCTAAAACAAGTGTCTACTCCCTTAAAATTTTAGGAGCTGTATGTCCGTGTTTAGACTATTCTCAAATTCTGTTTTGTTATTCTAAGAAATTAAAGTTTTATTAGTCCATTTTATTTTTGTACATGACAGTGGGCTGAGCCAGTTGACGCCACTAAAAAAGTGAAACTTTGAAAAATTGAAGAGTAAAAGCAATTATTTCTAGAACTGACAGAACCTTTCCTGGGTTCAATTCTTGCTCCTTGTAATTATTTATTCCTTTCAAGATACTGGAAATTATTAGACTGTAATTGATCTCAGCACTTGCCAAATGTAATTTTCTATATAAAAACATTAGTAAGTATTGAGAATTTCCTTTCGTTTCCCTTGCAAACAATGCTCTGGTCTTTTCTGAAAGTCAAGTTTATAGGGTTTTTCCCCACCCTTAATCTTTATTTTTGTTGTATTTGATGGAGTTCTGCTAAGCTAAGATGTGCGCCAAGTTTAGTTTGTAACTGAGTATAAGTCATCAGAAAATAGGATTTCAGCCAGAAATTCTTGCACACATTACCTCTAGCTGCTCTGCCAAGTGTCACAGTACTATTTAGGCCTTCCCATATGTCTGAAATTAGCAGGAAAATGCTTTTCAATCTTAGCTCACGTATGTTTTTAAGTAGAATTTGTTCTGGTAGTACTGATGTCCCCAGTATGAGATTATTAGTACTGTTTTCTAATGGTAAAGGTATGCTTTTTATCAGTATCCATCATAATAATAGCTCTGCGGATGGCTCTGGGTTCTCATTTGGCATATTTGTTGACAAGAGGGCTAGAGGAGGGAGACCTTCAAGATGGCGGAGGAATAAGATGTGGAGATCACTTTCCTCCCCACAAATACATCAGAAATACATCTACAGGTGGAACAACTCCTACAGAACACCTACTGAACGCTGGTAGAAGACCTCAGACTTCCCCAAAGGCAAGAAACTCCCCACATACCTGGCCATGTGGCTGACAGGGTCTGGGTGCTCTAGCCACATGTCAGGCCTGTGCCTCTGAGGTGGGAGAGCCGAGTTCAGGACATTGGTCCACCAGAGACCTCCCTGCTCCGCATAATATCAAACGGCGAAAGCTCTCCCAGAGATCTCCATCTAAATGCTAAGACCCAGCTCCACTCAACGACCTCAAGCTACAGTGCTGGATATCCTATGCCAAACAACTAGCAAGACAGGAACACAACCACACCCATTAGCAGAGAGGCTGCCTAAAACCATAATAAGGTTACAGTCACCCCAAAACACACCACCAGATGCGGTCCTCCACACCAGAACACAGGCACCAGTCCCCTCCACCAGGAAGCCTACACAACCCACTGAACCAACCTTAGCCACTGGGGGCAGACGCCAAAAACAATGGGAACTGTGAACCTACAGCCTGTGAAAAGGAGAACCCAAGCACAGTAAGTTAAGCAAAATAAGAAGACAGAGAAACACAGCAGATGAAGGAGCGAGGTAAAAACCCATCAGACCAAACAAATGAAGAGGAAATAGGCAGTCTACCTGAAAAAGAATTCAGAATAATGACAGTAAAGATGATCCAAAATCTTAGAAATAGAAAGGAGAAAATACAAGAAACGTTTAACAAGGACCTAGAAAAATTAAGAGCAAACAAACAATGATGAACAACACAATAAGTGAAATGAAAAATTCTCTACAAGAAATCAGTAGCAGAATAACTGAGGCAGAAAAACGGATAAATGACCTGGAAGATAACATAGTGGAAATAACTACCGCAGAGCAGAATGAAGAAAAAAGAATGAAAAGAATTCAGGACAGTCTCAGAGACCACGGGGAAAACATTAAACGCACCAACATTCGAATTATGGGGGTCCCAGAAAAAGAAGAGAAGAAGAAGGGGACTGAGAAAATATTTGAAAAGATTATAGTTGAAAACTTCCCTAATATGGGAAAGCAAATAGTCAATCAAGTCCAGGAAGCGCAGAGTCGCATACAGCATAAATCAAAGGAGACACACGACAAGACACATATTAATCAAACTATCAAAAATTAAATACAAAGAAAAAATATTAAAAGCAGCAAGGGAAAAGCAACAAATAACGTAAAACAGAAGCCCCATAAGGTTAACAGCTGATCTTCCAGCAGGAAATGTGCAAGCCAGAAGGGAGTGGCAGGACATATTTAAAGTGATGCAAGGGAAAAACCTACAACCAAGATTACTCTACCCAGCGACAGTCTCATTCAGATTCAATGGAGAAATTAAAACCTTTACAGACAAGCAGAAGTTAAGAGAATTCAGTACCACCCAACCAGCTTTACAGCAAATGCTAAAGGAACTTCTCTAGCCAGGAAACACAAGAGAAGGGAAAGACCTACAATAACAACCCAAAACAATTAAGAAAATCGTAATAGGAACATACATATCAATAATTACTTTAAATGTAAATGGGTTAAATGCTCCAGCCAAAAGACATAGACTGGCTGAATGGATACAAAAGAAGACCCGTATATATGCTGTCTACAATAGACCCACCTCAGACCTAGGGACACATGCAGACTGAAAGTGAGGGGATTGAAAAAGGTATTCCATTCAAATGGAAATCAAAAGAAAGCTGGAGTAGCAATGCTCATATCAGATATAATAGACTTTAAAATAAAGATATTACAAGAGACAAGGAAGGCCACTACATAATAATCAAGGGATCAATCCAAGAAGAAGATATAACAGTTGTAAATATTTAGGCACCCAACCTAGGAGCGCCTCAATACATAAGGCAAATGCTAACAGCCATTAAAGGGGAAATCAACAGTAACACAATCATAGTAGGGGACTTTGACACCTCACTTTCACCAATGGACAGATCATCTAAAATGAAAATAAATAAGGAAACACAAGCTTTAAATGATACATTAAATGAGATGGACTTAATTGATATTTATAGGACATTCCATCCAAAAACAGCAGATTACACTTTCTTCTCAAGTACTCAAGGAATATTCTCTAGGATGGATCATATCTTGGGTCACAAATCAAGCCTTGGCACATTTAAGAAAATTGAAATCGTATCAAGTATCTTTTTCTACCACAACGCTATGAGACTAGATATCAATTACAGGAAAAAATCTGTAAAAAAAAAAAAGCAAACGCATGGAGGCTAAGCAATACACTATTAAATAACCAAGAGGTCACTGAAGAAATCAAAGAGGAAATCAAAAAATATCTAGAAATAAATGACAGTGGAAACATGACGACACAAGACCTATGGGATGCAGCAAAAGCAGTTCTAAGAGGGAAGTTTATAGAATAAAATCCTACCTCAAGAAACAAGAAACATCTCAAATAAACGACCTAACCTTACACCTAAAGCAATTAGAGAAAGAGGAACAAAAAAAACCCAAAGTTAGCAGAAGGAAAGAAATCATAAAGATCAGATAGGAAATAAATGAAAAAGAAATGAAGGAAACAGTAGCAAAGATCAATAAAACTAAAACCTGGTTCTTTGAGAAGATAAACAAAATTGATAAACTGTTAGCCAGACTCATCAAGAAAAGAAGAGAGAAGACTCAAATCAATAGAATTAGAAATGAAAAAGGAGAGGTAACAGCTGAGTGCAGAAATACAAAGGATCATGAGAGATTACTACAAGCAACTATATGCCAATAAAATGGACAACCTGGAAGAAATGGACAAATTCATAGAAAAGCACAACCTTCCAACAGTGAACTAGGAAGAAATAAAAAATATAAACAGATCAGTCATAGGCACTGAAATTGAGACTGTGATTAAAAAATCTTCCAACAAACAAAAGTCCAGGACCACATGGCTTCACAGGCGAATTCTACCAAACATTTAGAGAAAAGCTAACACCTATCCTTCTCAAACTCTTCCAAAATATAGCAGAGGGAGGAACACTCCCAACCTCATTCTACGTGGCCACTATCACCCTGATACCAAAACCAAACAAAGATGTCACAAAGAAAGAAAACTACAGGCCAATATCACTGAGAAAGATAGATGCGAAAGTCCTCTACAAAATACTAACAAACAGAATCCAACAACACATTAAAAGGATCATACACCATGATCACCAGGGGTTTAGCCCAGGAATGCAAGGATTCCTCAATATACGCAACTCAGTCAATGGCATAAGCCATATCAAGAAGCTGAAGGAGAAAAACCTTATGATCATCTCAATAGATGCAGAAAAAGCTTTCGACAAAATTCAACACCCATTTATGATAAAAACCCTCCAGCAAGTAGGCACAGAGGGAACTTAACATAATAAAGGCCATTTATGACAAACATCGTTCTCAAAGGTGAAAAGCTGAAAGCATTTCCTCTAAGATCAGGAACAAGGCAAGGTTGCCCTCTCTCACCACTGTTATTCAACATAGTATTGGCAGTTTTAGCCACAGCAATCAGAGAAGAAAAAGAAATGAAAGGAATCCAAATTGGAAAAGAAGTAAAGCTGTCACTGCAGATGACATGATACTATACATAGAGAATCCTAAAGATGCTACCAGAAAACTACTAGAGCTAATCAATGAATTTGGTGAAGTAGCAGGATACAAAATTAATGCACAGAAATCTCTGGCATTCCTATACACTAATGATGAAAAATCTGAAAGAGACATTAAGGAAACACTCCCATTTACCACTGCAACAAAAAGAATAAAATACCTAGGAATCAACCTACCTAAGGAGACGAGACAAAAGACCTGTATGCAGAACTATAAGACACTGATGAAAGAAATTAAAGATGATACAAACAGATGGAGAGATATACCATGTTCTTGGATTGGAAGAATCAATATTGTGAAAATAACTATACTACCCAAAGCAATCTACAGATTCAGTGCAATCCCTATCAAACTACCAATGGCATTTTTCACAGAAGTAGAACAAAAATTTCACAATTTGTATGGAAACACAAAAGACTGTGAATAGCCAAAGCAATCTTGAGAAAGAAAAATGGAGCTGGAGGAATCAGCTTCCCCAATTTCAGGCTATACTACAAAGCTACAGTAATCAATACAGTATGGTACTGGCACAAAAACAGAAATATAGATCAATGGAACAGGATAGAAAGCCCAGAGATAAACACACACACATATGGTCACCTTATTTTTGATAAAGGAGGCAAGAATATACAATGGAGAAAAGACAGCCTCTACGATAGGTGGTGCTGGGAAAACTGGACATGTAAAAGAATGAAATTAGAGCACTTCGTAACACCATACAGAAAAATAAACTCAAAATGGATTAGAGACCAAAATGTAAGGCCAGACACTATTAAACTCTTAGAGGAAAACATAGGCAGAACACTCTTTGACATAAATCACAGCAAGATCCTTTTTGACCCAGCTCCTAGAGAAATGGCAATAAAAACAAAAATAACAAATGGGATCTAATGAAACTTAAAAGCTTTTGCACAGCAAAGGAAAACATAAACAAGATAAAAAGACAACCCTCAGAATGGGAGAAAATATTTGCAAATGAAGCAGCTGACAAAGGATTTATCTCCAAAATTTACAAGCAGCTCATGCAGCTCAATATCAAAAAAGCAAACAACGCAATCCAAAAATGGGCAGAAGACCTAAATAGACATTTCTCCCAAGAAGATATACAGATTGCCAACAAACACATGAAAGGATGCTCAACATCAGTGATCATTAGAGAAATGCAAATCGAAACTACAATGAGGTATCGCCTCACACCAGTCAGAATGGCCATCACCAAAAAATCTACAAACGTTAAATGCTGGAGAGGGTGTGGAGAAAAGGGAACCATCTTGCACTGTTGATGGGAATGTAAATTGATACAGCCACCATGGAGAACAGTATGGAGGTTCCGTAAAAAACTAAAATTAGAACTACCGTACAACCCAGCAGTCCCACTACTAGGCATATACCCTGAGAAAACCATAATTCAAAAAGAGTCATGTACCACAGTGTTCACTGCAGCTCTATTTATAATAACCAGGACATGGAAGTGACCTAAGTTTCCATCGACAGATGAGTGGATAAAGAAGTTGTGTCACATATATACAGTGGAATATTACTCAGCCATAAAAAGTAACGAAATTGAGTTATTTGTAGTGAGGTGGATGGACCTAGAGTCTGTCGTACAGAGTGAAGTAAGTCAGAAAGAGAAAAGCAAATACTGTATGCTCACACATATATATGGAATCGAAAAAAAAATGGTTCTGAAGAACCTAGGGGCAGGAGAGTAATAAAGACGCAGACGTAGAGAATGGACTTGAGGACAGGGGGAGCAGGGAAGGGTAAGCTGGGATGAAGTGAGAGAGTGGCCTGGACATATATACACTACCAAATGTAAAATAGATAGCTACTCGGAAGCAGCCATATAGCACAGGGAGATCAGCTCAGTGCTTTGTGTCCACCTAGAGGGGTGGGATAGGGAGGGTGGGAGGGAGATGGAAGAGGGAGGAGATATGTGGATATATGTATACGTATAGCTGATTCACTTCGTTATGCAGTAGAAACTAACACACCATTGTAAAGCAATTATACTCCAATAAAGATGTTTAAATAATTAATTAAATTTTTAAAAAAGAGTGCTAGAGTTCCCACAAACTGCACACTCTTAATTTCTGGTGGATTTCACTTTAGAAAATCAAAATGCTGCTCTGTCAATCTGTGTGCCTACAAGATGTGGCATCGGGACTCAGCTCAAATTATCACCAGATCTGCAGCCTTGCTTTCCTCCCTCTCCTTTCCTCTGCAGGCCCCTTCTCTCAGGAGTTGGGGTGGAGCCCCTGGGTTCTGATGCCATCCAAGAAGATGAAGCCGCAGAGGAGAAAGAGGACATGTGTCCAGTAATAGGCCTACTGTCATCCTTCTGCATTTTCTTTCCCTTGTCTTTTATATCAGGATCCATAACACTTAAAAAAATAAAAAGAAAGAAAGATTTAGGCACCAGTGCTTGGCAGAAAGAAGATTGGTCATGGTGTTGGATTGTAAGTTTTTCGAATACAGTTTGAAAGTATCTGTTAAAATTTGAAACATAATGGAGAAGAATGAAAAAAATTTGGTTTTTAATTCAGATTAGAGGATCAGCAAATTCATAATGAGTAAATTGAAACCTGTGTTTGGATTCCTTAATATAGAAACAGCTATGGAAAATTTAAAGATAAGCAATGCATTATTCCCAAAAGCATTGAAGACAAAATTAGGTTAACAGGTCTAGGCAGAAAACAAAGCTAATAAGTGTTAGGAACTTAGAAAAATTGTAAATTTCAAGCGTGCTCCTAATACTTGAAGCATAGATGTAAGTAATTAAGGACAAAGAATTTCAAGGATGCTTGTGAAAGAGACAAAATGAGTATAGGGAAGCCTCTCTAATTTAGGTTAACTAGAGAGAGCATACTTGTTGGAATTATGTGATGTTTCATTTCAAGACAGTTATACACTCTCCAGTAAATACAGTGGTATAAGCTTGTGGCTAATCAAAATGACAACAACCACAACAAAAACCCTCTCTGTCTTGCTTTACGAATCCCTAATTTCTCCCTAATAATTTTACTCTAAGATGATCTACATGGGGAGAGATTACAAAAGTTTGGCCTTTGATCATCCTAAGCAACTTGTACTGATTCAGAAAGCAGTGGATTCACCTAAAGTCAGTGGGCAACTTTATTTGAATATAGGTCTCCTAATATACTTCCGTGACAAATTTATTACTATTTAAATTGAAAGGATGTTTTAAGATCACAGGTGTATTTGTGCTGAAACCCAGAAAGATGATTTCCAAGTGACTGAGTATTTTCATTGACATAAAACATTTTATTTTCTCTTAACAGTAGGGTTAATGGGGAAGAAGAACAGACATTAAAGTTCAGGGCACCTGACTCACAGCTTGTGTCTCCACTGAAGAAAGAGGTCATAGAGTCCGGACATCCCCAGCCTGGGAGAGATAAGTGGGAGGAGAAGATAAGGGCCAGGAGGGGTGATTGCCGACTGGCTTTCTCTTCCCTGTTATCCCAGAATTTGGCATGCAGTCAGTGCTTCTTGAATTTTATGTTCAGCTTCTACTGATAGCATAGGGTTTGTGTGTTGTGTACTGGAGGGAGGAGAGGGAGTTCCTTTCATAGTAGCCACAAGGGAATGACATCTTTTTATGAGAAAGACATTTTTCTCAATTCTTTCCTGAAAATATGGACAACATTTGAATAAATACTATAGGCGAAAGTTTTCCAGATAAAATGTCTAAGACCATTTCCATTCATTTGAAAATTTGCACACGCACAAAGGACTGCTATTTACTGAACAATGCCATCACTGTTAGAAATTCCATCCTAAATTTTAGCAGAGAACGTATAATCCCCAAATAAAGACAAGTTAAGGGAACAGAATGTACTTTTCCTTTCATTTAAAAGAATTTGTTATTGTTGTTGTTTTTAAATTCTGGGTAAAAATCCATCAATCACAGTTTCTTAGGAGTATCACAAGTATACGTATTTGAAAACCCGAAGGAGAGCAGTCGTAATAGAATGAGACGATTTTCAACATTCTAGAGCTCAGTTTTCTTCTCAGAAACATTGCTAAATTGAAAGTAAAAGATACCACATTAAGAAATCCCACTTGCATTTAAAATATTGATAAAAATGATAATGCAAGCACTATAGGAAATGTAATTGATAAAAATGTATTTCTACTTACGCATTTCTCAGCAAATTAAAACAACCCACATAACATATTCTGCCACCTCTTTTCCTGTCTGCAGAGTCCTGTCATTTGTGAAAATATGTGGCTGCTTAAGCTATCGATTGAAAATATGAAAATTGTGTTTTTAAAATGAATATTAAAGAAGGAGGTGGCAGGTGTAAATAGTACTGACCTCTCATTTTACTGCACTTAGAACTTCTTCTTTCTGACATTACCTCACCCTTTGTTTTGCTGAGGTCCTGGAGGGCATGCAGAACTCTGCCCAGAGTAGGCTGTGATTTAAATGTTTGCTAAACAAATAAATAAGAAAATTAATTAAAGGTGGCCTACAAAGGTGAATTTCCAAAAACCCCATAATTTCAGTGGGATAAATAGCAGATGGTAAGGGTATTGGAGGCATAACATTACATGTTCTCATTTTACTTTTCCTCTCCAAAGCCCCGCTCTATTTATTGCTGTGGCATCTGGCAGGCTTTCTTTTCTGGGCCCAGCATGCTCCACGCCATGTGTTAGCATTTTCCTGGAATGAAAGTCAAGGAAATACCATTTCTAAAAATATGCTTTATGGGTGTTTTAAAATATAATATTTCCTTTCTACTAGCTCATTTGCTTAGGGGTCCTGATAAATGACATTCACGCACAGAAAAAAAAAATCACAGTGAATCTGATTTTATGTATGCAACAAACATCACAATTGCCTTAACAAAGTGTGCAAACAGTATCCTCCTTTTCTGTTTCTGAGACATTTTATTTTTGTGGGTTTATGGCCACAGGCACTCCGTGCTCACTAAAAATAGGAGCCAAACATTTACTCAGTGCTTATTTATATCAAGAACTGTGCTTTACATATATTAGCAAGTATAGTCCCTGAAGGATCCTGTATAAAACGTATTATTTATCATTTTCGTTTTACAAATAAGGAAATTTAGACATCGACTCTTTATTTAAACACTTTGCCAAGTTCACATGGCTAGTAACTTATGAGTTGGGATTGCTTTCTTTTTTTTTTTCTTTTAACTTTTTCCTTTAATTTATTATTTATTGTGAAAGACTCAGTTTTTAAGGTTTTTTTTTTCTTTTGCAAGATTTTATTATGGAAATGTTTAACCACACAGAAAAGTTGAAAGAGACTGGCAGTGAACACTCATATGCTTACCTCTATGCATCCCTGTTTTCATCCACGAATCCACTGAATTTTTGGAAACATTTCTAAGTAACTTGTAGACATCGCTACAATTCCCCCAAATGCTTTGGTGTATGTACCATTACTAGAATTCAAAGTTTTATGATTTCTTATATGATTCTTATTTTTTAAGTAAAATTGTTAGGTAAAATTTACATATTTACATAAAATGCACAGATCTTAAGTGTACATTTCTATGAGTTCCAACAGTTATATACACCTGTGCTACCCAAATGTCTATCAACCCCAGAAAATTCCCTCATACACCTTCCCAGCACATCCCCATCCCCACCTCTAGAGTAAATCAATTCTAGTTCTAGAACTCCGTATAAGTAGACTCATATACTGCATTCTCTTTCGTGTCAGGTTTCTTTTACATAGTATGTTTTTGAGATTAATCTATTCTTGAGTCTGTCAGTAACTCCTTTCTGTCTCTTGCTGAGTGATATTTGACTGCATGAATAGACAGCAGTTTGTTAATCCATTCTTCTATGGGTGGACACTTGTGTTCTTTACGGGCTCTATTTTGGATGAAGTTGCCATGAACATTCTTGAACAAGTCTTTTGTGAAGACATGGTTTCATTTCTTTTAGGCCCATATCTAAGAGTGGAATTTTAGTCATAGGTAGGTGTATATTGAGTTTTAGAAGAAATTACCATATCTTTGTACAAAATAGTTGTACCATTTTACATTCCCATCAACCATATATGATAGTTTTAGTTGTTACACATCTTCAACAGCATTTGGTCTTGTCAGTCTCTTTAATTTTCGCCATTCTGGTAAGCTAGAATTGGGTTTGCAGTGATATTTCATTGTGATCTAATATGCATTTTTCTTGATGACTAATATGTTGACATCTTCTTCATGTGCTTACTGGCCATATCTTCTTTTGTAAAGTGTCCACTGAAGTATTTGCCCATCTTTATATTGGGTTGCTTGTATGTATTTTTATTTTTGAGGTATAAAATATATATTTGTTTCCAGGATTTTATTAGATGTATACATTGCAACTGCTTCCTTCCAATTCCAATGTATTGCTTGTCTATTCATTCTCTTAATGATGTTTTTTGTTGAGCAGAAGTTTTAATTTGGGGGGTGTAATTTATTGGGGTTTTTTTTCTTTCTTAGGTACTGGCTTTTGTATCCTAAGATAACTTTATGCTCAAGTCAAAAAAATTCTGTGGTTTCTTTGAAAAGTTGTATAGTTTTAGATTTTATGTTTAGATTTATGATCCTTATTGAATTAACTTTTGTATATTATGTTTATTATGTTTTGTATATTATTTGTTTATTATCTTCTATATGGGATGTTTAATTCTTCCAACACTATTTTTGAAAAGCCTTTCCTTTCCTTATTGGAATGGCTTAGTGCTAGTCTCAAAAATCAAGCGACCATATAGGTGTGCACCTATTTCTGAGCTCTCTATTCTGTTCCATTGATTTTGTTGCTCCTTATGCTAGTACCACACTGTATTGATTACCGTAGCTTTACAGCCAGTCTTCAAGTCAGATGTGTAAGTCCTCCATCTTTGTTCTTTTATAAAATTGGCTTAGATATTCTATTTCTTCTGAAAATTTATGTAGATTTTAGAATTAGCTTACCAGTTTTTTTTGTTTGTTTTTTTGTTTGTTTGTTTGTTTTGCGGTACGCGGGCCTCTCACTCTTGTGGCCTCTCCCGCTGCGGAGCACAGGCTCCGGACGCGCAGGCTCAGCAGCCATGGCTCACGGGCCCAGCCGCTCCGCGGCATGCAGGATCCTCCCGGACCGGGGCACAAACCTGTGTCCCCTGCATCGGCAGGCGGACTCTCAACCACTGCGCCATCAGGGAAACCCCAGCTTACCAGTTTTAAAAATAATCAGTTTAGTCAGATTACAGTTGAGAATATGTTAAATCTAAGGCTCAGTTTGGAAAGAATTGACATCAGTATTGAGCCTCTGAATCCATAAATGTGCATTCTCTTCATTAATATTTCTCAGCAATATTTTATAGTTTTTAGCGTATAATTCCCACATGCCTCTTGGTGCGTTTATTACTAAGAATTTTATGTATTTTTAATAATTCAGGTGTAATTAAAATTTTTAATCTTCCAATTCGTTCCTGCTAATATGTAAAACTGTAAGTGTACTTTTATCCTGATACCAAAATCAAACAAAGATACAGACCAATATTTATTACGTATGTAGACTCAAAAATCTTCAACAAAATTCTGGCAGATCGAATACAACAACATGTAAGAGGATTATACGCCATGACCAAGTGGGATTTATCTCAGGAGTGCAAGGTTAGTTCAAAATTCAGAAATTAATGAATGTAAGACTCCATATTCATAGAATAAAAGACAAAAACCATATGATCATCTCAGTAGATGCAGGAAGAGCATTTGGCAAAATACCTTTTGTTAAAAACACTCAGTGGGGGCTTCCCTGGTGGCGCAGTGGTTGAGACTCCGCCTGCCAACGCAGGGTACACGGGTTCGTGCCCCGGTCCGGGAGGATCCCGCATGCCGCGGAGAGGCTAGGCCCGTGAGCCATGGCCGCTGAGCCTGCGCGTCTGGAGCCTGTGCCCCGCAACGGGAGAGGCCACAACAGTGAGAGGCCCACGTACTGCAAGAAAAAAATAAATAAATAAAATTAAAAAAATAAAAACACTCAATGAACTAGGAATATGAAGAAACTTTCTCAATCTGATAAAGAATTATCTGTGAAAAACCCCCAGCTAACATCATACTTATTGGTGAAAGACTGAAAGTTTCCCACCTGAGATCAAAAAACACAAGGATGTCTACTCTTGCCACTTTTGTTCAGTAATTTACTGGAGATTCTAACAAGGCAGTTAGGCAAGAAAAATAAATAAAGGCCTCTGGATTGAAAAGGGACAAATAAAACAAACTCCGTTTACAGATGACACAGTCTCATATATAGAAAATCCTAAGGAGTTCACAAAAAAAACTGTTGAGCTAATAAATGAGTTCGGCAAGCTTGTAGGATAGAAGATCAGTACATAAAAACCAGTTATATTTCTATATGCCAGCAATGAGCAATCTAAAGATGAAATTAAGAAAACAATTTCATTTAAAATAGCATAAAAAATAACAAAATACTTAGGAAAAAATTTAATAAAAGAAGTGTAAGACGTGTACACTGAAAACTACAAAGCATGTTGAGAGAAATTATGACCTAAGTAAATGGAGAGTTACCACATATTCATGTATTCAGCATGTTATTTCTCAATATTATTGTTGTATAGTTCGTTGTCCCTGATCTTCTATTTCTTATTCATCCCATATTCCTGGCCTTTTAATTTGGTCCCAAGATTTTGCATCATCCGTTTTGGGCTTAAGACCCTGAAATTCACTTTTACAGCTTAGACAACTCTCTTGAAATTCAGAACCACATTTCAGGAGGTCTTTGAAGCATGTCCACATGGATACTCCATTTTAAATGCCTTATACTCAATTATTTTCTTCCCAAATCCTTTCCTCCCAGTGTATTTTCTGAGATAAAAAGACACCTTTACCCCATTACTTAATCCATATTTATCTCCATCTTCTCTCTCTCACTTTCCACATCCAGTCACTTAAGTTCTATTTATGAATCTTCTAAAATATCCCTCAAATTAATTCGCAGGTCTTTAATATCCTCTGGAGTACACAGCATCCTTTCTAACATTTGTTCTTACCTCAAGTCTCAGCCCCCTTCAACCCATTCCTCACTCAGTTAGAATAATATTTCTAAAAATATAAATATAATTAAGTCACTTTTCTACATGAAATAATTTAAAGATCTTCTCTTACAGTGTTTGTTTTCAGGCTTTTTTCTATTATTTTAAAGTAATAGAGTTTTGTTTTCAAAAGAAGTTTCAAATACTAGAGTCAAACAAATAAGTAAATGGGTGGTGGGAGCCGAGTTTCTCTCTGTCAGGGTCTTTGCAGATAAGCAAGGAGGGAAAGCCAGAATGAACCATTTAGTACTGCGTTATAGTTGGACCTGTTAGTATGAACTCATGTTTAGTGTAATATATATACAGATGGACGGATACAGAAACAATTATAGCTATGTATATATATCTGGGCTTGAATATATACATACATTCCGAACTCTTTCTGCTGAGAGGGCCTGGGAGCAGTGATACCCCACTAGCATCTTAGCACACCCATGCCCAGATACTAGTTTCTAAATATCATCCTCCATGAAAAGGAGCTAGGGATCTTTGGAGAAATGGCTGGTTCTAGGGCTGGGGCAGTAAAAATACAATATAGAACTGAATTATCTGGCTTGCCCTAAAACAAGAAGTGCTCAAAGAACAAAAGGATGGGGGCATGTCAAAGGAATAGAAGAGCCAGCCTAAAATAGTTGCCAATGGCAAAAGCTGGAACAATTTGAGGAACAAAATAGATAATACGGTATTTATTGTCCCATAATCTAAAATATAAAATAAATGTACATGAGTTCGTCCTAATATAAACAAATGATTAAACAAATTAATAATTGGAGTAGAAGGGACAAACCTTCTTTGTAGAAGAATTCCAAATGATGTAGGTAGGTATAGCCCCCTCCAGGAAGTAAAGCTCACCCTCATCCTTTAGTGTGGGCTGGAGTGACTAGCTTCCAAATAAGAGAGTGTGTGAAGAGGGCAAATAGTAACTTTACAGTGAAGAAACTCAGTATATACTACCTTAACCGAGTGATCAAGGTTAGCATTGCAAGTGCCAAGTCTTGTCGATGATATATGCCCCCTGCTAGGATGTGATGGAAAGTGTACCTCACCTCTGTGGTGTTCCTCCCAAAACCCACAACCCTAGTCTACTCACGAGGAAAACATCAGGCAAACCCAGAGTGAGTGTGAAATGCCTGGCTAATATTCCCCAAGACTGTATGACTAACAAGGAAAAACTGAGAAACTGTCACACATCAAAAGAGACGGAAGAGACATGGTGTCTCGATGCAGTGTGGTGTCTTGGATTGGATCCTGGGACAGAGAAAGTACACGAGTGGAAATACTGGTGAAACACAAATGTAGTCCAGAGTTTAGTTAATAGCAAGGTACCAATGTTGGTTTCTCAGTTGTAACAAATGTGCCGTGGTGGTAACATAAAGAGATTAATATTAGGGGAAACTGGGTGAGGTGTTTATGGGAACTCTGTGTATTATCTTTAAAACTTTTGTAAATCTAAAATTTTTCCAATTTCAAAAGTTATTTAAAAAATTTAGAAGGCCCAACAGAAGACACACATTGGCAAAGGTACTGTGGTTGAAGCAGAGTTTCGGGGCCCAGAGTCCTGACTGGCTGGCCTCTCCTTCACTCTTTTCACGCCTTCCCAATCTGTCTCCCTCCCTTCCCGGGACCCGAGGGTTCCCTGGCATGTATATTGCAAACTACTGCCCCATAGAATGAAATCCCAAGTCCTAGACATGTCTTCTGGGGCCCTGCATATTCTCACCCTTGCCTAGTGTTCACCATCATATGTTGACTTTCTTGCCTCTTGTGTTTATTTCATTCATTTACTCTGAAGGCGATTTCTTTTCCTCACTCAGACCACGACCTTCTTGTTGATTTTGTACATGCTTCTCTCTCAGCTTGGAAGGTTTTTCTTAAGCTTGTTCAGTCACAAAAACTCTTCATTTTGTGCCCTCTTTGTGTGATCCTGGAATGCAGCTCAAGAGTCTTCTCTCTGAAGTCTCTAAGAGAAAGGGAGGTGCTCTGAAATGATTTCTACAGTAACGTGTAGAAATTGGCTGTGTGCGTGCAACTTTCCTCCGATGGTTGACAGACTCCTTAAGGATATGTTATTCATCTCTCTCTGCCAAATATCAAGAAGTGCCTAGCACATAGTAGGTATTCAATAAATGTCGAATGGATGGATGGATGGATGAATAATAGCAAGTTTATTAAAACAAAATTATTTTTGAAGCATTTGTATTTATTTGAATTTAGTTGTTATAAAGCTTCACATTCAACATTTTAATAAACAAGTTGATCCCAGTTTGCCAGCTTAAAAAGAAAAACTTTGGGTTTTTCAAGAGTAAGTAGGCCTTTTCTTTTAAATTTTTAATTGGCGTATAGTTGCTTTACAATGTGTTAGTTTCTACGGTACAGCAAAGTGAATCAGCTATACGTATACATATGTCCCCTCTTTTTTGGTTTTCCTCCCCATTTAGGTCACCAGAGAGCACTGAGTAGAGTTCCCTGTGCTATACAGTAGGTTCTCATTAGTTATCTATTTTATACAGAGTATCAATAGTGTATATATGTGAATCCCAATCTCCCAATTCATCCCACCCCCCTTTCCCCCTTGATATCCATATGTTTGTTCTCTACGTCTTTTGTCTCTATTTCTGCTTTGTAAATAAGATCGTCTATACCAATTTTTTTCAGATTCCACATATATATATTAGTATACAATATTCGTCTTTCTCTTTCTAGCTTACTTCAAAAGTAAATAACAGTCAATTCAATCAGTATGTATATACAGAATATTGAGGGCTGTTAGGTTTTATGCCTTTAAATTACAGAAAAATCGACATGGTGCTTCCTTTACAGGAAATGAAACAGGTACTGTAATGTGCCTTTTCAGGCTGCGGGTGTTAGAAGGAGTTGTCAGTAAAGCTGGCCGCATACATTTGTCTGCATTAGTCGTTCCAGGGTGATGCTTTCTGATGCAGTTGGCCCAGCTATTGTCAGGCACTTTAATTTGCCAATTATTACACCCATGGCTAAGAACAGATAGTGATGAGTTTCACATTTTGCTCACTGGGCAGCTTAATGTTCTTGTCACCTTACATTGAGTTTTAAATGTGCAAAGCGTAAAGAGTGTCAAACGTTTTTCTCAGACTTGGGGGTTGGGTGTGTGTGGGAGGGTCGTACCTAGTAACTTGAGTTGCTTCTGGATACAGAAACTGAAGGGCCTGATTGATTAATAAAAGAGCAAGATAATATGGCAAAAGTACATCCAGGAAGGTAACATGTGTGTACGTGTGTACATTCCCTTTCTCGACATATTTCATCTCTTAGACGTCTCTTTTTCTTTTCTTTTCTTTCACAGAAGCACCACTTGCTAGTTTATGGAATCTGCATGCTAGTGTGGATGGGTTAGATTACTACCATTTAAAGAAACAGAGAGAATGGTAGGATGTTATTTACAAGCTAGCACTCAACCTTAATAATTTCCTTCTTTGAATATCCTCAGGCAACACAGGTTACCCAAAACACAGAATGAGATGCGTCATAAAATTGACATAATGAATATTCACTACCTTATGTTTTGGGCAACTTTGCTCCAGCCTGACTCACTAATGCCTTCTTTTAAAAATTGCAGTAGAGAGATAGAAAAGCTCCCGTTGGAAAAAACTAAAACCACACTGGTCTGCTGTTCTTTTGCTTAATTGCCTGGGAGTGAAGTTGACTCATTTATGGAGACTTAACCCAGTACCACTATTAGAAAAGATTATTTAACATTATAAGAAGGCATGGGAAGAGATCAGGCACACAGTATCCCAAACATAAACTTTATTTCCTATCCTCTCGAAGAATTTGTTTGCATATAATGTTGTTCACACCACTGATAACAGAAAGTGTATTTAATAACTACTCAGAATTAATATGCTGTAATATGCATGGCTGCCTAATTTAATTTATCTCTGATTAAGCCTATTATGTTTGAGATCACTTTACAGAAGAGATTTTTTTTTTTTTTTGGCCAGCTGTAAGCTTATTTGAATTGTAATATAAGTTAATAATGTGTGAAATACCAGTGGTGCCTACTTCTCAGTGTTCTTTTTGCCAACTGACTTCCTGAAATGATGCGTACCCAGATCGTTCATACCCATACCCATTTAGTTCCTATCTTGCATGAAGGCCAGATATTGGAATAAATATGAAAATTAACTCTTTTAGGGGTCAAGGACAAATGGCACAGTGTTGCTTTAATTCTGAAATCCAGAGAGAAGGCCATCGCATTATAAAAGTAATTGAAAATCAATGACGGATAATCACGTAACATGACATAAAAGACAACACATAACTTTTGCATGATTTTCGTCCTAAATGTATTCCCTCAACATTAAATAATCATCCGATCAGATAGAATAGGAACCTCAAGGGTTTGGCAATGAACTAAGCAGCTTTTGCCTTGATGCCTGGGTAATGAGGTCTCTTTGGTGGGCCCAGCATGAGAGAGGGAAGGGACTTGTACTGTTGCTGCTGTTCTGTGGCTTGTTCTCTGTGTTGCACACCAAGCTTGTCTTTAATGCTTCGGCTGAACCAACTGTTCATCTGCCAGGTTAGTTCTTCTTTTCAATGTCAGGAGTGGTTATCACCAAAAAGAGTGATAGGGCTAATTATGACCCCTTGCTCAGCAATTTGCCTCATATAGTTTGTATTGCTCAGCATGTGAACTTTATTATTTGTGTATATGTTTAAATTTGGTAGTCCGATTGCTTCTTACCCACTCTCTGCTTGGAAGGCCCTAGAATCCTACCTAGCCCTCAAAGGCCTTCTTTAAATCCTACCTGCTCTGTGCAGGTTTCCCAACCGTCTCAGGCCATAGCTGTTTCCTCTTTGAGATGCTCGTGAGGTCCTTTGCTTGATCATGTAGTCACCTTCCTGTGTTTTACAGTGAGCTGCCTGAAGGCAGAGACCCTGAGTTTGAAATCTCTGTGGTCCCACAGTACCTGCCTAACACAGTTTCTTGTGCAAAAAATTATGTCAGTAGGTGGTGGTGATCGATAATCATGACAAGGGAGAAACATACCATGAACCCTAGGTGAATACATTTAAAGTTAGTTTGTGGGTTCTCATTTGTTTTAAATATGAAGTGGAAACTTGCAGGCAATATTTTAAAAGTCAGAGATAATAAAGTAGATTTCTCCTTGCTTTGAATGGCTCTTGCTAGACCTATAGTTTGAATCTCAGAATGGATGCAAAGCAGTGTTTCTCAGCCCTGAGTAACAGTAGAATAAGTACGGGAATTTTAGACACATATGCCGGTGACTGGGACTTACCTCCAGATCAGTTAAATCAGGGATAGTATCATTTTAAAAAAAAAAAAAAAAAAAGAAAGCTAACCAGATGATTTTAGTAAGAAGCCAGAATTGAGAACCACTGGTGTAAGAGAAAGTTAAGGTCATTAAATGCATTCATCCATCTGCTGTTGGATGGCTTTCTACAGCTGTTTAGCGATGAAAGAAGAGTACTTCTAATAGGAGGATTAAAATGGCAACTTTCTGATGCAGGCATCCATTGCCACTTCCAGTCCTTCTCTCAAGCTACCAACCAAGGTGACCCACGATCTCCATTTGTCAGGGACTGTGCTAGTTTTAGAGCAGGAAGTCCTACACAGTGGGAAGCCCCTCAGTCGGTCACCCTACTACTAACACACTCACCCTTCGGATTCTACAGAATTGTTTTCTGAAAAACTTCCTCTTGAGAAGAAGGAAAAGTATTTTGGGGGTGGAAATAGAGTATTTTATGAAAATATAGAAATAATTAGAACACTTTCAAACCTTAGCAGCCTTGAGGGGCAGGAGACATATCAAGAGAGAAAGGAAATACATCGCAACAGGTTCTAATAGAATTCCTACAATTAAAGTGAAACAGGGGGTCTTCATTGCATGTAGTTAATTGAAGAACATCAGAATATTCATTCACTTTTATCTCCACTATGTAGATAAATTAAGAATGATTTTGTAATGTAAGAAGGCATTAAATGGAAATCCCAAATTTGTAAATATAATCAACTAAATTATAAGCTACTTGAGGCTAGTTATTTTTAAAAGTAAGAAAACAGAGACTTACTGAAGGCTACATGGAAAGTTACTGACAGAGCATCTGGCTCCTAGATCTTTTTCTGGTAGGTTCTTTGGCCTCTTTCCTACTATATCCTTTCGTTCCCAGCAAACACTTTGCACAGTCTTTTCCTTTCAGATAAAAGTAAATGTTGGTAGATTGATAGAAAAAGTGAACGTATTTTACTATTAGAAATAATTTAACTGGTGGATTTGTAATTGTAGCATGAAAATGTATTCATCATGAACACACATTTGAGTTTTATTCTGGTTATCACGGTTCAGTCCTGCAGTCTAAGGATTAATTTATCCCACAGTTATTTTCCATTCCAGTCACGTTGGTCACCAAGCAGCCAGTCCGCTCACTACATGGTTGATTCATTTCATTCACTGATTGCCAAAGTTGCCAGATGTGTCCCAGTAATATGTCTGTCTTCATTGGCAGCAGTTCAGTGGATGCTTTGGTGATCAGCTGCTCAAGACATTGACGGTACCACATAGATGAAATGTTAAACTATACTTAGAAATATCTGGTTTCACTGGAATGGCGATAGATTTTTCTCCCACCCTAAAAGTTATATGCTGCTATACACGTCACGTTTACCCTTCTTTCCTTAACCAAACGTTTACGTGAAGTAGTAAAACTCAGAGCAGCATATTACAGAATGAGAAACCGCAGATCAGCTCATCCGTCTTTTCCAAAATATGCTACTATTTGGGGGGAAAAAATGGGGAGGATTTGTAGGCGGATAAGTTTGTAATATGCCAGGTAAAACAAAATCAAACTGCTGCCTTAAATGGGGGAGGGGGCAAGCATGGGATGAAGGGGTCATATTCCAGAATTATCCAGCCGCAGAACTCTTTATTGTGAACATCTGGAGGGACGTCATCCAACCTCCTAATTTTATAGTTAAATAAACTACAAAAAGGTTAAGGAACTGATCCAAAGTCAAATACTTTAAATTTTTTTCCAGGCCTCCTTCCCACACCCCTACTTTCACAATGCTTTCCCTAATTGCCTGTAAGAACTTCCCCGTTGCTTTTCAGTGGCTGGCAAGTTGCTTCTAGTTGACCAGCACACCAGTGATCTGATGCCTAAAAATGGAAGTGAAAACTCTTCACTTAGAGAGTGTATTTTTAGAGTTAAGGTGTCAATATCCTCTCATGTTCTGATTTTAATAGCTTGGATTTATTGGACACCTACAATATGTCAGGTTCTTTATATGCATTTTACAATTTCATCCATATGACAACCTGCAAAATAGATAATAGTTTGTCCATTTTCCTTGTGGGGAGGTTATCAGCTCCCTGAAGGTCATACATTCAATAAGTGGAAGAGTCGGGATGCAAAACAAGGTCAGTCTGACTACAAAGTTTTTCATCTTATCAAAAAGCTCAAAAGTGTGATTACAGCTACATTAGAAGCATTCCTGTTGACAACATGGTTAACTTTTTAGAAGCTTATTGGCCCATAATTGAGTGTGGCACAGAATAAAGAGGATGACATAATTTTAGGTCGACAAATTTGTAAGAAATATACTCAGGAAAGTAAAAATACCTTCAACTAATATATTAAAAGGATAACCAGCAAGCTGACTTAAATTTGTTTGGGGGATGAAGTGAGGAATGCATATATATATATATATATATATATATATATATGCAGTAAAAGGGTGAGTACATTATTAGAAGGTGATCTGTATATGTAATTGTGAGAATTTCTAATGTGGATAGTTTCTTGCTGGATAATGGTGATTTTTTTATATGAATTTTGGGTGCAAGTTGTTGAATGAATGACTGGAGTTTCACAGCTAATGTTCAGGGCAGAAATTACTCAACTGCCTTCCAAGTGAGTGATCATTGTTTAGTTATCTTAAAGGCAGATGATTTTCTGCAGTCTCTTTTCTTATTTAATAAACTTACATAGCTTTTCTTAAAATAGTTATTTATTTAGGCCAATCCTCTCACTATTCTATTTTTAAATCATTTTCTTGATGTCTGTTTCTTTCTTTTTTTCCTCCCCCATCCCTCCATCTCTCCCTCCTCCCTTCCCTTCCCTCCCTCCCTCCCTCCCTTCCTTCATATTTAAAATTTGATGTGGCATCTGCCTCAAATTGACTGTTGGTCCAAATTTCTAGAGCCAGGATAATAATGAGAGTCTATAAAGATAAATTTATGGAGGAGTTTAACTCACTTTGCCTGGTACTCCCTAGAAAGTCACAGAGAATTAAAATGATTTCAGTAATATCCTACCTGAAAGTATTACAGTTGTTACGTAGTTAGTAGTTGATTTAGGGCAACACCTAAAGTTCTCTGGATAAGCTTTCTAGAGTGAAGTACATAATAAGTACATAAGTACAAAATAAAATTTATAAGACTGGTAACTTGTCGTTCTGTCAGATTGAACACATGCATTTATATCTTCTAATTCCAAAAATCTCCCTAAAATTTCAGGAAAGAATTTAAAAAAAGCTATACACAGATTGAGAGTGAGAGAGAACAGAGGGGGAGGTGGTACTAAACAAGAGGTGTCAGCAAACTTTGGGAAGATGGCACAGTGATGGAGGGGGAGTGGCTGAGGGGTACTGAGAGAAGCCCACAGATGGATTCTGCAAGGACCCTGGGGAGACTTAAGAAGGGTGTGAGGGTGAGCCTGCAAAAGGGGGGACTAGTTCACAGTAGTTACAGAGTAGTTAGTAGTTAGTAGTACTTAGTGGAACGGAGTGCAGGGACTAGCTCGGCCCTGTTCCTCTCCCACCCTCACACTGCCACTACCCAATCTCCATCCCTGCTGGAGGCGTGAGGCATAGTCTTGGGCTGAATTGAATCAGAGATGCTCTGGACTCAGGGAAACGAGGCCCAGGATGGAGAGGTGAAACCAGGAAAATTAAGTGAAACTCTGTAGAGTGAACAGGTGAGACCCTCCTGGACTGTTCTACAACGTAGCTCCCAAAGCACCTGTAGCCAGGGACAGGCTCTTTATTTTTTTATTTGATTTTTATTTTATATTGGAGCATAGCTGATTAACAATGTTGTGTTAGTTTCAGGTGTACAGCAAAGTGATTTGGTTATACATATACGTGTATCTATTCTTTTCCACATTCTTTTGGGACAGGCTCTTTAGACAGCAGTTTAAAGGATTCTTATCTAGAGAAACTGAATGACTCAAAGAAATGACCTGACTTGCATTTGGAGTCCCTATCGGAATGGCTAGATTCCTACCCAATTACCTCATGGGACGCCTGCCAGGTGATACGCACACCCTGCCAGTGTTTCTAATCAGTTGTGTAGGGACTCACTGTACCTAAATATAAAGAAATTGTATATTTTCTTTATATATGTGTTACATATATGTGTGAAAGTCTTAAATATAAATGAATAGTGAGAGGATCACCAGATACTTGAGTATGGCTCCCAGCCATACTCAATAGAATAGAAAATATAGAGTAAAATATCGAGATCAGAACAGAGAGAGAGAAACGGGTGGGGGGGCTCGGAAAAATATAGATAATTCAAGAAGCGAAAGAAGAGCTTTTAAAAATCTATTATATCTTCAGAAAGATGGGAGACAATATTATATCCATGAAATAAAAGGTAAATTCTATAAAAAAAGAAACACTCAGAAAATAAGAAAGAGATCTTAGAAATTAAACTCAGAGTTAAAAAAAAATATTCAGAGGTGTAAAAGGTAAAGTCCAGCAAACTTTCTAGAAAGCAGATTAACAGGCAAAGATGGATAGTGGGGTGGGAAAAAGAAGGTAAAAGAGGTGTTGGATCAGTCCACAGGGTTCAGCATTTCGCTACAGAGGTTCCGAAAGGAGAAAATAGATAAAATGGTGGGGAGACAAATATCAGAGAATAATTCAAGAAAACTTGCAAACCAGAACAACAGGAATTTCCAACTTTAAAGGGAAGAGAAAGTGCCCAGAACAATGGATAAGAAAATATCCTCATTAAGGTTTTTTTACGGTGAGATTTCAGAAAATCAGGGACTAAAAAGGAGATTCCTAAACCTTCCAGAGAAATAAAACGGGTCACAGATAAAAGAGCAGGAGAACCAGTGGCCTCAGACTTCTCAACTGCAACACTGGATGCTAGAAGACAGTGAAACTCAGCCTGCAAAATTCTGAGGGGGACGAATTTTTACCTAGAATTAAATGACAAGCTTAATTAGCAAGCACGCGTGAGAGTAGAATTAAGACTTTTTCAGACACGCAAGGAAGGTCTCAACAAACTTACCTCCCGTGTACCTTTTCTTAGGAAGCTACTAGAGAATGAGCTCCACAAAAATGAGGATGTAAACCAAGAAAGAGGAAACCATGGGATCCAGGAAGCGGGGGACCCAACACAGGCGAGAGGCACAGGGATTTCGCAAGATGGTGTTAAAAAGAAGCCCCAGGACAACAGGTGGGCAGCTGGCCTGGGAAACCACTAGACCGGACGGACTCAATGGTAGGCTTGTGGAGGGAAAAACAGATCTGAGAGATTCATTGGTTGAGTTGCTCACGCCAAAAATGGTTTTAGTAGGGCTTTTATAGTTCCTTTGAAAAGGTCAAGAGTGATTAGTAATAGATACACACAAGAAGGAAGGAAGAAAAAGGTAGCACCAGGAGAAAAAATATTGAACAAGCTAGGAAGTGCGTTCTTACACTGCGTGGCTCGGTAGTAAACAATACTATGTGGTCACAACAACGTAAACACAGAATATCGATTTAACCCCAAATTGCAGTTTAATCAACTGGAAAGGTGGGGGAAGAACGCTTGTTGGGAAGTGGTGATGGTGTAACAGTGTCAAGTTTTCCTCGTTTTGCAGAGTAGTAAGACATTAGATAATCTCTAAAAATGATCATTTAAGAAATATCAGTGTACATAGATCACTTAAATATATGGATTCAAATATCAGAATTGAAAGTTAAAAGTGGTGTCCTTTCTTTGCCATGACAGGATTCAACCTCCTTGACGGGGGGGAGAGCTGGGTTAGACTTACTGGTTAGTCTTCCTGCCCTGGGCCAGCCCATAGATTAACCGAACTTGAGAGCAACTGCTTGGGGCAAAAGTCTTACCCCTGTAGGAGGCTACTCGCTCTGGCAAGTCATTATCTTTCACAGTAAAAGCAAACCACAAACAAAAAAGAGGTTTCTGGGGAGCTAGGAGGGGGTGGTGGAGACAGGTGGGGATGGCTGGTTTTGATTATAGCCCTCTTACGGAGTACTTGCTTTTTTAAGCTACAGGCGTATATTACTTTGATAAGTATTAAGTTGGTTTCTTAAATTACTGGAATTGGAAATAGAGGTTATCAAACCAAAGTGTGCAGTACCCCTCCGCCCCATAAAAGCAAAAACAGAACAAGAGGAAGAGGTTGATGGTGCTTTTCTTGACACCTTTCAAGACTCATTTATTTACCTCATATCTGATGGCAAGGTGGGAGCCTCAGAACCCTCTGCCAGTCTCACTCCAACCAATATCTCCTGTCATCTGCGACCACCCCCCGTATTCTGTGTTTAAGCTCTTAGTGGGCTGCTTCGTGTTCCCTTTGTAATACCTGTATTTTCCCTCACCTGGGCCTTTGCTGGCTGTGCAGTTATATTCACCTTCCATTTATACATGTTCTCAAAACACACACACATACACGCACGCACGCACACACACACACACATATCCCTTCCCAAAGTCCCCTGGTTCCACCTGCATCCCTACCTGTTTATATCTCAGCCAGGATCCCTCTCTGGATCATAGCATCCTCCCCTCTCCTTTAGTTCCTGTTACATTGTCCTTGGCACCACTAACTGATCACACACTGCTTTCAATCACGGTCATTTTTCCCCTTGTCCAGTCTTTGTTAAGAGCTAGCAGGTGACAAGGGCAGGAACCATACTGCACAGATATTTATTCCTCCTACAGAGCCCGGCAGAGTGCTGACATAATCCAGGTACTGCCTCAGATAATAATTAAATGCATAAATGAATCTTTCATTAAGTGTGAAATATGTTCAGTCATATGGCCCAATGCTAAACATCTGTACCCATGTAAATAAATATTACTAGAAGGTAAGGAGTTTTTGCTCCTTATTGTTTTAAGGAAGCTTACGTGCGTTCTCCTAAAAGAGGAAGATTGTAGTCAGAGCCCAGAGGGTTAACTGCTCCCTAAAATTTGTGCTTGTGCTTCCTTTGTGGGGAATGTGGAAAACTTGTCACCTGGAGAGTTTGTATTTGACTCCGCAGGGGTTACAGGGTAGCCTGGCATTGAGGAAAATGTTGCAAGTAGGTTGTCGCCTTGCCCTCAGGGTAGAGAAGCTCCTAGACACCCCCCTGCACCTGGTGGATGTAGCCCTGCCTAAGATGGGGCGGAAGAAAAACCACTAATATGAAGCAGGCATTCAGTGAATACTCAGTTATCACATGGCCACCTGGTCGAGTGGCACACTTGGGCTCCCAGCCACAGCTTCACGTCTAATTGCTCTTTCTACTTCATCAGGCTTTATACCGTGCTTCCCAAATCTCCTTATGACCACTCAGACGATCACCTAATAAGTTCAATAACAAGCTTAATCTAAAACATTCCCTTTGCTTAAGTAACAGAATGCCCATCAGTATTATGGTATATGCACACGGTGGAGTACTATGGGGCCATTAATAAGAATGAGGTAGATCTTTAAGTTGTGATACGGCAAGGGCTTTAACACATATTGCTAAAGGAAAATGTAAATGTGGAATAGGATGACCTCTTTCATGTCTCTGCTCAAATACCATCTTTTCCATGAGGCCTTCCTTAACCACTGCATTTATAATTGCAAATGTTCCCCGCCCCTCCCCCCCACACTCCACCGGCTTTTTCTTCATTATCATTTATCCTTATTTGACATAATGTTTATTTCACTCTTTTGCTTATGATCTAGCTCCCCTACTGGAATGTGAGGTGCATGAGGGATGTTGCATGTCTTACTTACTCCTTTTCCCCCTTGAAAAATGAATGGCTGGGTGAATGAATTTGTATGAAAAAGTTTATTATTTGCATAGAAGGTTACTATTTGCCCTGAATTTCCAAAAGGCTACACAGACCTAACGGTAGTTCTCTCTGCGCAGTAGAAATGGAAGCACATGGGAGGAAGGCAGACTTTTGTTGTTTATATCTTACCATGGACATGCGTCACTTTTTAAGATAAAGACACTAGTGTACTAGGGAATCCCGTGTGAAGTGTTTCTCGAATAGCTGTAATAAAATATAAGTTATTTAGTCAGCACCATTTCTTTCTGGTCCTGAAATAATGAACATCATTCAGAATTTCTCTTCTGTTCAGAATTCAAGTTGTAAATGGTCCATGATTCAAGTCCACGCTTTATATTTTACAAAGCCTTTACCAACAGAGACATTTTATTTTCCACTGGAGTGGAACCATCTGTACATGTGTTGTGGTGGGAAAAAATTCAGGTTTGGGGCCAGATACATTTGTATCTTCTGACTTTCAGCTAAGTGACCTGGGCGGGTTACTTAACTACCCTGAGCCTCAGTTCCCTTCCCTGTAACACTGGGATAATTTTTCCTAAGAGCAAAGGATGTTGTCCAAGCAAAACAAGATGAAGTCTGTGTATTCAGGGCCAAGCAGTATCTGGTTCAAAGCAGGGTTCGGCAAGTGTCAGGTTCTTCCCTCTTCCCCGCAGAAGGTGACCAAGGGATATTCTTAGCCCTAACTATTCAAAGCATGGCCCCAACATCACCAAGGACTTTATTAGAAATGCAAAATTTCAGGACTTCCCTGGTGGTCCAGTGGTTAAGACTCCATGCTTCCACTGCAGAGGCTGCAGGTTTGATCCCTGGTGGGGGAAGTTACCCATGCCGTGGGGCGTGGCCAAAAAAAAAAAAAAAAATCAAAATCTCAATGCCCACCTGACCTAATGAATCAGAACCTGTAGTTTAACAGAATACCCAGGTGATTCCTATGCACATTAAAGTTTGAGAAGCTCTGTTTTTATGCTTCTTTCAAGTGTTTCAGACAGGCTTGTATTAATCTTATTTTATCTTCTGTATTTTATAAGATGTATTTTGACATCTTAGAGTCTTGCAGATGCCAAGGAGGCACTGCCCTTCCCAGGGTTAGCTAATTCCTAGAGACAGCAAACAGCTTGCCTGGGAGCACACCTTAGATTGCCAAGTGAACCAATCCTGAGGCCATGCCCACACCTGCCCCTTTTTATCAGGCTCCTGCAGTCCAGAACACTATCCCCCTGCCCTAAGTCACACCAGGGCCAGGTGCTGGACAATTAGGAATCATCCCTGTGCCCCAGAACGCACTGAAATTATTTGAAGCTATCCAGTCCTAAACCTGCTTAGCCTGCAGAAACCACAGGAAAGGCTTTTGCCCACGTTTTTCCCTTACTTCCTCTCCTCCTGAGCAACCCTGGTGCCTCTGCACGTGGCCCTGCGTGGCCTGATGTGGCACCTCGTGCCTCTTCCTCTTGGAAACCATATGTAACAAACTATCTTTTCTACGGCAGGCATCTCCTAACCTGTTCCCCATACCATACCTGCATAAAACCACAACCCTAGATACATTTAAAAACAGGGCTGCCGGGTTATATGCCACGTTTAAACTTTTTTCCCGGGTTGAATGCCACTTGCCAGTCCTTCCCATTCACCTTGCCGACTTTGGTTTCATTTGGAGAAGCGTGCAGGTGCCCAGCAGAGCCAGTTGTTCTGGTGGGGCATGACTAACAGGCTGAAAACACAGGAGGGTGCTAAGCCACTTCATCAGCCTGAAGTTACTTTTAAAGAAAGATGATCAAATACAGCCATGAACAAGGTTGTACATCTGCCTAATGCAGTCTGACTACATTGAATGCCAATCATGGTCCTTAAGCCCGAGCTTTGTACACTCCAGAAACTGTTAATACAAATGATTAAGACCTATATACATTAATGTGTATAAAATAGCGAATAAGAACCTGCTGTATAAAAAAATAAAATTCAAAAAAAAAATAGTAAAGAGTAAAAACAAAACAAAACAAATGATTAAGACCTCCAAGATCGTGGAACTGTTTGAATTGAAACACACAAACTTATTTACAGTATTCTGAGATGTCAAGGAAATGAATGAAAACCTGCCATCCACATCCATTTATTTCTTCCCTGTGGCTTCTTAATATGGCGTATATGTTTTAGGTAGAAATAACTCCTACCAAGGAGTGGCTGTCATGTCACCAAGTAGCTTCCCTTCCCACATTTGCCTTTACCTCTTCTCTCTCCTGTTTTGAAAAGAATCTTGGTATATGGAAGTGAGCTAACTGAAGCTGAAGTGAATAAAAGCAAATATTAAAAGAACATAAAAGGGACTTTTCTTCCTATGACTCAAAGAAAAAAAAATGCAATAAGGAATATCTATTTCAGAAATATTCCACATGTGTTAGATAATGAGAACAGAAAATAATTTCATAGTAACTTTTCCCTTATAAAAATTTTGTACTACAATTTTATTAAGGAATTAGGATTTGATTAGCAACTTTTAATTAGAAATATTAGACAAGGAAATTTTCCATTATTTTATGACTATCAGTTTTGCTTCCATAAAAAAATAAACCCACACACACAGAGGTAACTATGTGAGGTGACGGATGTGTTATTAACTTCATTGTGGTCATCATTTCACAATATTTGTGCACTGATGAAAAATTAATCAATAGTCGATCTAAGAAAAAAATTGTAAATTTTATTCAAACCAACCTGAGGATTATAACCCGAGAGACAGTGTCTCAGAGAGCTCTGAGAGCTGTTCCGAAGAGGTAAAGGGGGAAGGTCAGTGTATATGTGATTGTGGAGAAGGAGGGGTCCATGCAGTCAAGCACACATCTTGGTAGAAGGTTACTACTATTTGTAAGGAACAGATACAGTTAATGGTTTTAGTGCTTTTCGAAGTATGGGGAGATGTAAGAAACTGAGCTCATAAAATTTTCTCCTGAAAATATCAGCTATCTAAGGGTCAGTTCTGCCAGTTTTCCTAGAGCACGAAGTACTGCATCCTGATCTTTGCCCTGAATTCCTTTCAGGGTGCATCGTAGGTCAGCGACTGCAGTGATCAATGACTTGAGTCTTGTAGAACTCGATGGTGAACAACATTCTTTATTTTGCAGTCCCCTCCTTTTCAGCCGTAATTTCTACCAAGGTTTTGGAGGTATACCATGACCAATTTGTCCCACTATGCTAGGAATGCTCATTCCCAGGTAAGGCAAGTATTTCGTTGATGGACCACTCAGTGTGCTGTTACTGGACTAGGCCCTGTTAACAGTAGCCAAAAGCCCAATTTTATAGGTAAGGGAACTGAGACTCTGTTACGGTCCAGGAGATGGTTCCCTCTTGTTGTTTCTTTCCACATCTAGGGTTGCACTATTACCATCATGGATCTTACAGAGCTCTGTATTTGGTCAGTTGTTTCAAGTCACCTCGTCATCATTATTTCTCATCAGAGGCTCAGTCACACATCTGGTAATGCAAGAAACAATAATCTTGGAAAACAGGCAGAATACAAGTAACACAATACAAGTAATATAGCTAGTAACATGAGTAAGGTCATAAGTAGTTAAGCTAAGGACTTCCATTGGGGGGTGCCCAGTATCTCCTCAGTCTTTTGACCAATGTGGTCTGCACCAATCGCTGTCTTTAAGGGAAATGATATATTGGCTTTGTATCAATACATAAATTGCAGCAGAGATGTCTGTACATACAAGGCGAGTGGCGGGTCATCCTGAGCCCTTACGGGATTGAAACAGGAATGTTACCTTCCAAGGAGTTACATGGCTGGTGCCAGAAGAAGAGAAATTGATCTTTATGGTTGAGCCGGCCTTTCTGCCATTGGGGAGGTCTGGTTAATGCAAAAAGCAGGTGCACAGTGCACACCAGAGGGGAGGGAGGAGGCCCAAACGGGCAGAGAAAAAACTTTCTGTTTAAATTTTTCTGATTTTGCCTTCAAATATGAATTTTTATTTCATCATATGTATATCAAATCCTGTTAAATGCATGTCATACAATTTTATTTCTCAATTATACTTTGATAATGCTGGGAGGGGAAAAAACTTATTTGTCATGATGATAAAAAGAAACTTTGGCTACAGATATCAGGATTTTGTTTTCCATACCTGGCCCTATCAGATTCAACATTACAGCCCGAGCAGTGTCTAAAATTTGACTTGTGGTGTGGCCTGCACAAATGACAGCGTCACCTGAAACCACCTGCTTGTTTCTCAGTAGGTATTTTGTTTGATTGCTCCTTGACCCTTTTCCAAGAAACCTAATTTGCCCAGGGGAGTCTCACACAGGAAAAGAGTGTTTGCATCTGCTTAGGGAAATGTGCCTGAAATAATGACTTATTTAGAACGAGTAACAGAATGGAATGGAATGGATTGATAAGCCAGTTTGAGCAGGCAGAGAGCAACCCAGGCCTCGTAACTCTTATAAAAGGAGTCCTGCAGCAAAGCAGTTTGCCCAGACCGCCTGCCAAAACCCATCTCCCTTCAAGGAACGTTGTCTCTGTAAACTCCGTGCAAAATTCTGACTCCTACAAACGCCTCGAGGCACGCTATCTCAAGTTCCACTTATACTTCTAAGATGGTGCGGATTTCTCGGTTCAGCCCTGCAGACCCCAGGGTAGAAATTGCTCTCCGAGGTATGTTACCCATTTTAAACTTCCTCGAGTCCTTCAGATGACTGCAGAGCGCTGGGTGGTGGTAGTGCTGTGCCCGGTAGTTAAGGCACTTCCTTGGTGGCCAGGAGAGGTGGCAGGTGTGCTGAGACCTGGCTTCCCCCAAGAGAGAGTTGGACTCAGCTTCTTTCTCACTTAAAATGAACCAGGCGGTCAGAAGTAGGGAGTAGGGAGCCGACATCCATCTAGCAGAATGAAGGATGAATTGAAGCAAAGAAAAAAGAAGAAAAGAGAAGAAAACAGAACATTGCCCCTGCATGGCTCTTTTGTGCTGCTCCATTTCCCATTTCTGTTGCTTTGTCTTTTTTCTCTTCACTTGTCTGCCAAGAAGTTATAGTTGATTTGATTATAACCATAGCCTCAAGGTTGGCAGCTCTGAAATGTCAGAGGTAACAGAAAGCTTCTTAAAATAAATTTTGAAAACGTGCAGCTAGATTAATTTCTTTCCATCTTAATGTTTCTCCGCTATTTAATACAAAAACAAAAACAAAAAACACCACCACAGAAAACCCCACAGCCCAACCATTGACCATATTTCAGTTAGCAAGTTTAAGCTTAAATAAATTTCTGTTTATGCAGAGTGGTAAGGAGAGCTTCCCTTTTTTTAAAAAAAAAATTTAAATCTATCTTTGCACAATTAGCAAATTATTAAATGACCTTTCCTTCAAAGTCTGCAAGCACTTGCTTGTTTCCACTAGTAAGAGAACATGTTGTACAAGGTTCACGTTGATTAATTGACAAATGCTGATAAAATTAAAACAGGGCTAAAATGCAGTCCACCAGCATTTTAAATTCCTTTTGTTCAATAATGTTTCAAGTGCCTATACATTTATGGTTCACCTTTCAATGAATATTACTGTCGTAATTGAAACATCTGTTGTGGAAACGTATGTCTGAAGATGACAGTCAGAAACCCCAGGTAAGACTAAACATTTCTAAATCTGTCTATGCTTTTCTGCTCAATTAAAAGTACTGATTGCTGTGAGCACTTTAAAGATGGATGCTTTATATTTTATGCGAAATGAACACTAACACATTTTAATACATTTTGAAATTCAGGTACCCTTGATTGACCTAAGTATAGTGTTCCATACATTCATAGAGAGCGTAAGCCATACAAATCAGTAAATAAATGCTCTAAACTACTAGCCTCACGCCATTCACTGAAAGCATGGCGTTCTTAGCTCATCGCCACCCAGCTGTTTTGGCAGCTCTGCTGGGCTCCGTTAGAGGGCCTGGAGATTGGCTGTTTCACACTCAGATGTGTTTCAGACATCGAAGATGCTTGGCCAAACCCAGCTTCCCGTTTTTTACTCATAAGTAGCTGTCCAGTAGAACTTCTTGCATCCCAGGACAAACCTGAAGGTGCCGAGGATCCCAGCAGGAGAAAATGTACGTTAGGTCATAGACTGTCCTGCAGAGTTCCCACACCCATCCTGTCGTGGTCCTTACTCACTGGATAGACTCAGAGATTCTGGTGCCTCAAGAACCAGCCTAGTTGGGGCTTCCCTGGTGGCGCAGTGGTTGAGAGTCCGCCTGCCGATGCAGGGGACGTGGGTTCGTGCCCCGGTCCGGGAAGATCCCACATGCCGCGGAGCGGCTGGGCCCGTGAGCCATGGCCGCTGAGCCTGCGTGTCTGGAGCTTGTGCTCCGCAACAGGAGAGACCACAACAGTGAGAGGCCCGCGTACCGCAAAAAAAAAAAAAAAAAAAAAAAAAAGAACCACCCTAGCATGTAGATTCAGGGCTCCACCCAATCTGATAGTTTTGTCTGGGCCGTCTTCAAAAGTCCTGCCTCATCCCAGTTCTTGGGAAATTAGATATCGTCCAAAAGTGCCTTTGACATACTCTTCTCAACAAAATCATTCTAACTCAGCAAATATTTGCCAATTCTGCTAGATGCCAGGCCCTGCGCTGGGCCCTGGGGTTGCAGATATAAACCCAGACAGACTCTCTATCCTGAGGGAGCTTACAGTATCCAATCATAACTGTCAACATTTGCAAATTGTTATTTGAGAGATGTCTTTACATAGTTTGCCAAATTCTTCTGAGTCCCCATAGGATGCCAGGCGCCATTCTAGGTCTTCAGTAAATATTCTAAATGCTTTCTTTGTCTGGTAATCGTCAGAGACCACTATGTTCTGGTGGCCCCCGAGGCAAATCCCATTTGCGAGTCTTCTGTGGGAACTACCTCAGTTGCTGGTTACCAGGTAACAGTTGTACTCAAGAGTACCACAGCTGCCAGACCTGGGTTGGTCAGTGGAACTGAACTGAGAGCATCACTCTGAACTCAAAGGATGTGCCGCCCTCAGGATGGGCGTGAAGATCCTGGAGCGGGAATGTGGGGCTGGTGATAACGGACTTAAGGACAATTTGGGCCATTTAGAATCAGGCTGATTGGGGAATGTAGAGGCACATTAAACTGACAAGCCAGGGCAGAGGTCACTGGGCCAGTAAATGGTAGAATTCCAAGTGACTGACTAGAAGGTAAGGACAGAAAGCAGACTAGTGGAGGCAACCCGTTAGAACAGATCAGACAAGGTGAGTTGTTGGAGCCGGCAGCCCAGCCAGCACATGAGCATTCCAGAACCTCAGCCACTGCTGCTGGCATGGGTCCAGCCATCACATCACGAGAATGAGACATAAGGATGATAAACAGGGAGAAAACCTCTCCCATGGAACTTGGTCACAGGAAGTAAAATGTGCTTCGAGTCACCTAGATTACAGGCTGAGAGCAGACCGGGCAGCGTGGCAGAGAATTTCTGAGTTTGGGCTCATTACGTTCTCGCAGCCCAGACATCATTAAGACAGAGTCTGGCACGCGATAAACACCGTTCTGCCAAACTGACCTGCATCCTGAGAGGGAGGCAGGTTCCAAAATGAAGCAGTTTGTCTATGGCAATATTATAAAAATTAAATTAAACTGCCCTGCCACTTAATGGAGACCAAAGAAAAGCCACAGGAGAGTCAGACACATGAGGAGGAGGACCGTTTGTCTAAATGATACACGCATTGCCCCTGTATTGATTCGTTCCCTCCTTTGGTTTCTTTCCTGTGGGGTGGCATTTAGCAAGGAGAGGACAGAGCTGCACAGAACTGGGAAGCTGGACGTGTGTGTGGTGAGCTGTGAGCTGGTCGGAGATGTTTTCCTCGTGGGAGCATTTGGAAAGAAAGAAATGAAGAGGGAAGGGTGGAGGACTGAGGCCCTGCAGAACTCCCAGGTTTAAGTCTGCGAGATGCCAGAACTGGGTGACTTGCCTGCAGCTCGCCCAGGATCCCTTCTGATCTTCCCTCGGGAAGGCACTGCCCGCCCGTCTCCATCGCCCAGGGGCTCTTTTATGTTGATGGCAATAGCCACCAGTCAAAAGAGTGGGAAAGATGATTCCTTGTGACCTTAATAAAAGTCCTGTCGTGCTCGTGTTGGGCATCACACCCGGAAGCTGCTAAAACACAGTCTCTTTCAAAATGTCCTACGTCCCCGAGTTGGGCGGGCGGGACATGACAAAGACCCCGTCGAACAGCAGTTACGCTCGCTGCCGCTCAGACCCCTGAAGCCGTGAAGGACCACAGAGCCATTCCTCACTCTGCACTCCCGAACCAACGTTCCCTGTTTCGACACTAGGTGGAGCATTGTTATATTACAGTGGCTCTCAAGTGTGAATATGTAAAACCCAGAAGGCTGGCAACGTTCCTTTAGAACATCGTAGTATTCTGCCGAATCGGAGAACATTGGGAGAGGAAAGCCAATGCGAAGTGTGTAATCCAAACACTGGCTTTTCCTTTCCACCTGAGAAAACTGTGACCAGTCCAAGTTCATGCAGTGAGTCAGCAGCAGACCCAGAGCCAGAAGCCTCTCAGCAGCATCTTCACTTGGGCATTAGAGCCTCATGCTTCCTCCATCTGGGTCTATCCAGGAGACCTTGCTTCCCCCCTTCCTTGTCCCTCTGTAGCAGAAGAGGAACACAGTACAAAATGTGAAGTCTGCAGCCCAGCCTTTATCTCTATTCAAGAGACCAATGTGATTAAATGACTGGGAGAAAATGATGGGTTTCTCCTTGCTCTCCTCCCTTCTGACTAATAGGACCCAGCACAGAGCAAAATTCTTACACACCCTGTAGTTGATAGCTCTTGGCAGACGTTTTTCTTAGCAGACCTCTTAATGAGATCAATTTAACTTGTATTTTAAACAGACCGAAAAGGCATGATTATTGCAGTATGCTTTTCCTGATTTCATCGGTAGCACTTCTCACTCACAAACCTACAGTGCTAATTCCGACTGTTACTTCAGTTATGGAATCATTCTCTCTCTGTTTCTACCAAGGTACTTTAAGTCCTCTCCTTCTTGTTACATGTACTTCTAACCATTTAGGGTGCTTGTGAGAAGGGCAGGCCAGTGAGAAAGAAACCATCTAGTTTGTGATTTTTACATCATGTTAGACTTCTCAAACTTGAATCTTTTTGAAGGAAAACACCTTTAAAAGTCTGATTTTAAACCCTTGGTATGGATGGGCTGATTTGTTTTTGGTTTTGTTTTTTTTCTCTGGCTTGGAATGCTCTCCCCTGCCCGGCCTAATCTTCTTCATCCTTTAAGACCCAGCTTAAATGTCATCTCTTCTGCTGAGCATCTACCCTCCCTACTCCCATGTTCCCTTCCAGAATCCTCACTCTTTATTCTGTGCTGCCAGAACATTTGCTTCATACCACGAGAATATAATCCCAGCACATTACAACCAGATATACATGTGTCTGTCCCGCCAGCCCAGTCGCAGGCTACTTGAAGGCAGGACCAGCAGACGGTAGTCATCTTGCATCGCCTGCTCAGCACAGCAGATGAGGTGCCCTGGGAGTTCTGTACATATTTATGGGGTCGACTCAAATTATGGCAGCATCAGCTCTTTTAACATCAGGGTTCTGAGGTTTTGGAAAGTGTGTCAAGTAAAGGTATAATTTTAAAACCATGGTCTTCTGAAATTTTCTGAAGAAAGAATTTTATATTCTTATTTTTAAGGGGAAAGTGTTAACATAAAACTCAGCAGACATTGCCTGCATCTGGGGATACTGGTCCTGTGTTTGCTCCCCACATCTTAACGGGATAGAAATAGTTGTCACCAATTCACTTTGCCTCGTGCAAAAGATATAGCCTAGAAAAGCTGTGTGTAAAAGTGATGTCTGTAACTCAAGTTAGGTTTTAAAATGCACTGAGGGAGCAGTTGAAAGAAAATATTTTTCCAAGTGAACGAGGATAATTTTCCAAGTAAAATGGATCATTTCTGGACTTAACCAGAGAATTTGCCTGTTGTAGAAAAGTATTTTTCCTAGAATGGTAAAGGCTCCCCTATATTCAAACTTCACCTGGCATAAATTTCATGCTTTTCCATAGTCTATTTAAAACACTGGACTTCCTGCTAAGATTTTAAATTTATACAACAGATATTCTTGGCTTACTAGCAGTGAATAACTTCTCACTGTCATAAAATTGATATGTATTATGCATTATTTCTGGTTCAGTTAATTTAAAAATTACTTGTGTGGGCATTTAATGATTTTAACACAAAGCTTCTTGGAAGGAGTCAGTATATTATGCTCTTGATCTGCAAGTAGAGCTGGGGGCTGATGTGAAGGCTTACGCAGTCCCGGAATGTGGAAAAGGGGACCAGGCGCCCGTCTCAGTGAAATACTTACCATCCGAAGAACCAAAGATGTTGTGCTGGGAACTAAAGTTTTATACGAGTTTTATTTAAAGGTTTCCATTTTCCTTTTCTCTAGATTGGCCAAAGGGAATTGAAGAGAGGGGCGGAGGAGTGTAAGTTTGGGGTTACTGCTGTTATAGTGAATGACTTACTCATTGTCCCTTCCCATTCAGGGTTCAGGGCCATCGCCACCTCTTCTCCTATCCCCCGGTGGTGGGCACAGCAGAAGTCCTTTAATAATGCATTCACTGAGTTTGAAAAACAATATTCTTGGCTCTGAAACTATGCATTTAACACATCCTCAGCAAATGCCGTGTGGCAAACCTAGTTCTTTTAGACTGCGGTTCTGCAGTGCATCAATAAAGCGCGCGGGTGTTGGCCTTTTTCAGTGAACAAGACGAGAAATGTTGAGTACCTTTTAAATTAAAACGCAACTTTAAATATGCGCTCTCATTTTCATGGACAGCTGAGGCCTGCCTATGCTAATACGCAGCTGATCTTAGGTCTGCGGAGGGCTTGGGAATCGGTCACACCCAGTTCATCTTCGCTTGTTTTAGCTCCGCCTGTGGAAGCACGGGGCCTGCTCTGTTCAATTCTCCCTACATTTAGGCGTTCAATTTCCCAGGAGATCTTTCTCACGCCTGGACACTTCTCTCGTGAGCATCACATTTGGACCAACGTGTATGCCTCCACCCAATTTTAATTAAGTAGTAAAGCTGATCTCTATTTATTAGAATTTCAAAAATAGATATCCCCCCTCCAACCTCCACTTTAAAAAATGGTTTTATTGGCTGTGTCTTTTCTCACTCCTAAAATATATCTAAGGAGAAACCCCCTACCTCATTGTGAGAGCTCATCCAACTTTGATTGCTGGTCCTTGGGATGAGAACACGCAGAGACACGTGGTTGCCTGGAAGTTGCGTTTACCCAAATGTGACCATTACTAGCGGACCGGCCGTACTGCCTTGGGGCAGGTAGGTCCTGGGATGGGCCTCCAGGTGCCAGAGTGGCATCTGACCTATTCCACTGGATTAAAAATTAAAATCTGTTTAGAAGCAAGTTGCTCACTTCTAGCCTGGAGCTTCTAGCAGTAATCCCAGGTTAATGAATGTGTTTCAAGGGAATAGCGTTTCCTTCCTCCTTGCTTCAATTTCCCCCTCACTTTTTGTTTTACTTTTCTCGTCTGCCTGCTTTCCTGTTTGGACAGTGGCAACAACCATCACAATTCTAATAATCTGAGCTGAATACTGATTTAGAAAGACGTACAGCCTTTGTAAGAAATGACACAGATTTAGCTTAGCATAAAGTAATTTTCAATCAGTTAACTGAAGTCTCTAGTACATAGAGAATCCTTTTTTGATTACAGCTGTTTGGGGAAGATTGCAAATAATATAAAAACAGGCTTACATCGTAGAATTTAGCTAATACCTAGGATGCGATAAGGAATTATTCCAATTTCTTAAACTTACGTTTATACATCCAGTACTATGTATTGACTACTGATCTTCAGAATGATGATCAGAATAATCAGAGATATAAAATATGAATAGGACAGTTCTGGATTCTTCCTTTGTTTTTCATAATTCTGACTTTTTTATTGTAGCTTTATTTTTATTTTTTTAAACATCTTTATTGGAGTGTAATTGCTTTACAATGGTGTGTTAGTTTCTGCTTTATAACAAAATGAATCAGATATATATATACATGTATCCTCATATCTCCTCCCTCTTGCATCTCCCTCCCACCCTCCCTATCCCAACGCTCTAGGTGGACACAGAGCACTGAGCTGATCTCCCTGTGCTGTGCGCCTGCTTCCCACTAGCTATCTATTTTACATTTGGTAGTGTATATATGTCCATGCCACTCTCTCACTTCGCCCCAGCTTACCCTTCCTCCTCCCCGTGTCCTCAAGTCCATTCTCTACATCTGCGTCTTTATTCCTGTCCTGCCCCTAGGTTCTTCAGAACCATTTTTTCTTTTTTTTAGATTACATATATATATGTGTCAGCATACGGTATTTGTTTTTCTCTTTCTGACTTACTTCACTCTGTATGACAGACTCTAGGTCCATCCACCTCACTACAAATAACTCAATTTCGTTTCTTTATACGGCTGACTAATATTCTATTGTATATATGTGCCACATCTTCTTTATCCATTCATCTGTTGATGGACACCTAGGTTGCTTCCATGTCCTAGCTATTGTAAATAGAGCTGCAGTGAACATTGTGGTTATGGTTCTTTTTGAATTATGACTCTTTTTGAATTATGGTTTTCTCTCGGTATATGCCCAGTAATGGGATTGCTGAGTCGTATTTTTAGTTTTTTAAGGAACCTCCATACTGTTCTCCATAGTGGCTGTATCAGTTTACATTCCCACCAACAGTGCAAGAGGGTTCCCTTCTCTCCACACCCTCTCCAACATTTAATGTTTGTAGATTTTTTTATGATAGCCATTCTGACTGGTGTGTACATGATACCTCATTGTACTTTTGATTTTCATTTCTCTAATGATTAGTGATGTTGAGCATCCTTTCATGTGTTTGCTGGCGATCTGTATATCTTCACTGGAGAAATGTCTATTTAGGTCTTCTGCCCATTTTGGTTTGGGTTGTTTATTTTTTTGATATTGAGATGCATGAGCTGCTTGTAAATTTTGGAGGTTAATCCTTTGTCAGTTACTTTGTTTGCAAATATTTTCTCCCATTCTGAGGGTTCTCTTTTCATCTTATTTATGGTTTCCTTTGCTGTGCAGAAACTTTGAAGTTTCATTAGGTCCCATTTGTTTATTTTTGTTTTTATTTCCATTTCTCTAGGAGGTGGTTCAAAAAGGATCTTGCTGTGATTTATGTGACAGAGTCTTCTGCCTATGTTTTCCTCTAAGAGTTTTATAGTGTCTGGCCTTACATTTGGGTCTTTAATCCATTTCGAGTTTATTTTTGTGTATGAAGTTAGAGAGTATTCTAATTTCATTCTTTTACATGTAGCTGTCCAGTTTTCCCAGCATCACTTACTGAAGAGGCTATCTTTTCTCCACTGTATATGTTTGCTTCCTTTATCAGAGATAAGGTGACCATATGTACGTGGGATTATCTCTGGGCTTTCTATCCTGTTCCATTGCCCCATATTCTGCTTTTGTGCCAGTACCACACTGTCTTGATTACTGTAGCTTTGTAGTATAGTCTGAAGTCAAGGAGCCTGATTCCCCCAGCTCCATTTTTCTTTTTTTTTTTTGCCGTACGCGGGCCTCTCACTGTTGTGGCCTCTCCCGTTGTGGAGCACTGGCTCCGGACGTGCAGGCTCAGTGGCCATGGCTCACGGGCCCAGCCGCTCCGTGGCATGTGTGATATTCCTGGACCGGGGCACAAACCTGTGTCCCCTGCATCGGCAGGCAGACTCTCAACCACTGCGCCACCAGGGAAGCCCCTCCAGCTCCATTTTTCTTTCTCAAGATGGCTTTGGCTATTTGGGGTCTTTTGTGGTTCCATACAAACTATGAAATTTTTTGTTCTAGTTATGTGAATAATGGCATTGTTAGTTTGATAGGGACTGCACTGAATCTGTAGACTGCTTTGGGTAGTATTGTCATTTTCACAGTGTTGATTCTTCTAATCCAAGAACATGGTCTGTCTCTCCATCTGTTTGTATCATCTTTAATTTCTTTCATCAGTGTCTTATAGTTTTCTGCATACAGGTCTTTTGTCTCCTTAGGTAGGTTTATTCCCAGATATTTTATTCTTTTCGTTGCAGTGGTAAATGGAAGTGTTTCCTTAATGTCTCTGTCAAATTTTTCATCATTAGTGTATAGGAATGCAAGAGATTTCTGTGCATTAGCTTTGTATCCTGCTACTTTACCAAATTCATTGATTAGCTCTAGTAGTTTTCTGGTAGCATCTTTAGAATTCTCTATGTATAGTATCATGTCATCTGCAAATAGTAACAGTTTTACTTCTTTTTTTCCGATTTGTATTCCTTTTCTTTCTTTTTCTTCTCTGATTGCTGTGGTTAACACTTCCAAAACTATGTTGAATAATAGCAGTGAGAGTGGGCAACCTTGTCTTCTTCCTGATCCTATGGAAATGGTTTCAGTTTTTCACCACTGAGAATGATGTTGGCTGTGGGTGTGTCATGTATGGCCTTTATTATGTTGAGGTAAGTTCCCTCTATGCCTACTTTCTGGATGGTTTTTATCATAAATGGGTGTTTTGTCAAAAGCTTTTTCTGCCTCTATTGAGATGATCATAAGGTTTTTCTCCTTCAATTTGTTAATATAGTGTATTGTACCATATTGATTGATTTGTATATATTGAAGAATCCTTGCATCCGTGGGATAAATCCCACTTGATCATGGTGTATGATCCTTTTAATGTGCTGTTGGATTCTGTTTGCTAGTATTTTGTGGAGGATTTTTGCATCTGTGTTCATCAGTGTTATTGGCCTATACTTTTCTTTCTTTGTGACATCTTTGTCTGGTTTTGGTATCAGGATGATGGTGGCCTCATAGAATGAGTTTAGGAGTGTTCTTCCTCTGCTATATTTTCGAAGAGTTTGAGAAGGATAGGTGTTAGCTCGTCTCTAAATGTTTGATAGAATTCATCTGTGAAGCCATCTGGTCCTGGGCTTCTGTTTGTTGGAAGATTTTTAATCACAGTTTCAATTTCAATGCTTGTGATTGGTTTGTTTATATTTTCTATTTCTTCCTGGTTCAGCCTCAGGAGGTTGTTCTTTTCTAGAAATTCGTCCATTTCTTCCAGGTTGTCCATTTTATTGGCATACAGTTGCTTGTAGTAATCTCTCATGATCCTTTGTATTTCTGCAGTGTCAGTTGTTACTTCTCCTTTTTCATTTCTAATTCTGTTGATTTGAGTCTTCTCCCTTTTTTTCTTGATGAGTCTGGCTAACGGTTTATCAGTTTTGTTTATCTTCTCGAAGAACCAGGTTTTAGTTTTATTAATCTCTGCTATCGTTTCCCTCATTTCTGTTTCATTTATTTCTGATCTGATCTTTATGATTTCTTTCTTTATGGTAACTTTGGGGGGGGTTTGTTCTTTCTCTAATTGCTTTAGGGGTAAGGTCAGGTTGTTAATATTTGAGATTTTTCTGGCTTCTTGAGGTAGGATTGTATTGCTATAAACTTCCCTCTTAGAACTGCTTTTGCTGCATCCCATAGCTTTTGGGTCATCATGTTTTCATTGTTATTTGTTTCTAGGTATTTTTGGATTTCCTCTTTGATTTTTTCAGTGATCTCTTGGTTATTTAGTAGTGTGTTGTTTAGCTTCCATGTGTTTGTAGTTTTTACAGATTTTTTCCTGTAATTGATATCTACTCTCATAGTGTTGTGGTTGGAAAGATACTTGATACGATTTCAATTTTCTTAAATTTACAGAGGCTTGACTTGTGACCCAAGATATGATCTATCCTGGAGAATGTTCCATGAGCACTTGAGAAGATAGTGCGTTCTGTTGTTTTTGGATGGAATGTCCTATAAATATCAGTTAAGTCCATCTTGTTTAATGTATTATTTAAAGCTTGTGTTTCCTTATTTATTTTCATTTTGGATGATCTGTCCATTGGTGAAAGGGGTTGTTAAGTCCCCTGCTATTATTGTGTTACTGTCGATTTCCTGTTCTGTGGCTGTTAGCATTTGCCTTATGTATTGAGGTGCTTCTATGTTGGGTGACTAAATATTTACAACTGTTATATCTTCATCTTGGATTGATCCCTTGATCATTATGTAGTGTCCTTATTTGTCTCTTGTAATAGTCTTTATTTTAAAGTCCATTATGTCTTTTATGAGCATTGCTACTCCAGCTTTCTTTTGATTTTCATTTGCATGGAATATCTTTTTCCATCCCCTCACTTTCAGTCTGTATGTGTCTCTAGGTCTGAAGTGGGTTTCTTGTAGAAGCGTATATATGGGGTTTGTTTTTGTATCCATTCAGCCAGTCTATGTCTTTTGGTTGGAGCATTTAATCCATTTACATTTAAGGTAGTTATTGATATGTATATTCCTATTACCATTTTCTTAATTGTTTTGGGTTTGTTTTTGTGAGTCTTTTCCTTCCCTTGTGCTTCCGGCATAGATAAGTTCCTTCAGCATTTGTTGTAAAGCTGGTTTGGTGGTGCTGAATTCTCTTAGCTTTTGCTTGGCTGTAAAGGTTTTAATTTCGCCGTCAATTCTGAATTAGATTGTTGCTGGGTAGAGTAATCTTGGTTGTAGGTTTTTCCCTTGCATCACTTTAAATATGTCCTGCCAGTCCCTTCTGGCTTGCAGAGTTTCTGCTGAAACATCAGCTGTTAACCTTATGGGGCTTCCCTTGTATGTTATTTGTTGTTTTTCCCTTGCTCCTTTTAATATTTTTTCTTTGTATTTAATTTTTGATAGTTTGATTAATATGTGTCTTGGCATTTTTCTCCTTTGATTTACCCTGCATGGGACTCTCTGCACTTCCTGGACTTGATTGACTATTTCCTTTCCCATGTTAGGGAAGTTTTCAACTATAATCTTTTCAAATATTTTCGTAGTCTCTTTCTTCTTCTCTTCTTCTTCTCGGACCCCTATAATTCAAATGTTGCTGCGTTTAATCTTGTCCCCGAGGTCTCTGAGACTGTCCTCAATTCTTTTCTTTCTTTTTTCTGCTCTGCGGTAGTTATTTCCACTATTTTATCTTCCAGCTCACTTATTCATTCGTCTGCCTCAGGTATTCTGCTGTTGATTCCTTCTAGAGAATTTTTCATTTCATTTATTTTGCTGTTCATCATTGTTTGTTTGCTCTTTACTTCTTCTAGTTCCTTGTTAAACATTTCTTGTATTTTCTCCATTCTATTTCCAAGATTTTGGATCATCTTTACTATCATTACTCTGAATTCTTTTTCAGGTAGACTGCCCCTCTTCATTTGTTTAGTCTCGTGGGTTTTTACCTTGTTCCTTCATATGCTGTGTGTTTCTCTGTCTTCTCATTTTGCTTAACTTACAGTGTTTGCGATCTCCTTTTCCAGGCTGCAGGTTTGTAGTTCCCATTGTTTTTGGTGTCTGCCCCCAGTGGGTAAGGTTGGTTTAGTGGGTTTTGTAGGCTTCCTGGTGGAGGGGACTGGTGCCTGTGTTCTGGTGGATGAGGCTGTATCTTGTCTTTCTGGTGGGCAGGACTGCATCCGGTGGTGTGTTTTGCGGTGTCTGTTAACTTATTATGATATTAGGCAGCCTCTCTGCTAATGGGTGGGGTTGTGTTCCTGTCTTGCTAGTTGTTTGGCATAGGGTGTCCAGCTCTGTAGCTTGCTGGTCGTTGAGTGGAGCTGAGTCTTAGTGTTGAGATGGAGATCTCTGGGAGAGCTTTCGCCGTTTGATATTACGTGGGGTTGGGAGTTCTCTGGTGGACCAGTGTCATTAACTCGGCTCTCCCACCTCAGAGGCTCAGGCCTGATACCCAGCCGAAGCACCAAGGCCCTGTCAGCCACATGGCTTTGGCTAGAGGGTTTGGTATGAGGCTTTGTGGCCTGGAATTTCTGCAGCCATTGTTTCATGATGAGGTGAGTCATTCTCCTCCCAAGCATCGTCTCTGCTCCCAAACCATGCCATTACTCTGTCAGTTGTGACATTTTGGAAGAGTACTGCTTAGATGTCTTGATTTGGGTTTGTCTGATGTTCTCTTACAACTAAATTGAGGTTATACAGTTTTGGCAAAGATACCACAGAGGCGATACACACTTCTGAGTGTATCATGTCAAAGGCCACATGCTGTCAATATAATCTTATCACTGATCTTAATGTCCTTTTGATAACATCAGTTGAAACAATATTATTTTCTCCTTAGTAAGTGAAATTATATCATTAATTAGAACATAGTATTCTATCATTCCAATGATTGAAGTTTAAATTTACCATATTAATAAAAATATGCTTTTATAAATATAATATACATTTTCACCTGGATTAACATGATTCTTCAATGAATTTTTTTATTGTAATTAACACTTCTTACAGTATTCCAGTTTTAGGCATACATCTAAGGTAACTCTGATTTTTTTATTTCCTGATCTGTAAAGTGGTTGTGAGAATCAGATGAGAATTTAAATGTGAAAGTGGTAGCGTATAGTTGGTGCCTGGCAAATTTTAGGAAAAGTAGAATTCTGGTTTTAATAATTTTTTTATGTAAAAAAAAAAAAATCACATTACCTCTCAAGGTAGTAAAATGTTAAAAAAAAAGTCGTGAGGGGCTTCCCTGGTGGCACAGTGGTTGAGAGTCCGCCTACCGATTCAGGGGACACGGGTTCGTGCCCTGGTCCGGGAGGATCCCACATGCCACGGAGCGGCTGGGCCCGTGAGCCATGGCCGCTGAGCCTGCACGTCCGGAGCCCGTGCTCCGCAACGGGAGAGGCCACAACAGTGAGGGGCCCGCGTACCGCAAAAAAAAAAAAAAAAAAAAAGTCATTAGTTAGTTAAATATCATAGTAACTATTGTCAGCAGTTACTACTGTTCAAACTACTGTTCAAACATATAGAAGCACATTGATCAAAATCAGTATAGAGATTTTTAACATTTCTGGCTCTTGAAGTTAGCCTTTTTCTACTTCTTTAATTGCTCTGCTAGTATGAACTTCAGGATTTTTCCCATTGTTCTATACCTAATTGTTAGACCTGGTACTTAACACATAAATGATAGGAAAGCCTCAGGTTCATCAGACTTTGAGGGTATGACTTTTTAGATCTAGATAAGGAAGAGGACCAGGGCTTAAATTATATTTCTTAGGTTAAACACCTGTCCCTATTTCACCCTTTTATTTATTCCCTATTTTAAAATTTGACTTATTTTGTTTAAGGAGGTATCCTATAGAACATCAAAGGTTTTGGAGCTAAAGTGTTCTCTCGTGGAAGAAAATCTAAAAATGTCTTGTCTGCAGCTGTTTGGGATTTCAATACTTCTGAAACTGTTTCCTCTGTCTGTAATACCCTCCTGACAGATCTGTAGGCATATTGAAAGTGTTGCAGTGTGGCCTAAACATATCATGAGAAAGGTCTGGCTCATTGCTCATTTATTCACTGAGCACCTGTGTTTGGCTAGGTAGGTGCCGGACACACAATCGTGAGCAAAAAAACAGAATGCCTGCCTGTATGGAACTTCAGTCTAGTAGAAGAGACAGGCATTGAGAGGAAAACAAATGGAGACAAATATGTATTAACAAATACACAAAGTGTTATGAAGTTAAAGAACAGGTTGCCATAAGAGAGGATGGTCATTAATCATGGAAGAGATATAAGAAAAGATTCTGCCAGTCAGGCCAGCAATCACTTAGCCGGTGCTCTCTCTGCAAGGGTCAAAGCCAGGGATTCTGTAACAGCACGTTCATGAACCCTTGAAATTGGAAGATCTGAAAGGGCATCTTGTAGACTTGCCAGCCGACACTATACTGTTGAGTATAGAAGGTCAACCAGCTGCTGCTTTCAAAAACTGCCGGAAGCCTTCTCTCCCTCCCTTTCTTCTTTTAATTAATGATTCTGTTATTTATCAACTCTCTGCTCCCGTGGCTGTCAAATTTTGGTGCACATCAGAATCTCTTTTGGAGTTGTTTTTTAAAATGCCTGGACCTCACATCAGATCTACTGAGGGTTTGTTTAAAAATCTGAGGGTGGAAACCAGCATATGCATTTGTAAAAACCTCCTCAGGTGACTCTGGTGTCCGTCAAAGGCTGAGAACCACGGTGTGCCAGGCACAGAGGCTAGTTCTGTGGCTACTGAGAGAAGCACGTGTCTGCCTGGGGACAAGCATGGCTTTGTATATTATATAAGTTCAGCAGTGGAAGCATTTGACTGCTCTGTGGAAAGCTCACATTGTTCTCCTTTTGAACTAAATCTTCTTGCACCGTCATCTGTATATTCTGACTGCTCCTCCAGTCCTATCTCTCTGTCTCCAAAAGTTTCTCTCAGTCTGTTCCCTCTCTCCATCTCCACCGCCACTGCCCCATTTTGCCTGGGCTCTAGGAATTACTTTAGAACTACCCTCCCCCAAGCTTCTCTCCCTGTGAGCTGACCCTTAGTTTACTCTGAGAAGGTTTCTAAATTACAAATTTGATCCTATCGCTCCCAATTTAAAACACTCTGTTTGGTCCTCATTGCCTATGGAGATCAAAGTCCCTAGCTTGGCCCGCACCTGTGTTTTCAGCATCATTCCCCACCATTTCACCATTTGCCCCACAAACTCCAGGTGATTAAAAACACTCATTTCTATACCACACCGTGCACTTTTCAGCTCAGCATCTTTGCTCATAATGTTGTCAATGCCTGAAACACTTCTTATTCCAGTTTTCACCTTCATTCGTCCTTCAAGAAAATCTAAAATCACTTCCACTGGCAGAGTTGATTGAGTCTTTCTCTCTGGTCTTTATATAAACCTGTGTTTTAATTAATGTACCCCTTTGTCTATGTGCATACCTATATACTGACATACCTATCTGGGCCAGCCCTCTTTGGAGTGAGTTTTTGTTTGCCTAGAACTTCAAATGTGCTACAGACAGTAGGAGTTAACTAAACATTCACCGAGTGAGTGGGAAAAAGAGTGAATGAACCTGAAACTGGTTTGCTGTATCCCCTCGACTGGTCCTAATTCCATTTTTTTTTTTTTTTTTTTTTTTTTTGGTGTATTACTTAACCAATCTAGTCTATCATATATGTGTTCTTTTCTCCTAATATAGGAAGATTACTCTCACCCTTTGTCTTTTTGCCCTAGTCACACACCTAGTAAGTTGTCATTTTAAAACTGACACCAACTCCTTGGGATTCCAGTAGTCATTATGGGTAGTTTCAAAGTTGCACTAAGTTCTCAAAGTCAAATGACCTCATCCTGATAAACTTGCTATAAACTCAGATTTGCAAGAGAGTAAAGTGGGTAGCATTTAACCTACTATCATATTACATTGGTTTCAGGATTGAGCTGCTGATCTCATAAATTCAAATACATTTTAACAATCCTGCATTTTTACTCCCCTCCATTATAGGCCATTACAAGATATTGTTATCTGTAAAACTTCTGATCTCTCCATCAAATCTGAATGAAAGCCTTGCCAGGTAGAGTATTTTGGGTTGTAGGTTTTCCCCTTTCATTGCTTTAAATATATGGTGCCACTCCCTTCTGGCCTGCAGAATTTCTGCTGAAGAGTCAGCTGATAGCCTTATGGGTGTTTTCTTGTATGTAACTTGTTGCTCTTCTTTTTTTTTTTTTGTGGTACGTGGGCCTCTCACTGTTGTGGCCTCTCCCGCTGCGGAGCACGGGCTCTGGATGCGCAGGCTCAGCGGCCATGGCCCCCTGGGCCCAGCCGCTCTGCGGCATGTGGGATCCTCCCGGACTGGGGCGCGAACCCGCGTCCCCTGCATCGGCAGGTGGACCCTCAACCACTGCGCCACCAGGGAAGCCCTGTTGGTCTTCTTTTGATGCTTTTAATATTATCTCCTTATCTTTAACTTCTGCCGTTTTAATTACATGTCTTCATCTGGTCCTCTTTGGGTTGATCGTGTCTGGGACTCTGCTTCCTGGACCTGGATGTCTGTTTCCTTTCCTAGGTTAGGGAAGTTTTCAGATATTATGTCTCCAAATATGTTCTCTGCCCCCTTTTCTTTCTCTTCTCCTCTGGGACCCCTATAATATGAATGTTAGTACACTTGATGTTATCCCAAAGGCCTCTTAAACTGTCCTGCTTTATTTTTATTCTTTCTTCTGTTGAGAGTCAGTGATCTCCTCTACTCTGTCTTCCGGCTTGCTGATCCATTCCTCTGTGTCTTCTAAAATCTCCTGTTGATTCCTTCTAGTGTATTTTTTATTTCAGTTATTATATTCTTCATTTCTGTTCGGTTCTTCTTTATATTTTTTCACTCTTTGTTACAAGCTTCTAACGTCTCACTCTGTCCGTCCAGTCTTCTCCCGAGTTCTTTGAACATCTTTGAACTCTTTATTGGGTAGATTGCTCATCTTCACGCAGTTCTTCTGGGGTTTTCTCTTGTTCTCTCGTTTGGAACATATTCCTCTGTCACCTCATTTTACCTAATTTACCGGTTTTATTTCTTTGTGTTTGTAAGGTTAGTTATATCTCCCAACCTTGGAGAAGTGGCCTTTGGTAGGAGACGTCCTAGGCATCCTGGCAGTGCAATTCCTGCTGGTCACCAGAGCTGTCTGTATGCTTTAGGGGTGCCCCTGAAGTGGGCTTCATGGGTCCTTCTGTTGTGGTGGGCTGACTCCCATGGGCAGTCTGGCAGGCTGGCTTCCCAGCCCTGTTGGTTGCCAGGCCCTGCCTTGTGTGGAGGCCGCTAGCCCACCGGCGGGCAGAGCTAGGTTCTAGGGTGGGTAGTTCTGGGACCAAGGGTCCCAGGTCTAGTATCAGCCTGCTGGTGGGTGGGATCAGTTTCTGACACAGCTGGCTGCAGAGTCTGGCTGTCCCATAGTTGGTGTTGGTCTGTTAGTGAGGGGGGCTGGGTCCTAGGGTGGCTGGATGAGGGGTCCAAGGTGTCTCAGAACTGACGTCGGCCTGCTGGTGGGCGGGGCTGGGGCGCAGGGGTTCCTAGGGATTGAGGCTGGTCCCTGGGCTATTGCTGGCCCACTGGTGAGTAGAGCTGGGTCACGGGATCTTTGACTGCAGGTTGCTGGTGTTCCTGGGGCTAGCGCCCGGGTGGGTAGCACCAGGTCCTGAGCGCTCTGGCAGATAAGGCCAGGTCCTGGGGTAGCTGTGGGCTCAGGGGATCTTTAGGGAGCCTGTCTGCTGGTGGACGGAGCTGTGTCCCTTCCCAGCTGCTGCGTGGCCTGAGGCATCCTAGTATTGGCGCCCACAGGCTATTGGGTGGGGTCAGGGCTGGATCCTGAAGCTAAAAAGCTAGAGGGAGGATTCCAAACTGGTCCTTGCCAGCATCAGAGTCCTCGTGGTGGAACGAGCTCCCAGAAATGGCTGCCACCAGTGTCTGTATCCGCAGGATGAGTTCCAGTTGCCTTTGCCTCTCTGGGAGGCTCTCCAAGATCAACAGGTGGGTCTGACCGGAGTGTCTATTTCCCACAGACCTCTGGCTCTCCCAAAGGTAAGCCCTGCTAGCCTTTCAAAGCCAAACATTCTGGGGGCTTATCCTCCCGGTGCAGGCCCCTTGGGCTGCGGAACAGAATGTTGTAATTATCCTCCAGTTTGTGAGATACGGGTCTTGCCTTTGCTGCATCTCTGCTCCCCCTACCTGTCTTGTGGTTCCTCCCTTATATCTTCAGTTGGAGAAGGTCTCTTCTGGCAGTCTTCTGGTCTTTCTCATCAATAGTTGCTCTGTAAATAGTTGTAATTTTGGTGTGCTGCTGAGAAGAGGTGAGCTCGGGGTCTTCCTACTCTGCTATCTTGGCCGCTCTCCTCCCAGTATTGAGTCTCACACTTGCTTTTCTTTTTTTTTTAAACTTTTTATTTTATATTGGAGCATAGTTGATTAACAGTGTTGTGTTAGTTTCACGTGTACAACAAAGTGATTCAGTTATACATATACATGTATCTATTCTTTTGCAAATTCTTTTCCCAGTTAAGATGTTACAGAATACTGAGCAGAGTTCCCTGTGCTATATAGTAGGGCCTTGACTGTTATCCATTTTGAATATAGCAGTGTGTACATGTCAGTCCCAAACTCCCTAACTATCCCTCCCCCTGACCCTTCCCCCCGGTAACCATAAGTTCATTCCCTAAGTCTATGAGTCTGTTTCTGTTTTGCAAATAAGTTCTCTTGTATTATATATATACATATATATATATATATTAGATTCCTCATATAAGTGATATCATACGATATTTCTCTTTCTCTGTCTGACTCACTTCACTCAGTATGACAATCTCTAGTTCAATCCATGTTGCTGCAAATGGCATTATTTCATTCTTTTAATGGCTGAGTAGTATTCCATTGTGTGTGTGTGTGTGTGTGTGTGTGTGTGTGTGTGCGTGTGTGCGTGTGTGCGCGCGTATCACATCTTCTTTATGCATTCATCTGCCAATGGACATTTAGGATGCTTCCATGTCTTAGCTATTGTAAACAGCGCTGCAGTAAACATTGGGGTGCGTGCATCGTTTGGGGCCATGTTTTTCTCTGGGTATATGCCCAAGAGTGGGATTGCAGGACCATATGGAGAATATCTGAGGCTCACCTAACGCCCTTCCTCTCCCCTCTCCCACCACCACCTCAGGCTGTCATTCCGTGCTTGCAGTGTTTATTATAACTTCCCAACTTATGGATTACTTTCCTTGCATGTGTGGATTATTTTGCTTTGCAGAGGGAAACTCACAACAGGGCAGTTGAACAATTCTGTGGTCTTTGTTCTTTATCGTTAATGACCTTCCCCCAAAATATTTCAATTTTTCCTTGTTCCTCCTCTTCAGATATTTTCACATATTCTATGTACTACCTTTGGTTGTTTTTCAAAATGTTCAATCCCAGTCCTTCTGGATTTAGGCCTCTCCAGTGTTCTCCTAAGGAATCTTCTGACACTTGTATGATTGTCTCTACTTTGTGTCATTGCTTCCATTTATTTCTCATCCTTGTAGAATCAGAATTCATCAGAGTTCTTGTAAAGACATGGTGAACTCTATAATGGCATCCCCTTTTCTTTCACTAGGATTATGACTATATAGTTATGTGATCAGAATCTTATTTTTCAGAATCTCTTTTAAAGTAGAGCTGACATCTCTGCGTTCATATTATACTTATCTTTTTTGCTGGTGTTTTAAAATGTTTTTCCTAAGTCAATGGTGTGGATCTGATTAGAATTAATGTTCTCTATCCTCACTATTATGGAATCCAGGCTGGTATAGTAAGTTTCTTCTAAGAGTCCAGTCATCTTCATGTTGTTATTGACTTTTTTTGCAGCTAGTCAATATTAAGGCTATTATATAGTTCTTCCCTGGCCTCAAAGTTTGACAACAGACTCCTGCCACTCTTAACCTGGTTTAATTAAACCATTGATAATCTGCTCTCCATGACTTTATTTAAAACTCTCTTAAAATCTATAATATAGTGTGTATTTTTTCAGTCTCTTGGTTAATGAATTCTGAGATTACTCTCTGTGCTATAAAGAATGTGCATTATTGGGCTTCCCTGGTGGCGCAGTGGTTAAGAGTCCGCCTGCCGATGCAGGGGACACGGGTTCGTGCCCCGGTCCGGGAAGATCCCACATGCCGCGGAGCGGCTGGACCAGTGAGCCATGGCCACTGAGCCTGCACGTCCGGAGCCTGTGTTCCACAACGGGAGAGGCCACAACAGTGATAGGCCCGCGTAACACACAAACACACACAAAAAATGTGCATTATTTTCTTTCTACTAAAATGATCTCTTTTACGCTTTTGAGCAATAAAACCCTAGTTTTAGTATTGCATGAGTTGGGGAGTAAATGCATGTTTATATTGTCAAGACTTTCTTAATCTTTTCAGTCTATCTTTTATATTAAAAAAACCACCTCACTTTAGTTTTCTAGTTGATAAGCTAGCATCTTTATGTAGGAAAATGTTTTACTTAGGAAGCATGCATTCAAATCCCTTGACATTTTCCTCCAAGCAACATCTTAGAGAATAAAAACTACCTCTGTCATTGTATGGATACAGAGACCAATGTAATCTGAATGACTTCACTTCAGTGTACAGTAGTGAAGGGGAGGCAGCTTTGTCCTTTCAGTGCCCTCTCCCACTCTGATTTCACACATCAGCATTTACCTTACCCTTCCTGAGCTGCCTGCTTACTTTCCCTCTCTCTCTTCCTACTGAGGTATTTTTTATCCTTCGTGACTCAGCCTATATTTTTCTTGTCTGTGGTACTTCCCTGGCACCCCAGAAGAAAATAACATCTCTTCTGTCTCCTCACCACGCACTTCTACAATAACTTTTTCTCTTTAATATTACTGATTGTGACATCTAGTGACTGACCTCCTAGGCACTGTAGAGACACATCATTCTGTGCTGTGCATGGTTGTAGAGACAGGTTAGTAGGCAGAATTTTTTTTTTCTTAAACACTGGATTTAATATAAAAGCTAAGTTACAAGAGCTTTCAAAATACCAACTGCACATAATATTTTATATGTGTTTAAAAGAGAAATGAAATATATAAATATATGTGTTTAAAAGAGAAATGAAATGAATAATGTACGAGTGACATTAGTTCATGTTTTAAAGTGTGTGAGTCATAATTCTCCCCACACATTTCAAAACACCCAGGCATCATTTTGTAAAAAGTTTTTATTGGAGTATAGTTGATTTACAATGTTGTGTTAGTTTCAAGTCTACAGCAAAGTGAATCAGTTATTCATATACATATATCCACTCTTTTTAAGATTCTTTTCCCGTATAGGCCATGACAGAGTACTCAGTAGAGTTCCCTGTGCTATACAGTAGGTCCTTATTAGTTATCTGCTTTCTGTGTAGTAGTGTGTATATGTCAATCCCAATCTCCCAGTCCCTCCCCCACTTTCCCCCTTAGTAACCATAAGTTTGTTTTCTACATCTATGACTCTATTTCTGTTTTGTAAATAAGTTCATTTGTACCCACATATAAGTGATATCGTATGATATTTGTCTGTCTCTGCCTGGCTTACTCAGTACGACAATCCCTAGGTCCATCCATGTTGCTGCAAATGCAGGCTTCATTTTTTAAAGGACAGTATTTAACTGAAACCGATGCTGGTTGCAGTGCTTAGTAGCTGGGCAGAAAGGTCAGGGGCCAGGAGAATGTCACAGGAGGAGGTGGCTTCCCGTAGTCTGTCCTCTCCCACCTGCTTGTGGCCCTGTCTGTTGGGACTGGGAAGCGCAGGGGACCATGCATATTGTGCCGCTAAACAGAGAGTCCACGTGGTCAGCTGTGTTCTGTCCAACAGACGACACTGCCTCTTGACCCTTCTTGGCGGTTTCTGACAAGCAGTGCTGCTAAGAGTCCTGAGTTGTAAATTGTTCCAGGTCTCAGGCTTCCTGGCCAGAACAGCACGGCCCATCAGTTTCTAGCTTTAGAATAATAAGAGGGAAAACAAACGGTATTTCCTGGTGAGACAGCATCATCATAAGTGACCAGACAAATCCTGCTCATAGGTCAATCTGCTGTGTAGAAGGTACTGTGCTAAGAGGTTGATCATTCAAATTGCTCTCTGCCTTTACATACCTGGGAAACTAGTCGGAGAGAAAATACAAACACAGACACACAAAGAAAATAACCATATACACACACAAAAATCGGGCGTGTTAAATGGCCAGACGGGCATATGGAACACTGGTTGTCAAAATGCATTTGTTCCTCAGTTTGATGGTGGATACCAGCTTAAGAATTTTTGCCGTGTCTTTATCATCAGAGCACTTATTTACTTTTTTGTTTATATACGACTCCAAAAAGTATCTATTTAAGCTTCTTCCTAAGTAATAATATCTGCAAAATCACATGGTTTTCTTCTGATACATTTTTTTCCTGATACACGTTAAGTTGAACTATATGAAGCTGCCGATATTTCACTGTTTTTAAAAGCATCCATTTCACGTAGCTTAAAGTAAACACAACTATTCAACATTGAAAACGATGGTTTCATGAGTCACATTAAATCCCTGGATATCATACCGGAGGAACATATCACCCTGGAGGAGCTCTGGAGCTGGAGGGAGCAAGCAGTTGTTAAGAGTTGATCTTGTAAGGTTTCTCCTAGGAGGGGGCCAGGATGTGAAGCTGGAAGGAGGGATGCACAGACGAGAGGGGAGAGCAGGGATCACAGGGGAGAAGCCGTCCGTGAGGACGGGTAGGGGGCCTGAGTGCGCCACCGGTGGGAAAGGAAAGCCGATGGACCAGAGAGGGTGCTCCGGACTCTGATGTAAATTCTTAATCCTCGCGTTTATTTGGCAAACTGTTTTCAAAACACATGAGCAGGGTTTTATGACCCTTCTGAAGATTTCTGCAGATTACTCTGTTATGATGGTTAATACCTTAAGCAGGGTCAGGTAGCGTTTCTGTTAGGGAGTATGCAGTTGTCTGCAGGGGGACCACAGTTGGAAAGAGCTGTGTAATGCAAGTACAGGAGGTGTGAATTTGCACGCAGACAGCTGCATGGGGTGTGAGGCTCCGTGACTGTCTCCCCCTTAGAGAGTCAAGCTTCCCAGGCTGTCAAATCCCAGAGAGGGCTCTCCTGCCAAAGACAGCAACTGACGGGGTTGAGGTTCCCTCCAGTTCATTCCAGAAGCTCCCCTGGCCATTCCTGCGGATGTCTTTCCACCTTTCTGGCCCGTCCCTACTGTGCTGAAGATTCCAGCCTCGGGCTCTCCTCCTTACCAGGTGGGTAAGGAGGATAACACCCAGCAGATTCCCCAGCGCTTACGGGGAGGGTGAATCAGAGGTCAGTTTCCCAGGATCAGTTTCCACGGCTGCCGTGCCTGCAGGCCCGGGCTTAGCCCTGCCCGAGGTGTGTTCCAGCAGAGAACGTGGAGCCATCTGAGCATTGGGCCCTGGAACAACAGGAACTATATTTTCTTGGAATAAAAAGAAAACACTTTGTCCTCACGTGTTGGCAAAACTCAGAGCGCTTCAGCTGTAGAAACGTGTCCTCATTACTTTTAGAGCTCAGTGTCATTTAGGAAAGTATGGGCAGGACTAATTATTTCCTTATATTTAAAGAGAATAAGTTTGTGTGTGTTTTGACAGTTTATTGGCATTTGGTATCCAGTGTTAATTATTTGTGTCTGTGGCAGAAAGAACATGGCAGGGCTGCTCCCTTGCATTGATGGTCCCTAGATCCAAAAAAAAGCTTTGAAGGTCGAATAGACACCAGCAATAATAACCACAAAAAGAGTCAATCCATGAATTAATCTCAGAGCCAAGATGAGGACCAAATTACCCACACATCTTTAAAATGGTACAGTTATTTTATTTATCGTGAGTCCAAGGACACCATAACTCCTGGTGGTGATTATATATCGTGTTCCTTGAAGATGCAGTGGACTTCACTTGTATGAGTCATTCAACAAATTTGTATGTGTGCATTTTAAAATGTAGATCTTAGTATTATTTAGGTATGGTGAAGCCAAGAGATCAGGAGAAGGCTGCCATTGAAGATACAGTGTGTCACTCACAGTTCCTAAGAGGAGAGAGTATGCGTGCCACTCTGGGAGGTGGGTGGGCAGAGGGGGAGGCACCAGGGTCGGTCAGGATGCGGAAGGAGCAAGGGAAGAAAGTGGGCAAGAGGCTTCGTGATAGTTTCTGAGAGAAGGAACGGGTGAAGCAGGATGAGCACGTGTAGGATTGGCTAGTTTGAATCATTTCATTGGACTGTCTTTAGTTGTCCGGTGCCTAGCCCTGGGGTGACTAGGGCAGGGGGATAGTGGAGTCTGTTGAGGGTATGAGCTCTGGATTGGCTAGCTCGCATTTGAAGATTATGCCCCTGTTGTTTGCTGTCTTTAGGAATTGACCAGCCCTGGGAGAGGCAGTCCCTCCAGTGTCAGGAAGGGCCCAGAGGTTAAAGCATCAGGAAATAGAAACGATTAAAAAAAAAACTAATGCAGTACGTATATATATGTACACACACACATACACAGACATACACACTCATTCTACTTATTCAGTGCATTTGTGCGGGGGAAAGGGAGAGCTCACGTCTGCTGTGTACCAGACGCGGTTTTGGTTGACGGCGATTGAGCAGGAAAAGCATAAACAATTTTTAAAAGTCAGCTTGCCCTTATGGAACACCAGCTTGTCAAAGAAATAGTTATGTAATGTAACCTCAAATACTGAGAAATCCTGTGGAGAAAGATATAGCTGGTGGAAGGACAGAAGAGAACTGAAGTTACTATTTTTGGTAGGTCAGGGACGGCCTCTCTGCAGAGGGTGATATTTCAGTAGAGAAGGGACTAAGGGGCTAGAAAAGGGCAGATGTCCAGGCATCTGGAGGAACCACAGGTGCCGAGTCACTGAGAGGATCCTGCTTGGCAGACTCAGGGAACAGTAACAAGGCCCGTGTCCTGGGATCCCCGGGAGAAGGGGGGCTGTAGGAAAGGAGGCGGCAGAGGTGACCGGCAGGCAGAATCTGAAGGACCTTGGAGGCCATCCAAGGGCAAAGGGAAGCTGTGTGTGCTTCTGTGATGCTAGAAATTCAAACCATATGAAGGTAAGAGTTAAGCTTTGGTCTCAAAATGCAAATTAAATAGCTGTCTCCTCGCTATTTTCTTTTACACTATTCAATTTTTTCAATATTTATTTGAGATGGCTTTGTTTGCAAATGGGAAAGCTTACTGTCTTTCTCCCCAAAGTTTTACATTTGGAAATTTTTTTTTTACAGTTGAAAACAAACAGAAACTTACCCATATAATGCAAAAAGACAGCTTTAGATCAGGAGTGTTGGAAAATGACTCTCTGTACCGCTGAGTTCCTTGGCATATTAAATAAAATGAAATACAATTTGAAAACCACCACACTTCTGAAAATCTAGAAGAAGAAAAAAGATCTGGGAACAATCAACAATTTGCTTTCATTCTCTGTTAAATCGTGATTTTTTTTTTGCACTTGGTATTGTTTACTAAATATGAAGTAACATCCACTCACAATCTACTTAACATAAGTGCGCCCAGAAAGAAAAGCTCATTTCACATCTAATTGTTGATACTGTTCCTTTGTTAAAAATTCATAGGGTTTATAAACGTGTCCATTAAGTACCGGAGTCTCCGTTATTTCCCCAGCTCTTTTCCCACTGCCAATTCTGATCAGAATTTTAAAACACCCCTCTCTATGAAGGTGTTCTCTGAAGAACAAAAAGCCGGGGGCTGGGGGGTGGGGAGGTAGAACTTATGAATATAACTAGAAAGACCTCCTGACCAAATATGCTGCAGTTTCCTGATTTAGTTTCAGTATAATGTAGGTAAATGGACAGGGGCAGACCATCTTCTGTTAACCTCAACATCATGTTACTGCTCTAAAGTTCTGCCTCTCAGTAATCTTTAAATGTGGTATCAACTAACAGCTGGTCGGGTGGTTTGGTTGTTTTGCTTTTTGGAAAATGGAGGAAACTGAAGAGTAGGCAGTAGGCAGCTTCTTCTCTGTTCTGGTTCTAACGCCCCTCCACCCACATTAGCGAGACCTAAGTCACGTGCCACTTCTTAATACTGGGCATGTTGTTTGCTGCAGGGGACAAGACAAGCAATACTCTGCAGTTCAGTGTCTTGGTTAATCTCCATGTGGGGCCCCTATTGCTTATACTTCATGTGCTTTCATTGATTTGGGTCAAGAATATGCACATACTAGAAAACTAATGGCAGGGAATTCCCTGGTGGTCCAGTGGTTAGGGCTTGCTGCTTTCACTGAGTGGGTCTGGGGTCAATCCCTGGTTGGGGAAGTAAGATCCTTCAAGCTGCATGGCATGGCCAAAAAGAAAAAAGAATGAACAGTAATAAGAAAATATATAAAAAACTATTAAAAAAGTAAATTAAATTTAAAAAAAGGAAGCAAAAAAAAGGAAACTACTGGAGAGTATAAAATAAGACTGTGTAACTGTACATAACAAAACTGTGATCACGTGGCATGGAGGAAAAACACTTTTCTGGATTTCATATGTAAATTTACAGCCATTGTATTACACTTAATATATTTCAGAAATCACCTTTTCTCCTCATACGAACTTATTTTTGTAATTTAACTCAGCAAGAAGCTTGCAAATTCTGGAACAATTTGAGCTCAGTACAACTCTGATTGGAAGGATCGACTATAACCTGTATTTTATCCTGCATCACATTTCAGTATTAACTCACATCTTCTCTTTAGTTTGCTGCCCTGCGTAAAACGGCCTACTCATCTCCCTGGTTCCCGAGTGTGTGATCCAATGGCAGATAACGTAGATAAAAGATCCCTGCTGCTGTTGGCCATTGTTCTGAATTTCATTTAATGGATTAAGTCATCAAGGTGATAATACTACACGCTTTTCCCACGTTTGATCTCCTGGACCACAGGAGTTTACAGACCAAAACAGCGATGCTACTGCCAAACCCTGCCACTCACAGCCTCCAACCACCTAGCTTATTATTCTGGTGTCCTGTGAACCAACAATGAATCAAGCCAAAATACTGATGGAAGAAACCCAGAGAGACCAGAATGTAGACTTTTCAGGGGGGAGTAGTTGGTGTGAAGATGCGCTCACAAAATTGTCATTGGTGGAGGTTTTGCTTCTGTTTTGTAATCCAAAGAATTCCTCTATGAGAACCTATCTAAAGGGATCTGGATTTTAACTATCAAAATGTCTCACCGTGTTGCCAGTAATGCTTCGTTTCTTTCAGTTCCTCCAAGAGGCATTATGCGTTAGCGCCTCACATAACTCGTGAGATGAGGAGTGAAGGCATACAGTGGAGAAGCTCAGGGAACCGGCCCGGGGCGAACTTGTGATGAGAGCTCTCTTGTGACGTACAAATTGTGCTGTCAAACTGCTGTGCACATTTTTACAGGAGAGGCACAAAGGGGGTCCCCAGACCAGCTCTCAGGGTTTAAGGCTATCTTCACTGGGAACGAAAAAGTGACTGCCACAATGGTACTGATCCCCTGATAAGCACGCAGTGGGAGTTGGGCTCAAGTGTACGTCACACAGTAACGCAGACCCTTGTGCTTCCAGCCCCTCCGGTCGCCAGTCCCCTGGGAGAGGAATTAGAAGTTGGGATTTCTGGTTCACTCAGCTCCCAGCTTTACCCGGCCCCGAGGTACCCCCATTTCCTACTTCCTGTAGCCCTCCTTCATGGTGGAAGGCAGAAAGCAGGCTTGAACTCCAGGCCAGCCTGGTTGCCAGCTGCCAACGGAATGAGGTAGCTTGTGAGGTAAGAGAGGTAAGAGAGGTAGGATGGGAAGGGGTGCTAGCACAAAATGGGTGAGGAAAAGGAAAAGAGGAGTAGTCACCTGACTCTGCCTCCCAGCCATCCCACTCATACGGCCCTGACCAGCCTTTCCATCTCGCCCTCTTTATCTCTCACTATCGTAGTTCGTTAGGTGGCAGAAATGTGGTGGGAGTGTTGGTAAACTGGAGATTCCAACAGAAGTTGTCTACACAGGGACAGCAGTTCTAGGCAAGCCTCAATGGCGATGATACTTACACCAAGCTCTCAGCTCAGACCACAGATCAACCCTCATTATATGTATTTGGACAAAATTAAGCCCAGTGTGGGGCTAAAGCATCTGTGAGGTTGTCTGATAAAACCTAACCCATTAAAACCCTCAGAGTGTCGATCAGCCCTAGGTAGACGTCTTATACATATGTTCCCCACCTCTGTTTCTCTAGATGCACAATGAATATTCTAAAAAAAAATGTGCTTCTCCATAAAGCCCGGGTCTTCAGATGTGTCCCAGCAGACGTTTCTGCTGATTTGCTCAGATTCTTTCCCCTGTCTATCTACTTTTATAACTGAAGTAGAAGGGTTGGGATGGCTGAATGGGGGTGAGGTGAGGGCCGTGCAAAGACACAACAAGGCTTGCAGGTCCTGATGACCGAGGGATACTCAGACCCTGCCTCTACTTCACCGTGACAGGCTGTCTCCTGGCACAGTGTCAGTGCCAGCATTTTTCCCTCCCAGCATCTCTGGCTTCATGTTTGCCTGCTGCTCCAGCAACTCCTGGTTTCAGCCTACTTGTCTTTCTCTTTGTTGGGCAGTGGGGGAAGGAGGAGAATGGTGGGCGGGGGAAGCAAAGAATCTTAGTGATTTTTCCTTCCTTCCTTCAAGACTAACAATACATTAATAAGTAGTTATATCCGGAATCCAGTTGTTGTTGTTTTCTTATAATAGGCAGGCTCTGAAGAGTATCTAGTTTGCCACACCGCAGCAAGCTCAAGTTTGCTAATATTTTTTTTTCAGTTGAACTATAGTGGGCTTATTATGGTAGTTTCAGGTGTACAACATAGTCAGTATTTTTGTGTGTTATACTCCATATAAAGTCATTATAAAATATTGGCTCTCTTCCCTGTACTGGTACTGTATCTTATTTATTTTATACCTAGCAGTTTGTACTCTTAATCCCCTTCCCTCTCTCCACTGCTAACCACTAATTTGTTCTCTACATCTGTGACTCTGTTTCTGTTTTGTTGTATTTGTTCATCTGCTAGCGCTTCTTACTTTGCAAACTTTTTGGAGACGGGGTCTGTGTCTTGCTCACCACTGTATTCCTAATCTCAAGCACAGTGACCCACATACAGTAAGCATGTAATAAAGATCTACTGAGTGAATGCATCCCTGGGGGACGAACTAACCCTTTACCCCAGACTCCTCCAGTCAAACCAAGAGGGACCTCCTAGTCTGGCTCTTTGTTGGAGAAAAGTTCCCCAAATCTATAACAATAGAGGTCCAGGCTAAGACAAACTAAAGCCTGGGCTCTGCCAGTCGTTAGCTTTGTGACCTGGGGTAAATGGGCCGGTCTTAATTTTCTGAAACTTAGCTTTTCTTCTTTTGCAAAAAAGTGCTAATAACATCTGTCACGTAGGTTGTTGTGAGTTTTCATGAAATCCAAGATGTGGGACTGTTATATAGTAAGCTGTTTTCCCACTGGGTGCCTCTGGGGGAGGGCTGAGGGAATGATTCTCCTTTCACTTTATAGACTTCAGCTTTTTTCTTTTTTTTTTTTAACTCATTCCAAGCATTAGTATTAGTAAAAATGCCTTTAAAATAAAAATGTCCTTATAAGAATATTAGTTTCCATCTACCTGACGTATTGGGATGTTTATTCTCAGATTGAAAGGAACTGCGTTACTGCATTTCCATGCAAATCTCACTACTCAAAAAAAGGGCAGTTGAATTAGCTGGTAAATAGGAAGGGTAGCAAGTGTTTGGGGAGCGTGTTTGAATGAAGATGGTGTCTCCTATTAAATAAGGGTTTAGTATTAGGAGATTTTGCTGTGGGAAGTCTGGAAACAATGCTACACTTAGTTTTCATGTTGATTCTGTATCTCACGGTTTTATCTACCCTATTTTTAGCTTATTAATAATTAATAAAACTCTTTGTGTTGTAGAGATTGTGTCAGATTGATGTGCTGGATAAGCTCATGAACACATGTCTGCTTCATCGTGCAAGTAATAAAATCATTATCGTGATTGCATTAATGGGCCAGGGCCTGGTGAATATCGGTAGGTGGCAGCCACGTGGTTCTCAAGTGCCGTCACCTCATACCCTGCACTGCTTAACCACCACTAGTTGCTGCTTATTTTCTTAGACATCATTTTACAGTAAACATTGTCTCATGATAAACCATAAAATTTAGAAATGAACAAGAACGTCAGAGTTCTTGAAGAGCACGTGATCTTTTTCATTAAGGCTAGAAAGGGGAAAACGTGATAATGCTATAGTGGGAATTCTTTTAAAATATCTGTTTAGGTTGGGTTTAAGCCATCTAGCTGTGAAAATAATAAACCATGGTAGCAATAGCAATATGCTGTAATTCCCACGGAGCCCATTCAGCATAATTTCTTTTTTTATATACATAATAAAACCATAAATAAATGTGATTACTCTCAGCTCACATGAAATTACTTTCAGCACCAGATGTTTTTCTCTCATACCTGTCTCCTTTAGGGTCAGTTTTTGCTTGCCCCCCGCCATCACCACCGGTAATATGTGAGTCATCTGTGAATAAATAACTGGGGGTGGCATTGGATCTTGAACTTGAGTTTGGCGAGTTTGAGGGGAGACGGATCTTTGTCTGTCTCACACACAATAGGCAGGAAGGGGCCAGATGGTGCCTCAAAACAGCCACTTAAAACTTCTTAGGCTCCAGGCGCCAGCAGCTTTCTTCTGGAGGCCTCACCCCACATCGTATCAAACATACGAAATGCACTCACGTGTGACATTCAATATAATTTTGTCTATAGGACTTTTGGACAGGATTTTTCTTTTTTGGTGGGGGGGGCCGTGCTGAGCAGCATGTGGGATCTTAGTTCCCCGACCAGGGATCGAACCTGCACCCCCTGCAGTGGAAGCGTGGATTCTTAACCGCTGGACCGCCAGGGAAGTCCCGGACAGGGTTTTTATAATTCTGCCTTTGAAATTATTTTCCTACAAGTTGCTCATTTCATTTACAGCCAGCTCTGACTTCTCCATAACTGTGCGGGCTCAGAGACTTTTTCCAGTGCGACACAGCCCCACTTACAAATGATTTCTAACTCAAACGATGTCTGTATAGATATTAACTTTGCTAATTAGAGAAGTTGTCATAATACAAGATGCATAGGTATTTCATTAAATAACTATTTGCTTTTGATCGTGCGCATTTCACTGCAGGTTGACACAAACCATTTTCAGTTCTCCAGCATTATTGTAGACCTCGGTGCCTTTAGTGCCTTGTTGGTAACACAGCCGTAGTTAGAAAAATAGGTGACTTTCCCAGGGCTGGATGGGTTCTTAATGTGGAAGATAGGAGTAGAGAAAGAGATTCCATTTGAGGAGCTTAGTCCTCCAAATGCCACCCCCTTGTACAGAGGAAGGGTTTCTATTAAGACATGCTTAAGGGGCAAATAGCACTGAGTGTCAGAGAGTATGAGTGTTCGTGGGAGAAGGTGGGGTAGAGCAGCACATTTACACCTTTCTATGGGAGGAGAGAGAGAGAAAGAGAAAGAGGTGGGGGGAGCGAAAGGGGAGGGGAGGGAGGAGGGAAGGAAGGGAAGGAGTTATGGTTATAGCAGCAGTGTTTTACAGTGACCTTCAGCCTTGTCTTCAGTGCTGGAAGCTTCCCATCAGCGTTTATCCCACTCCCTCTTTTTGACTCTTGCCAGACACAGCCAGTATCAACTAAAGTTTGCCCCATTTCCTCAGGATGCTCCCTGCCAGCCTAGAATTTTCCAATTGGATATCTTGCTGCACATGCATTACTCGTGCCCTAGTAGCCCTCCCCCAACTAGCCCAACGCCATGTCACCATCTCTGACTCCCTGAAGAGGAAAAAGGACCGACCATCCCAGGGAACCCAAGGCCCCCACTGTCCTGCCTACTGGTTACAGAGCATCAGCAAGGGCTGTGCGTGCTCATTTCGAGAAGAAAAAACAAGGTCTCCAGCCCCCGGTAACACACTAGAGGTGAGGTGTCCTGCTCAGGGGGCGATCAGCTGCTGCGGGGCTAATGCTTTATTCATTGTGTTGCAATGGCATCATTAAGAGCACATTAGTTTAAAGAGTAACTAATATGTTCTTGGTGAGAAACATTAAACAGGATGAGCAACCAGCTCAGGCCGGTCATGGTCTGATCCAGGTTTTATTGCAGGTAGATTTCCATAGATTAAAGAGCTCTAATCAGGGCTTTTTGGAAAACAGATAACTCATTTACTAGAGTTTGCAGCCATTTAAGGGTCAGTTTTCCACCCACTACAATTAAAATGTTCCACTTTGTAGCTTAATATGTTTTCCGTGGTTGGGTCAAGGTGTAAAATGAGTGTGTAATGAAAAAAAATGAATACAAAACAGCACAAATTATAGAGTTAAATATACTCTGCTTTCCCTTACATAAGAAGATAATAATGTTCACAGAAATCACTTTCTGTACATAAGTGTGGCTGAAAAGACCAGTATGTGAAGGATATGCCTTAACACACGATGCATTAATTTAAAAATCTTCTTGGATTTGTGGCGCTCTCCATGGTTTATAGAGGTTACCTCTCCTGACGGCTGTGTCTTTGAAGCCAGAAATCCACCTGAGGTCTGTTTCGGAGGCGTTACCCCCTTTCTCAAAAGGACTCTTCCTCTGGTCTCTCTGCTGCTCTCTATCGGCAGCCTGTAGTTTTACCATTTCAAGTGAAGCTTTTTTGTAGTTCCAGCTTTCTGTTTCCGTTGTCTATTCTGTAGAACTTTTTGAATGGGAAGGGAAGAGAACAGAGAGGGTGCCAGCAGGAAAAAACTCGTCGTTTGAGTGGAAGCAAGGATTCTCTGATACGTCCTTATGTATTTTAATAAGCTTGTCTGTGACTTACTTATTTGGCGGTTATGCCTCAGTGTCCCTATTCAGGGTCTGGAAGAGCCCCAAGGCCTACACGTGACTGTAGAAGGAGGATTGAAAGATGGAGCTCAGCTATCTTGTTTTCTAGATAAGGACTTTGCTGCAGGGAGACTTCTTGAACTGTTAAGGCTATTTTGAAACAGTTGCCTGTCAGAAACATTTTGGGGACCTTTGTATCTGGGAGAAGTTAGAAGTGATGAACTCTCAGGTTGGAATCTTGATGTTCTGTGAGCTTGGGTGTGTTTGTCCTGATTGATAGGTATCCATTAATGAGGGGAATTAGTTGACCCATGTCATGTTTCATAAACAGTCTTCAAGTATAATATTGCCCTTCTCAGAAAATCTGAAATATACTAAGTATGGAAGGTGTCTCTACAAAGACTTTGAAATGACATATTTTTATCATAGTAGCTTCCAGTCCTATTTTCTTTTCTTTTCTGTTTTTAATGGAAAGAGAAGTACTTTACTCCTATGGTCTCAAGCTTTCTCTTTTATTATATTCTTCAATTTAGAAATATAAAGTATAATTTTTTTAAAAAAGCAAAGAGTTCCTGAAAACAAAATAATTTTACCTCTGTCATTTGTCTACACTTACGTATGTAATGCCGAATAGTATTTTTCTTTGTATCAAAAGATAATTGGCGGGCTTCCCTGGTGACGCAGTGGTTGAGAGTCCGCCTGCCGATGCAGGGGACACGGGTTCATGCTGCGGAGAGGCTGGGCCCGTGAGCCATGGCCGCTGAGCCTGCGCGTTGGGAGCCTGTGCTCCGCAATGGGAGAGGCCACAACAGTGAGAGGCTGGCGTACTGCAACAACAACAACCACAACAACAACAACAACAAAAAACCAGATAATTGGCTTTATCTGCTATCCTGCCATGCTGGTTGAGTTATCCCTTTGGCAAAGTTGGTTATTTTGTTTGAATGCATCATTACAGAGGGAGGCCTTCTGTTTCTCTCATATTCATTCTCTCTTTTTCTCTTTCAACACTGAGTTCTTTGAAGACAGATATGTCATGGGTAAAACTTTATCATCCATTCAGGAACCATTTCCTCCCTAAGCTGGAAGGATGACGATCTGTAGTTTAAAATTGGCTACTAGACAAAGTAGAAAAATGGAGGATGTAATCACAGACCCTTAATGGCATTTTGTGTTTGAGAAATGGCCAGACCTGCTTTTTATCCTCTGTGGTGCATGCCACATTGAAACTGTTCCTTTCTTCCCCTGATTTCACTTCTTTAGCACTATAGGTATATGCCTTTGTTACACTAATGCAGCACTTAATGGACCAGGCGATGCCGTTATTTATAGATTTCAGCTTCTCCAAGGAGCAGCTGGGAAGAAGTCTCACAAAAGGAGAACATCGCTGTAACCTGCTTATGACCCTACATTGGTTACCAGGGAGGTGTGGAATCTTAGATCTTGGAGAAGGACTTGTTAAGCACACCAAGAGCTTATCTGGAAAATTCTAACATTTTTAAAAAGTTGTCTTTGATACTTGTCTGTGTTCTAGTTTCCAACAGCAATTTTCCCTTTTGTGTTCTTTAGCTTTCAGACCTCCAACCTTTGAGACTGGACCCTGGAACTGAATTTTGTCTTTTTGTTCCATTATTACTTCCTTCTTTCCCTTTCTTATTTTCCTTTTTACTTTCTTTCCTTCCTTCTATGCCTGAATTTATTTGAAAAACATATGTGTGTGCGTGCGTGTGTGTGTGCGTGCGTGTGTATATAAAATTGTATATATGTAATTTATATGATGATTTAAATACATTTTAAATTTATAAATACATTATAATTTTATATGTATACTGAGCATCTGGCATATTCTAGGTACTATGCTTGCTCCCTGCAGGGACGCAAAACTGGCCAGTTTCCATGATCATTCTAAGCATGTTGTTTATGAGGGACATAGACATAAACAACTAATTAGGATATGAAGTTACAAGTGCTGGTATAGAGGAAGGTTCAGAGCACTGTGGGAACACAGAGGAGGGAATACATACCTCCTTTGTCTTCTTGCCTCAAAGGGCAAACTAAAAACTACTTAGAACAGGAATGGCATTTTTCTCCTCAGGTGCACTGTGCTGTGAGGTGTGTCACATCATGACCCCTCTGAAAAGAGTTCAGTGGTTTTATAAACATGTGAATAAGATATTAAAGAAGGTCATAGGTCAGGTATTAAAGAAGACCTTTTGATTTCATGGCTTTGATAGAAAGTACTGCAGGGTCCATCACTGCCTGAATCCATCTTAACCCAGTCCCATCCTCTGCCCATACTGTTTCCAAGAGGTGACTTTTCTGTCCATTTCCGAGTAGGATCTTTCTAGCTTTATTTGATATAATATTCCTACCTTGCAATTTTCTTCATCAGAAATTCCCCCACAAAATCTAATTCCTCATAAACTTTAATATAATTTAAGTCTCTTCTTCAAAATCTTAATCCTGTTATTTCACACTAATCAGGAGGCGTCAGTCATTAGTAACCAACATCCTGTATATTTAGGAGATGTGAAAACTTCGTCATGCGTTATCACGTAGTACCTTCGGTAGTCTCCGCTATCAGCTGCCTCCTTATAACCCTCTTCAAGCTCTCTCCTCTAAAGGGTACCCACCATCCAAAACCTACTCCCATCTAAGAAGTAAGCAGCAACATGGACTTTGCTGACATTTCTGTAGAGGGCCCAGGGGAAAGGTTTACATTGTATATTTCCCAGCGAAGCACCTCAAAGTCCGCTTTAGTCATTTCTCTTCTCTGAAGTCCCCTTTTCTCATGAGTGGCTACCAAAGATCCCTTCTTTCTTTCCCATCAAAGCACTGAGCCTTGGTGTCCTTTTTTTTCTCTTTTTTTTTTTTTAGCCACATTTTTTTTTAAATAAATTATTTATTTTTGGCAGCATTAGGTCTTTGTTGCTGTGCGTGGGCTTTCTCTAATTGCGGTGAGTGGGGGCTACTCTTCGTTGCAGTGTGCGGGCTTCTCACCGCGGTGGTGGCTTCTCTTGTGGAGCATGGGCTCTAGGCGCGTGGGCTTCAGTAGTTGTGGCGTGCAGGCTTCAGTAGTTGTGGCACGTGGGCTCAGCAGTTGTGGCACGCGGGCTCTAGAGCGCAGGCTCAGTAGTTGTGGCGCACAGGCTTAGTTGCTCCGTGGCATGTGGGATCTTCCCGGACCAGGGCTCGAACCCGTGTCCCCTGCATTGACAGGCGGATTCTTAACCACTGCGCCACCAGGGAAGCCCCTTTTTTACCACATTTTGCAGAGCAATTCTTCTCTGCCTCGAAACTTGCAGATTCCACCCATCTCCTAGATCAGTGTAAGAGGACCCATTCTCCTTAGAAGCCTGTTTAGTAATCCTCTACCATAATTTAAGCATGTCTTTGTGATCCTTTTGTGTTTGAAGAGATAATAGTGAGAATTTTTGTAAAACTGATGAAAGACATTAGGCTCTTCTGGGGTTGATCCTCAGTGGTAGAATTATTCTGAATTACTTCATTTACCATTATAGGAAGTAGAAATGTCTCCCTTATTCCTAAACGGTTGCTTAAAGATCATGGGGTTAAAATGTAAGTAATGTCTATTTAACAGTACTCTATATTGTTTTAAACTATGAGCATTTCCATAACCTCAAGAGAACATCCTACTGATTACATGGAGGTCAAAGTGAGATATTTTCTTAGTAATAGAAGCAGAAAGTAGAACTTTGGATGAGAATGCATTTTTCTTTTTACTAGAATATAAAACATAATAATGCTAGTGAATACTTCCTGTAAAGTAAGAGAGTTTCAGATGTCATATGAAATGTTTCCTTTGGAATGAACTCTCAACAAGACGTTAATAAATCAGATTTTCTCACTATAATTATTCTTCTATTGAAGTAGGTATAAACCTAAGGACTTGAGTCAAACAAAATCATCCTTTTAAATTAACGAAAGAAAAATTTTCAAGACTTAACTCATCTCCACCCCCTTTTAATAGGAATCTGTGTTTTGTGGACAGTTACAGATGGATTTTATTACTCACGGTGTGTGTGTGTGTGTGTGTGTGTGTGTGTGTGTGTCCATCCTTGTGTTCCTTGGGACCTTAGACAGGTAGAATGAGTTGTGTTTCTTAGAGCAGGAGAAGCCTGTGTCATTTTTTTAGGCCAAATAATATTTTCTTAGGCTTGGTGAGTTTCAAGAACTATTTGCCCCATTGATACAGCTCAATGAAATTCTGAGCATAAATATGTCTTGTTGAACAGTTATGAAATTGGGTCTGAGGTTTTGTACTTGAATGTACCTTAACAAAGAACAGGTTAGATGTCAGCTGAAACCTGGACAGAACTGTACTGTTATCCTTGGCATTTGTACATCTGATTGTACAAAAGCTTCACTGAAAGCTGTAAGTAGAAACTGCCGATTTCACAGTTCATCATGAATCTCTTGAAATCGTTTGCAGTTGCACAGGTAGGAAAAGAAAACCCTAGAGAGAAAAATGTATACATCTTTTAAATTACATTGTATTATTTTATAAAGGAACGGTGAAAAGGAAGAAATATTCTGGTACAATTTAGATGTGACACAGAAAACTAGGGCAACACTTACTTTTAGAAATATCAAGTGTTACTCACTGTTTTAAAATTAATTACATAATTATCCAGTAGAACACAAAGATCCCAGGGTACCTTAATGGAAACACTACACTTTCAAATAAAATAATAATAATTAGCACCTACTATATTCCAAGTGTTTTATTAGCTGTAATTTTTAACTCCCCACATCTCTGTGTGTAAATAAACATTAAGAATATTAATCTTTTCTATAGTTTAGAAATAAGAAAACTAAGGCAGAGACATTCATTGGAATGATGAATTAGGCATTATGGCCTTGAATCATTTAAAGAGGCAGGTACTCAGTAGGAACAATAGATGTTCGTAAAGTATAAAAATCACTCTTGTAACTATTCATAAATTACCAGGTAGTAATTAATTTAAAATATCACCTTTCTCCCAAACCAAATCACTTTAAAATTTTTGAAGAATTGAAAGGCATCCTTGGGCTTCCCTGGTGGCACAGTGGTTAAGAATCCGCCTGCCAATGCAGGGGACACGGGTTCGAGCCCTGATCCGGGAAGATCTCACATGCCGCGGAGCAGCTAAGCCCGTGTGCCACAACTACTGAGCCTGTGCTCTAAAGCCTGTGAGCCACAACTACTGAGCCCGCGTGCCACAGCTACTGAAGCCTGCGCACCTAGAGCCCGTGCTCCGCAACAAGAGAAGCCACTGCAGTAAGAAGCCTGCACACCGCAACGAAGAGCAGCCCCCGCTCGCCGCAGCTAGGGAGAAGCCCACACCCAGCAACGAAGACCCAACGCAGCCAAAAATAAATAAATCTATTTTAAAAAGAATTGCAAGGCATTCTTGAGTCTATTGGAAATGCCTAAGACATGACAGAACTTCCTTTAGAGTCACCATTCTAGGTACATGGCAGCCACATGAAGTTGTATGTCATTCAAACCGTTGGATAGGGACATTGAAGAGATGTCATACATAGAATGTCACCCTCTCATTAGGGGATAAATTCAGGTTTACAAACCACAGCTTGCCAAGGAAGCAATACTTTTTGCTTTTTTGCTTTTGTGATGAAACAGTAGCGGTTTTGTTACTATTCCCGGTGAAACAGTATCAGTCTTAAAATGGAGATGGAAAGCGTGGGTAGAAGCTAAGGGCCACCAGGACACTCGATTCCCCTTAGTAATACCACAGTCACTAAAGTGAAAACTAACACTGGAACAGGTATAAAGCCAAGGAGAGCTACCACCACCCCTAAAATACTGTAGTGAGAAAGGCAAAGTGAAACATGGCCAGTCAGGCACAAGTCATAAAGCCTACAAAGTAAAGGGATATTCTCTGATACAGTGTTCCAGAACTGCAGACTCATTGGACAGAAAAAAAAAGTTGTCATTAATGCCAGTTTGGGGAGAGCTTGAGCTAGAAAAAGAACCAGCCAACTGAACTTCACTGGGGAGATCAGTAAGACAAATAGTGACCTTGCAGTGATCTCAAGCGCCTCTCCTCCTGGGCCATCTGAGCAAAAGCATGAACACATTGTAGCCTGACTTTGCTTTGGTGTTCTGAAATGGCCGGAGGTGGAGAGAGGAAAATGCTTTGAGGTTTCACCACAGAACTGTTGCTGGTCTGTGGCTAGCTAAAGGGCAGGCATTTTGGTTAGCTATGTATTGATGTTATTGGGTGTGTTTTATATGGTGAGAATCTCTTTGTCTGATGGCATCCACCGCCTGGGATAAATGATGCATATAATATATAAACACGTTCTGAGTTTATTTGGGTGGTAGAGTCTAATTGCGAGGTTTGAAACGTTTGTCCTGAGTACACTTTGCTCCCAAAGTTGAAATCATTCACTACTTCTTGATGAAGGTGTTTTATCTTCCTGATAGACTATTGGAAATAATTCCCCACCATCTCTCATTCCCCTATGTCTGAGGGCCAGGGATTTGTGGAGACCATAGAAACGATTTGCTCAATATCCACCTATCCTCGAGATATTGAAACCTGAGCTTCCGTTTGAATTAAACTTATACTCACCTGGCAGTAAGGGTTTTTTGGTATGTTTTTTGGTTTTTTTGAGAATACAGTGTTCAAAAGGATCACTGATTCTTGCACCTAAGAATCAAAGAAATAAAAGAGCATACCATAAAAGGGCCAAACTTCACACTAGATACACTGACAGACTATACCACTAATTCTAAAATACATATTAGCAGAAAGACAGTTGAAAAAAATTTCTAAATTTGTGCCTAAATAAAGATAAGTACTTCGAATTCAGTTGTTCTGCCAATCGACTTAAAATTCAAACTTCCCAGGTCAGCCATCCAAGTGATGTGTTTTGTCTTCCAGTCTTGAACTGGTAAAAGTGCTTTTAAAATATGTACATAGGAATGCTATGTCTTTGCATTTTTAAGGATGGAGAGAAGGCATATAGCATTTTATAAATGGTACAACATAGAGGGACCCTTTGTAACTTTAAGTAATGTTTTGTTTTTTTGTCTTTTTCAGAAAGGTGCTTTGAAAAGTCTTAAAAATACATTTCTATATAAGCTGTGCAATTCTCAGGAAAATTCAGACCAAACAAATTGCGGCCAGTTAAATTCATCTTGTCATAGAACTAAGAAAACAAATGCTTTTCCTCTGCTGCCCCAGCACCCTGTGCGTCTTCTTGGACGGGTGGGCAGCACGCCATTCTTTCCTTTTGCCTTTCCCGACGATTGTAATTTGGGCACACTCTTTACCAATCTCACGGGGAGTAGCTCCTTGCTTTTTTTTTTTTTTTTTAATTATTTATTTATTTATTTGCGGTACGCGGGCCTCTCATTGCGGAGCACAGGCTCTGGACGCGCAGGCTCAGCGGCCATGGCTCACGAGCCCAGCCGCTCCGCGGCATGTGGGATCTTCCCGGACTGGGGCACGAACCCGCGTCCCCTGCATCGGCAGGCGGACTCTCAACCACTGCGCCACCAGGGAAGCCCCACTCCTTGCTTTTTTTTCTCCCTCTTCCCAACTTTTTCTCCCTCTCTGAATACATTTCACAGATGACCGTCTTCGAAAATAACAACATCAATTAATTTTTTAACTTAAAAAAAAATCACATTTAGCCCCGAGTCTGCCCTCTCCATTGATGTGTCATGTGCGGAGCAGGCTGTGAGGGTCTGATAAGTCCCGTTTGTGAAGTCTCTTCAGTAGGAGGCCAGACACTAGCTGCTCCACAGACAGGCTGTTTATTTCATCCAGACCTGCTCCGGGTGGTTTGACAGTTGACCCGCACATCTCCCGGTCTCCAAGACCAGACCAGAGAAGGATGCAGCTTCGCCTCTGTGCCTCCCACTGAAAGCTGTTCTTTGTCGTTTATTTGTTTGGTTGTTGTTGTTGTTGTTGATTTTGAATAGACCACAGTTTTTCCCATGAGAGCTCCCCCAGTTAACGATGACACTTGCTCACCGCGCTGCTCTTCTTCCCCTTTTGCAGAATCCGATGATCTCCGTGGGGACCCTGCACTCAGCCATCAAAGCACTCCCGCCCCTCAGGATGCTCGTAATTCAATAGTAGATGCAGGCGGCGTTGAAAGCATCACACAGTGTCCCCAGCAGCTTCCTCAGATGATGGCTGCAGGTAAATGTCGGTGGCCAGCACTGAACACAAACAAGGCATTTTTTGTCTTAGTGGAAAGCCTCCCCCGCCATGAAAATAAGTATTGAACCAGGAGCCTGGGCTCCTCAAAGAAACCAGGCTCTGGAACTAGTGAACCTCAAAGAGCATTCAGTCAAATTTAACTTATTTTGCTGACCTTTTTTTTTTTTTTTAAGCTCTGTGCTATTTGTCTTCAATATTATTTATTTATTTTGTTTCGATGAAAGCCGGGGCTTATAAGAAATATTTTGGGAGTCACTTTAGAAAGACACCTGCGTTTCCTTAATGTACGTATGTAAATAGTTTTTAAAGAACGGAATATGTTACAAGGTAACACTTAATAAATTCAGTCAGGACCAATTTGACTGCTTGACATCTGATTTTAGAGATTTTATTAGACGGTTAGAGGGTGTGTCTGCTTCAGAATTACTCTTGGAAACAGGTTTATTCTAAGCCAATTGACTTGTTTTACCCAGAGAGTCCTCTGGCTTTGCCTCTCCACCAGGGAACTTAACTAATGTTTCACCTGGAGAAGGAAGCGATTCTTCAGTTTTTTCCAGGGGTACTTCCTTAGTGGCATGCTGTGTATAATATAAACTGCATGTCCTTCAGTTTCCTCCCAGAATGTATTTGGAAACTCTTTTATGTTTCCATCTGGAGAAAGCACTGCTGTAGGTTACAGTGCTGTTATTTTTGGTGGTTTGGGAATGTGCTTAAACGAAGCCTCATGTCTCTAGAAATGCGATTTGTTTTCAAAGAGACACCATTGCCTGTGGACTCTAAGTCAGAGTTTCTTCCCCCCTACCCCATCACAGCAGCCGATGGTTTGGGGAGTCTCGCAATCGACACGACCCAGCTGAACATGTCAGTGACGGACCCCACCGCCTGGGCCACCGCTATGAATAACTTGGGCATGGTTCCCGTGGGGTTGCCTGGACAGCAGCTCGTGTCAGGTAAGCTTTCTCTTGGGTTGGGAGATGCCTGCAACCACGCCACTGGGTGTGGGCGACAGGCGGCTTGGCCGTCTTTGCACGCGCAGGTGTTGAGCCTGGTCTGGGACTGATGACCGGGGCATGGTTAGGCAGGCTGTATGCCTGAGATTCTTCTCATCACCTCGCTCTTCTGCCTAACAGCCATTCTCAGAAAAAGCAACACGCGGTTATCTCTCACCGGTGGCACTGCAACACCAGTTTTGTATTTTAAATGGGTAAATAGAAGAGCTAATATTTGCTTTCCAATTTACAAAACTCTTCCACAGACGTTACGCCATCTGATTCCACAGCCGTCTCTTTGAGACAGGTATACGCTTGCGGTGGGCGTGGCTCTTGTTCATGTTCCCATGTTAAAAACAGGGAAAGAGGGGTCCAGAGTTTGGGTGACTTGTCCAGCACTGAAGCGGCAGAACTTAGAAACCCAACTCAACTGACACTGCATTCCCTGTTTTCTTTCCGTCACACTTTGAAATAGTAATAACAGTCGTGTATTCAATATAGAAAATGTTTGGAGATGTCACAAAGTAGAAGGTCATTTGAAAGAGTTGATCATTTAATTTAACACATGTTTATTGCAGATTTTCCATGTGCCCTGTAACAGGTGCTTTGGGAAATAGAAATATATATATATATAAGTATCCTCGAGGGTTGAGGGAGCGTATCTCCCCAAACTGAAAAACACAGCGACAAAAAACAGCAATAAAGATAATGTGTAGAATCAGGTGCTAAGAGGTGGTTCGGTAATTTCCAGAAGGATCAATGCCTGGGGCTCTGAGGGAAGATGTTATCAGGGAGGTGGGACTTGAGCTGTCTGGAAAGATACATAGGGCTTCAGTATTCACTTAACTCATTCAACACACATTTTTTCCCCCTACTTACTTATATTTTATTTTATTTTATTTTACTTATTCATTTTTTACAGCAGGTTCTTATTATTTACTTTATACATATTAGTGTATACATGTCAATCCCAATCTCCCAATTCATCCCACACACCCCCCACCCGCCGCTTTCCCCGCTTGGTGTCCATACATTTGTTCTCTCCATGTGTGTGTCTACTTCTGCCTTGCAAACCGGTTCATCTGTAACATTTTTCTAGATTCCACTTATATGCGTTAATATACAATGTTTGTTTTTCTCTTTCTGACTTACTTCACTCTGTATGTCAGTCTCTAGGTGCATCCATGTCTCTACAAATGACCCAATTTCATTCCTTTTTATGGCTGAGTAATATTCCATTGTATATATGTATCACAACTTCTTTATCCATTCGTCTGTCGATGGGCATTTAGGTTGCTTCCATGACCTGGCTATTGTAAATAGTGCTGCCGTGAACATTGGGGTGCATGTGTCTTTTTGAATTATGGTTCTCTCTGGGTATATGCCCAGTAGTAGGATTGCTGGGTCATATGGTAATTCTATTTTTAGTCTTTTAAGGAACCTCCATACTGTTCTCCATAGTAGCTGTATCAATTTACATTCCCACCAACAGTGCAAGAGGGTTCCCTTTTCTCCACACCCTCTTCAGCATTTGTTGTTTACATGTTTTCTGATGATGGCCATTCTGACCATTGTGAGGTGATACCTCATTGTAGTTTTCATTTGCATTTCGGTAATAATTAGTGATGATGAGCAGTTTTTCATGTGCCTTTTGGCCATCTGTATGTCTTCTGTGGAGAAATGTCTATTTAGGTCTTCTGCCCATTATTGGATTAGATTGTTTTTTTAATATTGGGCTGCATGAGCAGTTTATATATTTTGGAGATTAATCCTTTGTCCACTGATTCATTTGCAAATATGTTCTCCCATTCTAAGGGTTGTCTTTTCATCTTGTTTATAGTTTCCTTTGCTGTGCAAAAGCTTTTAAGTTTCAATAGGCCCCATTTGTTTATTTTTGGTTTTATTTCCATAACTCTAGAAGGTGGGTCAAAAAAAGATCTTGCTGTGATTTATGTCAAAGAGTGTTCTTCCTATGTTTTCCTCTAAGAGTTTTATAGTGCCAGGTCTTACATTTAGGTCTTTAATCCATTTTGAGTTTATTTTTGTGTATGGTGTTAGGGAGTGTCCTAATTTCATTCTTTTACATATAGCTGTCCAGTTTTTCCCACACCACTTATTGAAGAGGCTGTCTTTTCTCCGTTGTATATCCTTGTCTCCTTTGTCATATTAGTTGACCACAGGTGCATAGGTTTATCTCTGGGCTTTCTATCCTGTTCCCTTGATCTATATTTCTCTTTTTGTGCCAGTACCATATTGTCTTGTTTACTGTAGCTTTGTAGTAGTATAGTCTGAGTTAGGGAGTCTGATTCCTCAACATTGCTTTGGCTATTCAGGGTCTTTTGTGTCTACATACAAATTTTAAGATTTTTTTGTTCTGGTTCTGTAAAAACTGCCATTGGTAATTTGATAGGGATTGCATTGAATCTTTAGATTACTTTGGATAGTATGGTCATTTTCACAATATTGATTCTTCCAATCCAAGAACATGGTATATCTCTCCATCTGTTGGTGTCATCTTTGATTTCTTTCATCTGTGTCTTATAGTTTTCTGAGTACAGCGGGTCTTTTACCTCCTTAGGTCGGTTTATTCCTAGGTATTTTATTCTTTTTTGTCACAGTGGTGAATGGGGTTGTTTCCTTAATTTCTCTTTCTGATCTTTTGTTATTAGTGTATATGAATGCAACAGATTTCTGTGCATTAATTTTTGTATCCTGCAACTTTGCCAAATTCATTGATTAGCTCTAGTAGTTTTCTGGTGGCATCTTTAGGATTCTCTATGTATAGTATCATGTCATTTGCAAACAGTGACAGTTTTACTTCTTCTTTTCCAATTTGTATTCCTTTTATTTCTTTTCCTTCTCTGATTGCTGTGGCTAGGACTTCCAAAACTATGTTGAATAATAGTTGTGTGAGTGGGCAACCTTGCCGTGTTCCTGATCTTAGAGGAAATGCTTTCAGTTTTTCACCATTGATAATGATGTTTGCTGTGGGTTTGTCATATGTGGCCTTTATTATGTGGAGGTAAGTTCCCTCTATGCCTACTTTCTGGAGGGTTTTTATCATAAATGGGTGTTGAATTTTGTCAAAAGCTTTTTCTGCATCTATTGAGATGATCTTTTGGTTTTTATTCTTTAATTTGTTAATATGGTGTATCACATTGATTGATTTGTGTATATTGAAGAATCCTTGCATCCCTGGGATAAATCCCACTTGATCATGGTGTATGATGCTTTTAATGTGTTGTTGGATTCTGTTTGCTAGTATTTTGTTGAGGATTTTTGCATCTATATTCATCAATGATATTGGTCTGTAATTTTCTTTTTTTGTAGTATCTCTGTCTGGTTTTGGTGTCAGGGGGATGGTGGCCTTGTAGAGTGAGTTTGGGAGTCTTCCTTCCTGTGAAGGTTTCTGGAAGAGTTTGAGAAGGATGGATGTTAGCTCGTCTCTAAATGTTTGATAGAATTCACCTGTGAAGCCATCTGGTCCTAGACTTTTGTTTGTTGGAAGAATTTTAATCACAGTTTCAATTTCATTACTTGTGACTGGTCTGTTCATATTTTCTATTTCTTCTGGTTCAGTCTTGGAAATTTATACCTTTCTAAGAATTTGTCCATTTCTTCCACGTTGTCCATTTAATTAACGTAGAGTTCCTTGTAGTAGCCTCTAATGATGCTTTGTATTTCTGTGGTGTCCATTGTAACTTCTGTTTCATTTCTAATTTTATTGATTTGAGTCCTCTCCCTCTTTTTCTTGAGGAGTCTGGCTAAAGGTTTATCAATTTTGTTTATCTTCTCAAAGAACCAACATTTAGTTTTTTTGATATTTGCTATTGTTTTCTTTGTTTCTATTTCATTTATTTCTGCTCTGATCTTTAATGATTTCTTTCCTTCTCACTTAACGTTAGTTAACCGTATAAGTTTGGATTTTGCTTTGTTCTTCTTTCTCTAGTTCCTTTAGGTGTAAGGTTAGATTGTTTATTTGAGATTTTTCTAATTTCTTGAGGTAGGATTGTATTGCTATAAACTTCCCTCTTAGAACTGCTTTTGTTACATCCATAGGGTTTGGATCATCCTGTTTTCATTGTCATTTGCCTCTAAGTATTTTGGGATTTCTCTTTTATTTCTTCAGTGATCTCTTGGTTACTTAGTAATGTATTGTTTAGCCTCCATGTGTTTGTGTTTTTTACGTTTTTTTCTGTGTAATTGGTTTCTAATCTCATAGCATTGTGGTCAGAAAAGATGCTTCATGTGATTTCAGTTTTCTTAAATTTACCAAGGCTTGATTTGTGACCCAAGATGTGATCTATCCTGGAGAATGTTCCGTGTGCAGTTGAGAAGAAACTGTAATCTGCTGTTTTGGATTGAATGTCCTATAAATATCAATTAAATCTATCTGGTCTGTTGTGTCATTTAAAACATGTGTTTCCTTATTAATTTTCTGTCTGGATGATCTGTCCATTGGTGTAAGTGAGGTGTTAAAGTCCCCCACTATTATTGTGTTACTGTTGATTTCCTCTTTTATAGCAGTTAGCGTTTGCCTTATGTATTGAGATGCTTCTATATTGGGTGCATATATATTTATAATTGTTATATCTTCTTGGATTGATCCCTGGATCATTATGTAGTGTCCTTCCTTGTCTCTTGTAACTTTCTTTATGTTAAAGCCTATTTTATCTGATATGAGTATTGCTACTCCAGCTTTCTTTTGATTTCCATTTGGATGGATATCTTTTTCCATCCCCTCACTTTCATTCCGTATGTGTCCCTAGGTCTGAAGTGGGTCTCTTGTAGACAGCGTATAAATGGGTCTTGTTTTTGTATCCATTCAGCCAGTCTATGTCTTTTGGTTGGAGCATTTAATCCATTCACATTTAAGGTGATTATCGATATGTTTGTTCCTATTACCATTTTCTTAATTGTTTTGGGTTTGTTTTTGTAGGTCCTTTTGTTCTCTTGTGTTTCCCACTTAGAGAAGTTCCTTTAGCATTTGTTGTAGAGCGGCTTTGGTGGTGCTGAATTCTTTTAGCTTTTGCTTGTCTGTAAAGCTTTTGATTTCTCCATTGAATCTGAATGAGATCCTTGCCGGTAGAGTAATCTCGGTTGTAGGTTCTTCCCTTTCATCACTTTAAATATATCGTGCCACTCCCTTCTGGCTTGTAGAGTTTCTGCTGAGAAATTGGCTGTTAACCTTATGGGAGTTCCCTTGTATGTTATTTGTCGTTTTTCCCTGTTGCTTTTAATATTTATTCTTTCCCTTTAATTTTTGTCAATTTGATTACTATGTGTCTTGGCATGTTTCTCCTTGGGTTTATCCTGCCTGGGACTCTCTGCGCTTCCTGGACTTGGATGGCTATTTCCTTTGCCATGTTAGGGTAGTTTTCGACTCTATTCTCTTCAAATATTTTCTTGGGTCCTTTCTCTCTCTCTTCTCCTTCTGGGACCCCTACAGTGCAAGTGTTGGTGTGTTTAATATTGTCCCAGAGGTCCCTTAGGCTGTCTTCATTTCTTTTCATTCTTTTTTCTTTATTCTGTTCCGTGGCAGTGAATTCCACCATTCTGTCTTCCAGGTCACTTATCTGTTCTTCTGCCTCAGTTATTCTGCTGTTGATTCCTTGTAGTGTAGTTTTCATTTCAGTTTTTCATTTTTCATTCCCATTTTTCATCTCTTGTTTGGTTGTTCCTTAATTCTTCTAGATCTTTGTTAAACATTTCTTGCACCTTCTCGATCTTTGCCTCCATTCTTTTTCCGAGGACCTGGATCATCTTCACTATCATTATTCTGAATTCTTTTTCTGGAAGGTTGCCTATCTCCACTTCACTTAATTGTTTTTCTGGGATTTTATCTTGTTCCTTCATCTGGTACATAGTCCTCTGCCTTTTCACTTTGTCTGTCTTTCTGTCAATGTGGTTTTCATTCCACAGGCTGCAGGATTGTAGTTCCTCTTGCTTCTGCTGTCTTCCCTTGGTAGATGAGGCTATCTAAGAGGCTTGTGCAAGTTTCCTGATGGGAGGGACTGGTGGTGGGTAGAGCTGGCTGTTGCTCTGGTGGGCAGAGCTCAGTAAACTTTAATCTGGTTGTCTGCTGATGGGTGGGGCTGAGTTCCCTCCCTGTTGTTGGTTGTTTGGCCTGAGGCGACCTAGCCCTGGAAGCTGCAGGCTCTTTGGTGGGGCTGATGGCAGACTCTGGGAGGGCTCATGCCAAGGAATACTTCCCAGAACTTCTGCTGCCAGTGTCCTTGTCCTCACGGTGAGCCACAGCCACCCCCTGCCTCTGCAGGAGACCTTCCAACACTAACAGGTAGGTCTGGTTCGGTCTCCTATGGGGTCACTGCTCCTTCCCCTGGGTCCCGATGCACACACTACCTTGTATGTGCCCTCCAAGTGTGGAGTCTCTATTTCCCCCGGTCCTGTTGAAGTCCTGCAATCGAATCCTGCTAGCCTTCAAAGTCTGATTCTGTGGGAATTCCTCCTCCCGTTGCTGGACACCCAGGTTGTGAAGCCTGACGTGGGGCTCAGAACCTTCACTCCAGTGGGGGGACTTCTGTGGTATAATTGTTCTCCAGTCTGTGAGTCACCCACCCAGTGGATATGGGATTTGATTTTGTTGTGATTGCACCCCTCCTACTATCTCACTGCTGCTTCTCCTTTGTCTTTAGATATGGGGTATCTTTTTTGGTGAGTTCCAGTGTCTTCCTGTCGATGATGGTTCAACACTTAGTTGTGATTCCTGTGCTCTCGCAAGAGGGAGTCACACACTCAACACATCTTTTGAGACACTGTCCTCGTGCAGTGGCTCCAGCAGTAAACAAAATAGGCATGGTCCCTGCTCTCCCAGTATTTGCAATGGAGAAGCAACAGTTATTATAGTGTGGTCATTGTTATATGTCAGAAGAACAGTTCACTTTTGCGCATCAAGTTCGCTGAGGGTAGACGTTATGCATTAAGTAGAAACCAATTGCCTTTGGAGAGTTACTAAGTTTCACACCCACGAACCTGTGTACTTTGAGTTGAGTTGACCAAACATTTGGTTTTTGGTTGTTGTTGTTTGTTTTTGTTCTTTTTGTCAATATGGGCCATACATGTAAAAGTCTAAACTAGCTGTAGTAAATTATATATAATGTGTATGCATGTGTGCACATGTATACAAACATATATGTACACACACATACATACGTATATAAATATATATGTGGTTTCTTATTTAATATAACAAAGAACATGAGAAGAGAGGACAGGAGACAGGAAAGCAAGAAAAAGGCAAGTCAAATATTGAGTTAAAAGCATTATACTTAGGATATTTATAAAATTCTCCAAAATGTTATAAAATTCATACAGTTGAATTTGTGTTTTTTACGTTTTTTTCTCTGTAATTGATTTCTAATCTCATAGCGTTGTGGTCAGAAAAGATGCTTGATATGATTTCAGTTTTCTTAAATTTACCAAGGCTTGATTTGTGACCCAAGATGTGATCTATCCTGGAGAATATTCCATGTGCACTTGAGAACAAAGTGTAATCTGCTGTTTTGGATTGGAATGTCTGCTATGGGATGTGTGTGTATGTATGTAAAATGACATTCTCTATGGTTTGAACATGCGTTTATCTGGACTCCTTTTCCCTAAAGCTAATCTAGACAGATACTTCCTTCTAATAAGTTGAGAGCAGAGATTTGTATGTTTCTGCCCAAATTTTCTCAACTGCCTAATTGAAATATTCCTATAGCAGAAATTACTTTACTCTTGTCTCCACCTCCCACTCCTCTCAGAAAGTGTTGTGTGCCTTCCAGAGTAAGCCACAGCCTCAATAATTCATGATTTTTTCTTATGATTTTGAGTCTTCTGACGTTTTAACCATGACCAGTTTATGATTTTCCCAGTAACTTACCATGAAAAGAATTACAGCCCTACTTGTTATAGAAGATTTACCGTATCTACCGTGAATTACACTCTCTATCTCCTGTATTAGCCAAACTGCTTCAACTGTGTCTGAGCCTTTTGCGCTCTTCCTGAGCATCCTTCATCATTCCCCTCATCCACCAGCTGAAGTGCCCTCTGCTTTGTTCTCAGGGCTGCCAGCAGACTCTCTTTATTGACCCTCTCTCAGGGTCAAGTCCTGTTTTATTTGGTGAGTGTTTATATGTTTTCCTCCAGTCTTTTTTCTATGCAAATATTTGAATCCTATTAAATATAAAATTTTCTAGTGTGTATTTTTATTAGCACCTTATCCTAAATTATTTTTCCTTTCCATAGTTTTATATTAAAATTTTAGAATAATCCATTAAATAAATCTTCCACAGTTTTCCTGTATTTACATTTAAGCTATTTCCATTTTTTTACTCTTACTAACCAAGTTTCTTGGGAGAACATAATCTCTTCAAGTATGTAAAAACATTTTACCTTTTCTGTAAAATGAGGATTGTATCTGTTTCCTGGGACAGTTGTGAGATTATAATATGATAACTTCACATACAATAACTGCGTAGTACCTACACATAGTAAGCATTCATTAAACATGAACTGTTATTCCTTCCTTCCTTCCTTTTGATGTTTTTCAACAAATAATATTGCAGTGAACCTTTTTTATGCATAGAGCTTTGCAGTAATTAGAATTATTTTGCTTGGATGGACTACTACATGTAGAATTAGTTGGTCAAAACAAATGAACATTTTAAACTTTCTTGTTAAATACGGGGTAATTAATTTCCAAAATATAAACATATATTTAATATTTACTGACTTGATATGCAAAGATGGCATCCTGTTATTTTACTTTAAATTATTTTATAACTACTCCTTTTAAATTGTATCATTTTCCTGCATTTATTTTCTATTCATATTTACTCTTCTGTAAATATATTTATTACTTTCATACTATATCCATTTATCACATAGGGTTCTGGGTGATTTTTTTATTAGCTTGTATTTGGTCATTACTTTTAAGCATTTTAATCTTTTAAAAAAATTTTGTTTAATTTATATTTGTTTTTGGCTGTGTTGGGTCTTCGTTTCTATGCGAGGGCTTTCTCTAGTAGCGGCAAGCGGGAGCCACTCTTCATCGCGGTGTGCGGGCCTCTCACTATTGCGGACCCTCTTGTTGCGGAGCACAGGCTTCAGATGCACAGGCTCAGTAGTTGTGGCATGGGCCCAGTCGCTCCGCGGCATGTGGGATCTTCCCAGACCAGGGCTCGAACCCGTGTCCCCTGCATTGGCAGGCAGATTCTCAACCACTGCTCCACCAGGGAAGCCCTAAGCATTTTAATCTTGACGTTCATATTTTCTAAAAATATTTATCCAGTCTGTATTTTGCCTCTTTAGTATTGTTCCTTTAAAAAAAAAAAGTTTAACATTTCCTTTATGAGTCCTTTATGCTTATTTCATTTCTAAATACAGAAAGGTTTGGCCCACTCCCTACAGTTGATATATAGTCCTAATTTGCCATGCCTCCGTGAATGTACTTCCTTCTTTTATCAGAAATTCAATTCTTACGTATATTTCAATCTGTTGCTGAAATACCTATTCTGTACTACTGATCTCTTTTTATTCTGGCACCGCATTGTTTCAATTCTTATAGCTTTATAGTATATTTATATAAAGTATCTTTTTACTGTACCCAATGTGTGGTGCTCTTTGTTTCTTTCTCCCATAGTCATAGAGCCACAGAATGTTGCTCCTGGCCCAGTTTTCATGCTGGTGCCTCTTTGAGGCAACGTTTAATGTCTCAGAAGGGACATAAAGATAATTTAGTGTATCCTTCTTTCCAAGAAATCTCCTCTAAAATGTCTCTGACAGAATTATGGGGAGGCTGGATTTTATGCACGCTTGGCCTTCTCCCAAAGTTTCTGGTATTTCTAAATGACCAACGCCTCTTCCCGTGTTTGTTAAAATTAAATTGACACTAAATCCCTTTCCTTACTACTTTTTTACTATTTTTTGAGAGATTAAAATCATCGGCCAAACAAGGCACACGTTTTTCATATCCTCTGATTTTAATCCAAAGGATTTCCCAGGAAATCTGATGCAGTTATTGCCGCCATATTGCTGCCATATTGCTGCCGTATCACGCCATTTTGGTGGGTCATTGTGAGCTCCCACAGTTACACCTCCTTCATTTTCCTCCCCTTTCATCATCACCCACATGTTCCCCACCACAATCCCATTCCCACTTTCATGAAAGTCCCCATTTACCTTCTTCATATGAAGTGCTACTTGAGATCATTACATTGAATTTGTTTCTTTTATCCAAAATATACCATTCTACTGGTACACTGGTATACTAAATCCCATACTCAAAGTCCTCCTTTGTCTGTGAGCTAATATTTCCCTCCTTATGGTATTGTACATTTATTTTATTCCTCATACTTTAAGATTTGTGGAATTTAAATTTTTTTCTTGTTTTTTTTTTTTTAATTATCAATTCTTTCTGCATTGGTATAGATCCAGGTTTCCTAAACTGGCCTGTTGGAATATCAGTGTCCCACAGTTGTTAGGTAGGGTGGATGTCATGTAAGTATTTACGTGACCTAGCAAGCATGGCAAATTCTGGGTTTAACACAAGTAGGTTGCTTTCTTTGTGGGTTCCTCGGAGCCTTTACTCTGCTAATGTGCAATGCACAGTTTAAAAGAGTGGTATCTCTTAGGTAGGATTCCCTAGACATAATTTAGCCTTTTAAAAATATCTATTAGCATCTCATAAGACACTAGAATATAGCCATCTAAACCAGACTTTTCCCATCAACTGTGGAGATCCCTCTCTAGGACCATCCATCTTTCTTTGCCACATATGATATCTTCCTTGCGATCTAGTTTACAATTTTGTTTGTTTGTGTTTTCACTGAACAGTGTCACTGCCTAATCTCAAGTTTCAAAATAATCCTCACGTGGTCTGGTGTTGCCTGAAAGCTTCTTCCCAGTTTCCTACAATACACGTTGTCTCCTTTCAGGAGCGCCCCGATCCCCACCTCTGGTGTCATCAGCTGAAACCAAGAATAGCAAGTCCCGAGCTTTGACACCATCTGTGTGACCAGCTGCTCCCTTCCTATATACCCTGGCTTCTTCTCCAGAGTTATCATCATCAACTGGAAAGCTTGGAAAGCAGCAGCTGAGTCCCCAGGTGTTGAGTTGCTTGCCCAGGCCTGCCTGGGAACGGGTAATATTTCCTGGACGTTCTCTGACTGTGAGGTTATACCTTGCTTTGCTCTAAATTTTTTGAAGTTTTCTTTCCTAATGTCAGCAATCTCTCCTTAGCTGTTACTGACTTTAAGTGGACGTGTATCTCTTACCCCAGGTTTCTCAGTGTGCCATTTGCTGTATTTCAAATACATGTTCGGAAAAGGCATCACACCTCCCTGTTAGCTGTGCAAGTGCCCCGTACCTTATCACGTCTTAACCTGGAGCTTAACCTGGAGAGGTCTTAAAAGACCTCTTCCCTCTCACAGGTATCCGAGTTGTTCCTTGGTTCCTACCTTGCGGTTTCTCCTGAAGCTCTGAGTTTGCTGTCAGCGCCTCTGTTCTCTGCCACTCTGGGGAGAGCTGAGATTTACAACCCATGGGGACAGTCCCCTCTCTGTCCTCTTCCTCTCTCCGACTCACGGATGCCCCCACTCATTTTAAAAAATTATTTATTTATTTATTTATTTATTTTTGCTGTGTTGGCTCTTCGTTTCTGTGCGAGGGCTTTCTCTAGTTGCGGCAGGTGGGGGCCACTCCTCATCGCGGTGCACGGGCCTCTCACTATCGCGGCCTCTCCCGTTGCGGAGCACAGGCTCCAGACGCGCAGGCTCAGTAATTGTGACTCACGGGGCTAGTTGCTCCGTGGCATGTGGGATCTTCCCAGACCAGGGCTCGAACCCATGTCGTCTGCATTGGCAGGCGGATTCTTAACCACTGCGCCACCAGGGAAGCCCTCCCCCACTCATTTTAATTCCACTCTGCTTCCTCAGAATATTTTTTCTCTAGTTTCCTTGTTGGGTTGTTTAATCCTCCCAGGAACAACTTTATCCTCTTCAGTATGCCCAGATATGAAGAGGCATTTGTTAAATCCTTTCATCTCCTGAAGCATCACTCTTTTAACTGGGATTTATTGAGCCAAACGTACTGAATACTGGGAATAAAAGACATAGACCTCACTCTCCTGTATTAGACCCTAGTGGGGGAAATAGAGAAGAGGGAATAAGCAAATACAAATCAACGTAAGTGGTTCTGCCACTAGCAGATAAAGGGTGCTATAGGATGTCGCTGAAAAGCGGTAAGCAGGAGCGTCATATGATTAGAGCTGTAGTTTTTGTTTGTTTTGTTTTTGTTTTGTTTTGTTTTTTATGATTTTTATTGGAGTATAGTTGATTTACAATGTTGTGTTAGTTTCAGGTATACAGCAAAAGTGAATCAGTTATACATATACTTATATCCACTCTTTTTTAGATTTGTTTCCCATATAGGCTATTACAGAGTATTGAGTAGAGTTCCCTATGCTATACAGTAGGACTTTATTAGTTGTCTGTTTTATATATGGTAGTGTGTATATGTCAATCCCAATCTCCCAATTTATCCTTCCTCTAGAGATTGTCATACTGAGTGAAGTAAGTCAGAGAAAGACAAATATCATATGATATCTCTTATATGTGGAATCTAGAGCTGTAGTTTTACAGAGCACTTTTATTAAGTCCTACAGACAGCTGATGGGAATGAGGGAAGATTGGCAGCAAAGAGATCAGATGGGAGGCTGTAGCAGTTTCCCAGGTAAGAGAAAATGATGGCAATAATAATCATGGTGGTAGAGACAGAAATGAAGGGACCCATGAGACATTTAATCATAGGAAAAAAAACATGAATTGATGACTGAGTCCATGTGGAACGTAAGGCGGGTAAAGAATCCTGGGCTTCTAGCTTTGGAAATTGTGTAAATGGTGGAGTCATTGACTGAGATAGGGAAGGCTGGAAGGGAAAAGGGTGAGGGAAGATGGCGAGTTTCTCTTTGGCTGTGTTGAATATGAAGAAGCTGTTGAAGGAAACACGTGGTGATCAGTCACACGTAAGGGTCTAGAGCTCATGGAAGAAGCGGGTATGGAGGTGTAGCTTTGGCAATCACAGCACATGGATGGCCGTTGACTCCTCTCTCTCCTAGTTACACTTTTGCTGTGAAATGAGAAACAGGCCCTCAGCTGCTCATGCAGGTCTCAGCCTAACCTCTTATTGCATCTCCAAATAGCTCATTCATCTGTGCCTTCTCTTTTGACCCACTAGATTGCTGTCTGTTGCTGGACTTCGAGGTTTGAAATAAGAGAAGTAGTCAGAGACTTTAAAATGTAACCTAGGGGTCTATACCTGAAGCCATCTCATCAGCGCACAGAGACACTCAGATAGACTCTCTGATGATAAACCATCCCCCATACTCGTTTTTAAGATGAAAATCATACTCAGGCCAGCAAACTTCCTTTCTTTAGTCCCTTCAGATATTGATGGTGACACTCTGTCACAGGCATGATTAAGGGATGCAGATAGCCTGGTCTTAGTAGTTGGACTCTCTAAAGGATGATGCTTGGTCCTCTTTTGTTTTCATTTTCCATCTTGTTGGAAGATTTCTCATTATCAAGTGTCAGAAAATAAATAGGCCCTTGACTCATATTTCACAATGTATGTACCTGATTTCATGTCTCCTTGACAGTTCTGTTATACTTTCCACGGTTATTTACCCTTTTCTCCCCAGGACAGCAGGACAGTACATTGGTGTATTCATTCATTCACCACAATATTACTGAAAGTTCCTAAGGTACAGCGTGTGTTACAAGACACTAGAGAAACAGCAGTTTACATGACAGACAGGTGATGCTCCTGTGGAGATACACATTTCTAAAGAAGCAGATGTTATCCAAATAGCTGTGCAGGTGATTATATAATTACAGTTGTGGGCTGTTACAAAAGAGGGATGGGAGCCTGACTTAGCTCAGAGGGATTGGAGTGTGTTCAGAAAAGGTTCCCCTGAAGAAGTGATATTCGGCCTAAGACCCCAAGGAGAAATGAAAATTATCCTGGTAGCAGGAGGGAAGAAAGGGCGAATTTGGGAAGATGAGAAAAGTCTAAAAGCAGAAAATTCCCTGTGGAAAGGCCTGAGGTGATAAGAACTTGGCTCTTTCAAGGAAATGAAAGTAGGTGTATGCATGGGCAAGAAGCGGCAGTTGGCATGGGGCGGGTTGGCAGGTTGGTACTTAACATATGTCTGGAGAGGTTGGCTGGGGCCAGATCCTGCCTGCCAAAGCAAGGAGTACAGATTTTATTTGAAGTGCAGGCTACTGAAGAATTTTAAACAGGGAAGCAACCTCTGACTCGTGTTTAAAAGAGAAAAAAAGTCAGCCAAGTTGTTTTATAGGGACTGGATTGAAGAGTGGTGAGAAGCACCTGACCTCACACCTAGCGGCTTCTGGAAATCCCAGAAGAGATTAATGGTAGCATGGAGTATTGAGTACCTATTACGTGTCAGGCATTGCCATAGGTGCTGGGGATGTACATGCCCTCCTGGAGCTTTCGTTCCAGTGCTTTGTTTATGATGTGTGTGTGTACAGTGTTTCTAGAGGTGAGAGAATTTGTAGATAATTGTTTCCAAAAACTGTAATATTTGCTTCTGCCTGTACTGTGCACTGTATAAGGTAATTGATGTCACTTCAGACAAATCAGGGCTTGTCCTCCAGTAACTCTCCACAAGTGACAACAGCCCATATCCTTGTTGGCTAGAGCTGTTAGGAAGTGAAAGTCCTTTCCAGATGCTTGCATAACATAATATAGTTATTTGAAATATAGTCATTTTCTTCTCTTCCATGGAATGAAGCACATAAACATTACTTGCTTTGTAAATTTACTCCTTTGTAGATTGACTTCTTTTGAACTATCGATGTGTCATTTCTTTCTTCCTGTGTATGCCATAACAATGTTTTTGAAAATTTTAAACTGGTTTCCATCTCTTGATTAGCTTAGTCTTTATTTGGTCTGCTGTACTGTGGTATATGTACCAGTCAACTAGCGTGTTGAACTACGCAAGCCACTTTCTTACCTACTGGCCTAAAACTAGACAAAATATATTCAAAGGATTGCATGTATATTTATATATGTATATATATATATTAAGTATACACATATTGCATAGAAATATATAACGTGTACACGTGCATATACATCGCAAACACACGCATTCCCTAGCTTTCTTGGTTTCCTTTTCTTCCACTGGGATAGAGAAGCTTTGATATCTTTGACAGCAACATGAGCTGAAGGGAGATATTTGCATTTCATAATGGAAAATTGTATCCTGGCCCTACAGTAGACATTCTAATGCAGCTGGGAACAGAAAGAAAAACCAAACAGTTTTATTCCGATATTAAAATCAATTTGTGTGTTTTCTGTCCTGTGTGCACACATGCATATTACTGTGTATTGGAGTTTTGTTTTGAATTAATGTCAGTGCCTTTTATTTGTAAATATAGAATAATTGCATAGCGACTTCTGTATCTTGTTTCTTTTATTTGCTTTTATTTTGCAGCCTTATCATTTTCTGTGTTCCATATTGTGTTTCTGAGTTGTAGATATATCACATTATGCCTTTATATAATTAGGCCATCATGTATCTCACAGACTGTGACGGACTCTACACTTATACAAGCAAGAACCATATCGAATTCATCTTTGTATTTCCTCTATCATCAAACACAGAGCTGGGTGCTCAATAACTATATAGTTGATTGAATGTGTGATTTGATTTCTTTATATAATTAATTATCTAAAATGTATTAATTTTGGAAAAGTCACTTTTATACCTGGTCCTTGGACCATTCTAAAATATAGCTTTTATGTCATTAATCATGGTTAGATATGAAGGGTGGCCATAACCATCAGCCTCCTTATTTGATGTCTGTGAGATTTGATGTCTTTTTGTTCTTTTTATCTTCCCATCTCTCCTTATCATGCTTATTCTTTCATTTATCTTCTTATACATGTGAAATATATATTTATAACAGCTGTTTTAGTGTACTTATCTACTAAGTCTGTTATGTGTGATGTTTCTAAGTTCTTTGTATGGGTTTTTCTCCTTGTGATGGGTCATATTTTTCTATTTCTTTCTTTTCAGGCCTAGTAATTCTTTGTTGGATGCCAGACATTGTGAATTTTACATTGTTAGGTGCTGGGGTTTTTTTGTATTCCTTGAAATATTTTTGAGATTTGCTCTGAGATACAGTTAAGTTCCTTAAAAATAGTTTCATTCATGCAAAGCCTTGCTTTTAAGTTTGGATAATTGGGTCTAGAGCAGCCTTTGGCCTGGAGATAATTTTATCCTACTGCTGAGGCAAGACTCTACTTGGAACTCTACCCCAGTACATTGCAACGTTTCCCCTCTCTGGTTATTGGAAATTTGATCGGCTCCCAGAGCTTTTTGAGCTTCAGAAATGGTACCACCTGCTCCTTTTCCATGATTTTTGCCTTGGTACTTCCTTCACATGCCTGATCAATATTCAGCCAAAGACTTGAGGGGAATCATCTGAAGATCTCCAGAGCTCTCTCTCTGATTAGCTCCTTCCTTTCCAGCGCTCAACCTTATAATTTCCTGCTGGCTTGGCCTCCTCAGACACTGAACTCAGGTACACCTCAGGCTCTGTTTGGGTTTCTCTTCCCTGAGTTAAATCCTCAAAACTTTGTAGACAGCAGACTGGGACAATCATAGGTTTTACTTCATCTGTCTCTCTTCTCTCAATAATCACTGTCCTGTACTTCCCGTTGTCCAATCCCTGAAAACCGTCACTTCGTGTATTTTGTCTTACTTTTTAGCTGCTTGAAGCAGAAGGTTTAATTCTATCCCTGTTGCTTCCTCATGGCTGCAAGCAGAAGTTTTCAAAGTCTTTTGAAAAAAATATGTGTGTGTGTGTGTGTGTGTGTGTGTGTGTGTGTGTGTGTGTGTGT